>NC_134364.1:36130978-36458478 GCF_048569485.1 Anomaloglossus baeobatrachus
TTATTTTTTTATTTTTGTGTAGTAAAGAGGAATGATTTGAACTTTGATATATACTTTTTTTTTTTCTTCATATTTACCTTTTTTTTCTACTTTATTGAACGTGCACTAGTTTGATCACTTGTTCTGTGTATAGACGAGGTCACATTCTCCTTGAATTCTGGCCATGGACTGATTTTTCACAGGAGTCCTGAGATGACAAACACACAGGTCCTCAGTAGACCCCTGGCTATTATGACAATTTATCAATGTCCTGTGATTGCTTTGTGGGAGCGCCAAACAAGAGTCAGAATTGGCGCCCCATATTAGCCCAGGTTAAATTACGCCATCCGTGATTGACAGCGGCCTTTAACAGGTTAACAGCCATGTTGCAGAGCGCCGCTCCATCCGCAGCTGTTTAGATGCAGATGTGGGCTAATTAAATCAAACCTGTGCAGGGAGAGTTTGCGAGCCATCATCAAAGGCCGGGTGGAGGCCCATGACGTACATAGCATGTCATGGGCTGTTAAACAGTTAACTCTAAGGCGATTATAAGTCGGCTACTTAGTCTTTAAATCTTTACTAGAAGTCGTGTTTTTTATATTTGTTTGATCCTGATGTAGATGCCAGTTTTGGGAAGGTGGCATCGGCGGTGTCCCGGGCATGGAAGCACATGGAGGCTATACATTTTGCGGTTTGGCTGCATTGGTGATTTTGAAGAGAGTCCCCCTGTTGGATATGAAAAGTTTGCTGGTAAGTGTTATCTTAGTATTTTATAATCTTTTGAGTGTTGTAGGAAGGAGGAGAAATTATTTTTTTTCCATCCTGTTTTTACAACATGAACACGCAAAATGTATTATCTAAATCTGCTGCTCTGACCCAAACATCAGCGTCTTATGCCTTGTGTGATGTGGCAGATCCAACCAATGACTTGGTATTCTGTGGGTAAGGAAGGCTTCACACGGTCTATTGCGCACAGATCTGATTATTGGGTCTCCTAACTCCTATATGCCTAAGGGTACCGTCTCACTAAACGATGTACCAGTGATTCCGACCACGATATGACCTGGTCAGGATCGCTGGGGTGTCGCTACATGGTCGCTGGTGAGCTGTCAATCAGGCAGATTTCACCAGCGACGCTGCGCTTGGTAACCTGGGTAACCAAGCAAAGCGCTTTGCTTGGTTACCCGATATTTACCCTGGTTACCAGCGTACACCGCTTATCGCTGGCTCCCTGCACACGTAGCCAGGTAACACATAGGGTTACTAAGCAAAACGCTTTGCTTAGTTACCCAATATTTACCTTGGCTACGTGTGCAGTGAGCCAGCGCTAAGCGGTGTACGCTGGTAACCAGGGTATATATCGGGTAACCGAGCAAAGCGCTTTGCTTAGTTACCCGATATTTACCCTGGTTACCAGCATACGCTGCTTACACACAGTCTGTGCTCGTTGGTCTCCCGCAGTCAAACACGCCGATGTGTGCTGCAGAGCGGGAGAGCAACGAGCAAACAATGAACCAGAACAGTGTGTAACGATCAGCGATTTCACAGCAGGGGCCAGGTCGCTGCTCAGTGTCACACACAGCGAGATCGCTGATGAGGTCACTGGTACGTCACAAAACCTGTGATTCGGCAGCGATCTTGCTATGTGAGAAGTACCCCTAAGGCTTCTCATTGCAGAGACCCGGGGCCTGGTATCTTGACCTGAACAAAGCTTGGTGATTTTAATAGTATGAAATAATATTTCTCCTCCTAGTAGATTCTGGGTAGTCTTAGTACTGATGATTGATTTAAAAGAATTTGTCTGAGAAGTAGAAAAAAATATTTTTGCAAAATCCTACTAGATAACATAAATGAAGGGCGAGTTGTCGCATTCATACTTAAATTAATTTGAGTTACCGTATTTTCCTGATTATAAGATGCACTTTTTCCCCACCCCCAAAACTGGGGGTAAAATAGGCGTGCGTCTTACAATCCGGAAATGGATTACCGCTGCATGGAGGGTGGGGGGGGGGTCGGCGGTGGAGCGGGGACATAGGAGGTATGGTCGGGAATGCTGAGGGCTCGGAGAAGCAGTGGAGCAGCTCAGGATGGTCACAGGACGGGGTGTCTCAGCGGCGGGTGCATTGATCTGACTGCGGGCTCCATTGAATCTCCGTCGGTTGATACAATGGACTTCTAAGAAGGTGGCCTTGGAAGTGTCGAGTGCACAGATTGACGCTATGGACTTCAAGAAAATGGCCACGGAGTCCTAACTGTGCACGTGCCTCCTCCGCGGCCATTTTCTTGAAGTCCATCTCGTCAACCGTTCAATTCAATGGAATCCGCAGTCAGATTAATGGCACCCGCCGCTGAGACATCTTGTCCTGAGACCCTCCTGAGTCGCTGCAGTGACACCCCTGCAGCCTGCCAACAGATCAATGGCAACCGCCACCGCGACACCTCCGCAGCCCGCTGGCAGATGAATGGCGCCCGCCGCCTCAACACCCCAGAGCCCACAGTATTGTTGACCCTCCTGAGCCTGCAGCATCGCTGACCCGGCCTCCTGTGACCTTCCTGAGCCGCTCCCCCCTGGTGAGGATTAGGATTAAGATTCACTAGAATTATAAGACTGACCCTCATTTAAATTTTTTTTTTCTATTTTCCTCCTGTAAATTTGGGGTGCGTCTTATAGTCCATTGCGTCTTATAAAACGAGAAATATGCTAATTTAATTGCTTCATTAAAATGAATTTACCATAGACATGACACTGATTTGGGGTTGTCGATGACCGTGTCCTAACGGTTTGCTGTCCTGACCGGCATAAATCGGGGCCGTCATAAAGTATTCATGTAATATAATGTATTGACTTGAGGGGATTGTGCGGTGACCGTCCACTCCACACGGAGACTTGTTAGCATTTATAGGCTCTGTTAGTAACTGGCGTAATAGAAGTAACCTCCGGCCATCTGTGCTCTGTCCTATAACCTGCAATTATGCTTTACATAATGGATCCGAGTCATCATGCGTTATATATATATTATATATATGGAAACAAAATGACTAATATGGAAGATTTGTAACCTCACAAACCATTGCTTTTCTTCTATGCCAGCGATGGGTGGCATTCAGGCAGATGAGATTTGAAGGAGGATTCCAGGGCCGCTGCAACAAGCTGGTGGACGGCTGCTACTCATTTTGGCAAGCCGGCCTAATGCCGCTCATCCATCGGACATTACATGCGGAAGGTGAGAACACGATATGGCGTTTCCATTAAAGAGAAATCAATATAGTTACATGTTCGACAGGTATTGGGATTCAATAGTTTTAAAGATGGGGTACACTAAACTGAATAGACCACACCATGCAGAGAATGTATAATGGGAAGAAAAAGGAGAGGATTGGGGTTTATCTTTTTTGGAGGGGGGCAAATACACCATATTGACAGCCCCTTTCTCTGGCACCTTCTTGATGGTGAGATTGCTGGGGATGGCTGCTAGAAGCAATATTTAAGGAAAATATTTCACATTGCTTGCTAACCCCTTCCCTACATCCACCATATACTTGAAGGGCAATTTTTCATGTTCCATTATTATACATTTTTGTGAAGCACTTGTGGGTTTATAATGGGTTTCTACAGACCTAGATGAATTCCTTGAGTGGCCTTGTTTCTGAAATAGGGTCACTTGTGGGGTATTTCTGCTGTCGGCACCTTCCAGAGTGCTGCAGATACAACCTGGCGTCCACTATCCGACAAATTTTGCGTTCCGGAGTCCAATGGCACTCATTCCCTTCTGGGCCAGGTGACCAAACAGTGGATTCTGACCACATCTGGGGGAATCGCCATAACAGACTTTCTCTCATTGCTAAAAATTGAGGCAAAATCAACACTTAAGTCAAATATTTTTCATTCCGCTTTGCAGAAATCCCTGTGATGCACCTGAAGAGTTGGCTAACTTACTGAATGTGGTTTTGAATACTTTGGGGGGTGCGCGTTTTTAAATGGAATCTGTCAGCAGGTTTTTGCTACCTCATCTGAGAGCAGCATGACGTAGGCAAAGAGATCCTGAATCCAACGATTTACCATTTCGATTTCTGGGTGCAGCTGCTGTGACAAAATGGGAATTTTTAGCATATGTAGCTGAGCTGAGATCTGAACCCCATTCACCAGGCGGTCTATGAAGATTGAGCATTGAGAATGAGCTGTCCATCAAAGGAGGGGACATGCTGGACTGCCCTGTGCATAACATTATAGTGGGCAATAAGGGTCCTGCTGCTTAAACAAACAGCAAACATAGTGGAACCTTGGCTAAAGCTGGGTTTACACACTGCAACATCGCAAAGGACATCGCTGTAACGTCACCGGTTTGGTGACGCAATAGCGACCTCCCTAAGTCTCTGCTAAGTCTCTGGTGAGCGTTCAAACAGGCAAACCTGGCCAACAACGCAACAGCGATCCGGACCTGCAGAGCGACCTAGCTGGTTGTTGGGGACGTTGATAAGCAGCCTTTTGAAAGGGAAGTTGCTAACAAAGTCGCTGCAAAGTCTTCACACACTGAAACTTCATGCTGCACAGCGGGAAACAAAGGACCTAGGAATGGTCCTGAACGATTTGTAACGATTACAACTTTACAGCAGGGGCCAGGTCGCTGATAGGTTTCACACACTGCAACATCGCAAACAACATCGCTATTGCGTCACAAAATCGGTGACGTTACAGCGATGTCGTTTGAGATGTTGCAGTGTTGTAAACCCAGCTTAACGAGAACAATCCGTTCTGGGACTGTGCTTGTAAACCAAGTTACTCGTTCAGCAAAGCAAGATTTCCCATAGGAAATCATTGCAATGCAGACAATTCCTTCCACAACTTGTTAAATGTCCCAACCTGGTCCCCTATTGTGCCATTCCACACACGCGCACACACATATTATGCTCATCTTACCTTCCGTTCCCTCGGCGGCCTCCTGGTTCTTGTAGTTCGCCGGTACAGGATGTGTATCGGGTAACCATCGCTACTGATGCTAGAGCTTCCGCTGCCAGAACGCTGACGTCAAAGACATGAGCCGCTTGCCTCTGATTGGCCAGCGCGCTGCCTTTTGAATAGCGGCTGACAGCGGAAGTTCCTCCATCATCGCGATGATGGTTGCAGATACATATCCTGTACCAGCAAACTACAAGAACCATGAAGCCGGCGATGGAACGGAAGGTAAGGTGAGCATAATTTGTGTGTGTGTGTTTATGCGGACTGCAAGAGTGGGTCAGAGCGCGGTGAAAGTACGGAACCGGAAGCGTGTGCGGTGAGTATTTGCTTGTACAGCAAAGCTTGCTCGTAAACTGAGTTGCAAATTTACAGAAAGCTTTGCTCGTAAACCGAGGTTCCACTGTAAACGGATCGGACCTTGACAAGACAGGTATCCCTGAATTCTCTGTTAACCCTTGCAGCATGCTGGGTTCAGCTTACATTGCAAAAACCTCCTGACACATTCCGTTAAATGGGGTCTTGCCTAAAGGTTTTTTTTTATCTAACAGTCATTCAGACACTTTGAAGGTGAATTTGCCCCTTAAAATGTTTTGGAAATTTTTATTGCAAATAAAAAAAAAAAAATAATTTCGCTTTTAACCCTTGTAATATCGTAGAATAATAAACGTTTGAAAAATGATGAATACGTAAAGTGGAAATATAGTAAGTTATGTAACTTTTGTGTGGTTTGCCATTTTTTTTTTTTTTTTAATTGCATAAAGATTACAAATTTGAAAAGTGGGGTTTTTTAAATTTACCCCAAATAGCCGATATTTTCATAAATTTGAGTTGATCGGATTTAAGTTTATCACTTTTATGAAGTGCGAAATGCCGTGAGAAGAGATTCACGGATCATAGGACCTGGAAAAAGCATTCCAAAGTTACATGAAAAGTCACTCTCTCAAATTGGACACTGCAGATTTCAGGGAAAAATGGGGCTCTGTCCGGGCTTTAGTGGTTCATGTCAATTTTACATTTTTTATATGGTTTCACAAAATTCTTCAGGGTGGAGAGTTGCTGAACCGGGAGCGAATAATGTCAATTTACCCAACATAAGAACTTTATAAGGCTGGATCTAATGTCCTTTACACATAGAACTGTTCTATCTGTACATCCGTCACCTGCCGCTGACTTAGCTTCTCTTCAGATCATCATGTCCTTTTGATAACTGTACAGTAAGGCTATGCTCACACAGGACATTTTTGTGGCGTTTTTTTCTCCTGACCAAAATTTAACCTTGTGGCAGAATGTCTCCTGGGAGTCATCTGCGGTTTCTTTATCGTTCCTATGGGAGACCCAGACATTGGGTGTATAGCTTCTGCCTCCGGAGGGGACACAAAGTACTACACTAAAAAGTGTAGCTCCTCCCTCTGAGCATATACACCCCCTGGATAACCAGATCTAGCCAGTTCATTGCTTTGTGTTCAGGAGGCATACATCCACACATGCATTCTCATCTGATTTTTCATTTTTGGAAAGTTTTTGAACAAAAGCGGGTCCAGGCCTGGACTACCGGCATGTCCCTTCTCACCCGACTGTGTCGGCGGTGCTGTTAAGGTTGATTTACAAGGCTGGAGCCTTACATGCCGCGCTCCTTCACCATCCCTCGGGCTCTGGCTTGAAGTGGGAGCCAGCACGGTTCTCCTTGCTTTGCAGGAGACCGGTCTCCATCCGCAGCCCTTCAGGATCCTGCTGGACGGAGCACTCATCCCCAGGGACTTGGAACCCTGCGTCTCAGCAAGCTAAGTACCTGAGACGTTTATATTCGGGGGGTCCCGGTACTTTATTATGGTGGGAGAGTGTGCTGTGTAACTTTTGTGACATTTCCGGCCGGTTCTCTGGCTGTCGCCTGAGAACCGCGCTGATGGTGCCTGCGCGCCGGCCGCATCGCTTAAATTTAGGCCCCGGCTTCGCCGGAGGCCTACTTTCGATTTCACTGCCCTCGCATGTCAATCATGCAGAGGGACAGTGCGGCTCCGCCCAGCGGCCGTTCGGCACAGGGGAGGGACACTCCTCTCTGAGTACATGTCCCCTCCCCTGTAAATCTCCTTGGCCCTCCAGATCCCGCTCTCAGAGCAGGTCCCGCCCCGTCTCCTCGCTCCGGCGCCATTTTCTCAGCGTTTTTCTCTGGATCAGCGCTGGCTGCAGCATCCCTGCTAAGCTGCTTGGGGGTCCGGGCTGTGGGATCTGGAGGGCACACAAACTGTCTGGTAAGCCACAACCTCCGGTTGTGGACCTTCTTGTATACTCTCTGGGGGTCATTCTGGCTCAGAGCCCCCACTTCAGCAGCATGTCTCACACGAGGAGCAAGGCTGTACTCAATATGCACTGCATGTAAGCTCGTGCTGCCTGAACAGAGCACATATCCACATTATGATTCCTGCTCTAACCTGACAATGCCTCAGCCTGGAATCGCACCCACAGTGGTCCCTCCGGCTGCTCCGGCTCCGGTGGCTGAACCCCCGGCTTGGGTAGAATCCTTCTCTAGGTCAATATCCCAGTCTTTTGCTGACTCCATGGGACAGCTGTCCCGGACTTTGCTGAACATGCATCAGCCCCCTTCTCAGGGCGCCTCTGCTGCTAGGGCTCTCTCAGCAGAGCTCACAGAGGATTCTTCATCTGGTCCCAGACCCCGTCCTCCTAAAAGGAGACGCAGGGTCCCCTCTCCTTCCTCGTCCCGCGGCTCTGATTCACGAGCTGACTCGCAGGACGAGAAGGATGCCTTTACTGAGGGCTCGGACGCTACCTCCATGTGCCCCATTGATCTGTCCGAAAGTGACTCAGATGTTAGTGATTTGATTGCGTCCATTAATTCTGTACTGGACCTCAATCCGCCAGTATCAGAGGAGCAACCCTCTCTGGCAGAAAAGCACCAGTTTACCTTGCCTAAGAGGACAAGGAGTGTGTTCTTTAACCACTCCAGTTTTCAGGCCACTGTGACCAAGCCTAGGGCCTGTCCTGACAAACGCTTCCCAAAGTGTAGTTCTGATGACAGTTTTCCCTTTCCACCAGAAGTGGTCAAGGAGTGGGCTCATTCACCAAAGGTAGACCCTCCGGTGTCTAGACTCTCAGCCCGGACCGTTGTATCAGTGGCTGATGGCACCTCTCTTAAGGATTCCACTGACCGCCAGGTTGACCTTCTGGCCAAATCTGTATATGAGGCGGCTGGGGCCTCGTTCTCCCCATCTTTTGCAGCAGTGTGGGCTCTCAAAGCCATCTCTGCTTCTCTAGAGGAGATGCATTCCCTCACCAGGGAATCTATGCCCGAAATGGTTGCCTTAACTTCCCAAGCTTCAGCTTTTTCATCCTATGCCATGTCTGCCATGCTGGAGGCTTCTCACCGCACTGCGGTGGCTTCGGCTAATTCCCTCGCTATCCGCAGGATCTTGTGGCTTCGAGAGTGGAAGGCAGATGCTTCTTCAAAGTACCTTGCTGGGCTCCCTTTTGCTGGATCCAGGCTATTCGGTGAACAACTGGATGAAATTATTAAGGAAGCTACTGGCGGGAAGAGTACTTCCATGCCACAAACTAAAACCAGGAAACCTGCCCAGGGTAGGAACCAGTCGAGGTTTCGTTCCTTTCGTTCCTCCTACTGGTCATCCTCTAAGCCCTCGGCCTCGTCCACTAACTCAGCCAAGGACCAAAAACCCAACTGGCGCACAAAGGCGCGTCCACAAAAGACCGCAGGAGCTGCTGCCACTAAGGCAGCCTCCTCTTGACTATCTGGCCGCGCCAGCAACGTCCTTAGTCGGTGGCAGGCTCTCCCACTTTGGCGACGTGTGGTTTCAAGTGGGTGCGGGATATCATCTCCCACGGCTACAGGATAGAATTCTCTTCCAGCCCGCCAAACAGATTTTTTCTGTCAACTCCCCCCTGCTCCAAGGCCGCCGCCTTCTCTCAGGCCGTGGCATCCTTGCAGGCCAACGGAGTAATTGTACCGGTTCCCGCCCGGGAACGGTTCAGAGGTTTCTACTCAAATCTCTTCCTAGTCCCCAAAAAGGACGGTTCCTTCCGGCCCATCCTGGATCTCAAGCTTCTCAACAAGCATGTCCGGGTAACGCATTTTCGCATGGAGTCTCTGCGATCAGTCATTGCCTCAATGACCCAAGGAGATTTCCTGGCATCCATCGACATCAGAGATGCCTATCTGCATGTGCCAATTGCAGTTTCACACCAGCGTTGGCTACGTTTTGCAATCGGAGAGGAACATTTCCAATTCGTGGCTCTCCCCTTCGGGTTAGCTACGGCCCCTCGAGTATTCACCAAGGTCATGGCAGCAGTGGTTGCGGTTCTGCACCTCCAGGGGTTGGCAGTGATTCCTTACCTGGACGACCTTCTAGTCAAGGCTTCATCCAGCGCAGGCTGTCAGCGGAGTGTCTCGTTCACTCTCGCTACTCTAGCCCAATTCAGGTGGCTTGTCAATCTGCCCAAATCCACTCTGACTCTGAGGCTCACGTACCTAGGGATGCAGTTCGAGACTCTGCTGGCACTTGTGAAGCTGCCCTTAGTCAAACAGCAGTCCCTCCATCTGGCGGTGCGCTCTCTGCTGAGGCCCCTCCGTCATTCCATCAGGCACCTTATGCAGGTGCTGGGTCAGATGGTGGCGTCAATGGAGGCTGTTCCCTTTGCCCAGTTCCATCTGCGTCCTCTGCAGCTGGACATTCTCCGCTGTTGGGACAAGCGGACTTCCTCCTTGCACAGGCTAGTGGCTCTGTCGCCACAGACCAGGGGCTCCCTTCAGTGGTGGCTTCGGCCCCTCTCTCTGTCTCAGGGACGCTCCTTCCTGGCCCCGTCCTGGGTGATCCTCACCACGGATGCCAGTCTATCCGGCTGGGGAGCGGTATGTCTCCACCACCGAGCACAGGGCACTTGGACTCCGTCCGAGTCAGCCCTCTCGATCAATGTGCTGGAAACCAGAGCTGTGCTTCTGGCTCTCCTAGCCTTTCACCACCTTTTGGCGGGCAAGCACATTCGAGTCCAGTCAGACAACGCGACAGCGGTTGCCTACATCAATCACCAAGGCGGGACACGCAGCCGCCTGGCAATGTTGGAGGTTCAACGCATCCGTCAATGGACGGAGGACTCAAAGTCCACCATATCCGCAGTCCACATCCCAGGCGTGGAAAACTGGGAAGCAGATTATCTCAGCCGTCAAACCGTGGACCGTGGCGAGTGGTCCCTGCATCCGGCAGTGTTTCAGTCAATCTGCCGCAAGTGGGGCACTCCGGAAGTGGATCTAATGGCATCCCGGCACAACAACAAGGTTCCCGTTTACGTGGCTCGCTCCCACGATCCTCAGGCCCTTGCAGCGGACGCTCTGGTTCAAGATTGGTCCCAGTTTCGTCTGTCCTACGTGTTTCCCCCTCTAGCTCTCTTGCCCAGAGTACTGCGCAAGATCAGAATGGAGGGCCGTCGGGTCATCCTCATTGCACCAGACTGGCCCAGGCGAGCTTGGTACCCAGACCTGCTCCATCTGTCCGTAGAGGTGCCGTGGCATCTTCCGGGACCGTCCAGACCTTCTCTCACAAGGTCCGTTTTTCCGCCAGAATTCTGCGGCTCTCAGAATGACGGCGTGGCTCTTGAGTCCTGGATCTTGATGGCTTCTGGTATTCCTCCTGAAGTCATCTCCACTATGACTCTGCCTCGGAAGTCTTCCTCTGCCAAAATCTATCACAGGACCTGGAGAATTTTCCTGTCCTGGTGTCGCTCTTCCGGCCATGCTCCTTGGCCTTTTTCCTTGCCGACCCTTCTGTCCTTTCTACAGTCCGGTCTGCAGCTAGGACTATCCCTCAATTCCCTCAAGGGACAAGTCTCGGCTCTGTCAGTGCTGTTCCAGCGGCGTATCGCCCGGCTGGCTCAGGTGCTCACCTTCATGCAGGGAGCGTCTCACATCATTCCACCTTACCGGCGGCCCTTGGATCCCTGGGACCTCAATCTGGTCCTCATGGCCTTGCAGAAACCCCCCTTTGAGCCTCTTAGGGAGGTTTCTTTGTTTCGTCTTTCACAGAAAGTGGTCTTTCTAGTGGCCATAACTTCCCTCAGGAGAGTCTCTGATTTGGCTGCGCTCTCTTCGGAGTCACCTTTTTTGGTTTTTCATCAAGACAAGGTGGTTCTCCGTCCGACTCCGGATTTTCTCCCTAAGGTGGTTTCTCCTTTCCACCTTAAAGAGGACATTTCCCTGCCTTCCTTTTGTCCGGCTCCTGTTCATCGCTTTGAAAAAGCGTTGCATACTCTGGATCTGGTGCGGGCGCTCCGGATCTATGTGTCTCGCACCGCTGTTCTTAGGCGGTGCACCTCTCATTTTGTGCTAACCACAGGTCGGCGTAAGGGCCTCTCGGCTTCTAAGCCGACCTTAGCTCGTTGGATTAGGTCGGCCATATCCGATGCCTACCAGTGTACTCAGGTGCCTCCCCCGCCGGGGATCAAGGCACACTCGACCAGAGCTGTCGGTGCCTCTTGGGCTTTCAGGCACCAGGCTACGGCTCAGCAGGTCTGTCAGGCTGCCACTTGGACTAGCCTGCATACCTTTTCAAAGCACTATCAAGTGCATGCTCATGCTTCGGCAGATGCGAGCTTGGGCAGACGCATCCTTCAGGCGGCTGTCGCCCATTTGTGAAGTTAGGCTCCGCCTACTTCTCAGTTTTCTGTTTATTCCCACCCATGGACTGCTTTGAGACGTCCCAATGTCTGGGTCTCCCATAGGAACGATAAAGAAAAAGAGAATTTTGTTTACTTACCGTAAATTCTTTTTCTTATAGTTCCGTATTGGGAGACCCAGCACCCTCCCTGTTGCCTGTTGGCAGTTTCTTGTTCCGCGTGTTATCACCGGCTGTTGTTGTAGACAGAGGCTCCGGTTGTTCCGGTTCTTGCTCTGTCTTTACTTGTGGGTGGCTATTCTCCTTCAGCTTTTGCACTAAACTGGCTAGATCTGGTTCTCCAGGGGGTGTATATGCTCAGAGGGAGGAGCTACACTTTTTAGTGTAGTACTTTAGCTTCTGCCTCCGGAGGACACACAAACACCCAATGTCTGGGTCTCCCAATACGGAACTATAAGAAAAAGAATTTACGGTAAGTAAACAAAATTCTCTTTTTTTTTTGTGGCGTTTTTACATCTGTTTTTTTTTTTATGTGATGTCAAGACAAGCAAGGGGGTCATGAGTACCCGATTTGACCTGGATCCGGCACTCGGGTAGTAAAAAAAAAAAAAAAAAGTAAAGCAAGCGTGCTATACTTACCAGTCTCCGGTAGATGCTAGTGTATTGGCTCCTTCCAGGTATGTTGTCTTCAATAGGCTCCTATCACATGGGGGGGGAAGGGAGGCGAAGCATGATTGTAGTGACGGAGAAAACATCTCCAAGCTCACTAACCTGGAAGGAGCCTATACATTCTAGGCTCTTCCAAACCTGTCCCGTGGCACCTCCTATTTGTGGTGCCGCTCATTAGCCTCATGCATATTCACTGTTTCCCCTCCCCCCTCCCCTCTGAAGTCTGCCGGTCTATCGTACAGTAAAAAAATAAATAAAAAGACGTAGGGTCTCCCCATATTTTGATACCCAGCACAGATAAAGCCTGCAGCCCACCGCTGTGGGCTTTATCTTGGCTGGGTATCAAAATAAGAGGGACCCCACGCTGTTTTTTTAACTATTTAAATAAATAATTTAAAAAAAAACAGCGTGCGGTCCCCCCAATATTGATACCCAGCCAAGATAAACCCTACAGCTGGGGGCTGGTACTCTCAGGCTGGAGAGAACCAGCCTAAAATTCAGCTTGCAGCTGCCCAGGATTGTCACATCCATTAGATGGCTCTTCCCGAATTGCCCTGGTGCGGTGGCAATTGGGGTAATAAGGGGTTAATCGCAGCTCATAGCTGCGACTAAGCCCTAGATTGGTAATGGCAGGCGTCTGAGTCACCCTCCCCATCACCAAAAAAATCTTTTTTTTTTTTTTTTTTTAAATAAAATTACAAAAAGCCCCCTCTTTCACCACTTTATTAACCCCATAATCATCCCTGCAGGTCCGACGTAATCCACACGAGGTTCCACGACAATTCAGCTCTGCTACAGCTGAAGATCACAGCCGCAGCCATAGAACTGGACTGCTTGCTGTGAGCTCCAGAGAATGAATGAACTGCACGATCAGCGGTCACTTCACTCAGTTGATTCCCGGTCACAGCTGACGAAAACTGTGACCGGGAATTGTCTGAGTGAGATCCCCGCTGAATGCGCGGCTCACTCATACTCTGTATAGACCCGCAGACCAGATCTGTGGTTGGTTGCAGTCAGATGCGCCCCCAGCATCTGACTGCAACCAATCACAGGTGAATGCAGTGAATATGGAATGAGCGGGGAACTGGAAGAACCCCGCGGGAGTCGGGGATTCAGTAAATACAGCGCGTCTGCTCCAATCCCCCTGTCCCCAACACCATTTAAGTGCCGGCCAGATACCCTGGATCAATTCCGGGTATCTAGTGACAGGTGGACTCACAGGATATCTGCGAGTCCACCTGTCACTAGGGTGAAAAACCGTAGCAAAAGTGCTGAAAAGAATTGAAATGACAGAACACTGCAAAACCGGAAGCGGTTCATAAAACCGTCAGGAAAAAAAAAATCTGTGTGTGACATTTGAGAAATCTGACTGCGCTGGCACTGTAAAAAGCAGCTTATTAGCATGGATTTGCATAAAGCCAAGGCAAATTTGCAGCTACAAAATGCTGCAAAAATGTCCTTTTGTGAACATAGCTTAAGGTGAAGTAAAAGGATCCCAGGGCGGCCTGTGCTTCCTTACTTCTCTCTTCACTCGCTGTTCCTGCTTTTCATTTTTCAGCTCCTTGCTGTGATTTCATTTCAAAACTTGATATAGGTTTTGGATGAGGCAAATTACTTGTAACCATTACACTAGTTACAAACTGTGTCTTAAGAATTAACTGGATCTTTACCAGATCTGTGATCTGCACTAATCTGCTATTAAATAAAACATGCTTAGTAATAGATCACTTCGTTGGATAACAAAGGGAGGACTATTTACTGATTGTAGACGTGCATTTTGTCTAACACTGTATATAATTATCTTGCAGGAGATCCTGCTCTCAGCCTCAATAACTGGATGTTTGACCAGAGAGCTTTGCAAGAATATATCCTGTTGTGCTGTCAGTGTCCTACTGGTGGCTTACTTGATAAACCTGGCAAGTACGTGCTGCTGTAAATTATCATTATTATCATAATTTTAAATTCCAGATATTTTAAGGGTTATTCAAAAGTTTAATTCTCGGGTACGCACAGCTTCCCTACCTCCTGGCTTCCTGTGCTGCTGATTTCCAGTTTGGAACCAGTAGCATGGTTGCACGGCTTGGGTTCCATGGTTGCACGGCTTGGGCTCCATGGTTGCAAGGCTTGTACAGTCTTTGTTACAATAACACTAAAAACTGGTCAGACCATGTCCTCTAGGGATCTGGCTACCTTTTTAGATCAGTCCTTACAGGCTCAATTAAATACAGCTTATAAATACTGTGCATGCTCAATCACGCTGCTTGCCTGCAGTGGTGGCCAGATACCTAGACAATGAACACTAATTAAAATTAGAAATCCCTCCGTTCTTGATAACAGGATTTTTAATCAGATTAAAATTCCAAAGTTGCTTGTTTTTACAAACACTTGGCAATTTTAATTATTGATGTTGAGACAACCGCCTTTTTAATCCCAGTTTATGCTGTCCTATGTCATTAAATAGGATATTACAACCATAATAAATGTTATACAGATTGTCAGTCTATGCTGCTGAGGCAATATTTTATGAGCAGTGTACTCCACTCACCTCACTACGGTTACTGACGGTCTGCAGAGGAGCATGTCAATTATTGTACACTTATGACATATACTTATGGTATGTCACTAGGCAAGGGCACATTACTATATGAGAAGGATGGGGCACATTACCTACAGGGGACGAGGACGGGGCACATTTACTACAAGAAGGGACATTGCTAAAAGAAGTGGACTAAGAAAGGGCATATTACTGCAGGATGGGGACAAGGATGGGCGCATTACTACAGGGAACAAGATGGGCACAATACTACAGGGAGAAAAGGATAAGGATGTTGCTATAAAAAAAAAGGGGGGGGAGACTAGGAAAGGGCGCATTACTATAAGAGGACCAGTATGGGCACATTACTACAGGATGAGGATGGGCACACTACTACAGGATGGGGACATTACTACAAAATGAACAAAATGAATATATGGTGCTAAATTAAAACTATTACTTTCAAGAAGGGGATAATAGTTAAAAAAAATCAAAATAAAATTTATAATAATCGAGCAACAAATGTTCAAAAAATTGTGATCCAAAGGTATATAGAAAAGAAAATGGTATCAGTAAGAATGTCTTACAAAAAATGCGGCCCCCAAATAAAAATGTTTTCTATGTGCGGTTCATATACGCAGCAGAGTTTGAGACCTCCTGGTTTAAATGGAATTTGTGCTATGGATGTTGAAGCAGGACGATATACGGGCGGAGAACTAGAATCTAACAAAGTATTGGATCCATACTTAACTACTTGCTGCAGCTTTGATAGGATTCCAGTTTTCTCTGCTGTAGATGTAGCAGTGCTGGAAATACTGAGTTGTATATAACCCAACCCACACCATTGACTGGCAACTTGGTGTATACATTGGCAATTTTCTGTCAATATACAATCAGTGATGGAGGCAGGGTTTTACAGATTAGGTGGACTATTTTTCATGAAACATCTAGAACTGTAGTTCCAAAACAGAGCTTTAGCTGCTGATTATATGGAAACTACAGTACACAGACTAATAAGTGACACATTCCTGGATTCAGGGTCTCAGCCCCCACCTCATGCTGCTTTCAGATTAAATAGTGAAAACCTGTTGACAGATTCCCTTCAAATACTGTATAACTTGATTTGTATATATTGTTTGACTGTAATGGCAGCCTTGTGTGCCTTTTTTAGAATTTATTTCTATATGTAACATTGACAGATAAAGCATGTTTGTTTTATTTATTTTTGTATTTGTAGATCAAGAGACTTTTATCATACGTGCTATTGTCTGAGTGGGCTGTCTATAGCACAGCATTTTGGTAGTGGTGAAATGCTACATGAAAATATTCTAGGAGTACCAGAGAACTCTTTGGTAAGTAAAACTGATTGTTAGTATTAGTGATGGGCGATCCCGAACTGTAAAGATCGGGGATCGTGTACACTATCCCGACCATAAGCTTTCCTGGGAAGCTCAGGTTAAATCAGGTCCAGGGGCTGTAAAAAAAAAAAAAAAGCACATTATTGAAAAACATTGTCATTATACTTACAGGTCCTGCGATGCGTCCTGCAGACGGTCTCCCAGCCGCTTCTGCTTCCCAGTCCGATCATTGCTGTGCCCCCAGGTTAGAGGACCTTCAGTGACGTCATGGCTATGTGACCAGTCAGGTGTGAATGTTGTATTACCTCGTTGGTTACAGGCTGGTCATATGATTATGACGTCATCAATGGTCCTGTTAAGTGATTGTCACTGTGCGAGTGTCGCATCACGGCGCACAATCTCCTGACAGCAGCGGGTCGGCTGCATGTATTTCATTGCAGCTAACCGCTCCTGTCCTGAGAGCGTTAGGCTTTGCGGGGTGATGCAATGTGTCGCAAGTGCAATCATCCTCTCACTGTCAGCCTGCTTTTCGCGATGTAGCAGAGCTGACAATGCTCTCTCTGCTTTTCACTTTGTATAGACTGTCTGTACAGAGTGATGAAGCTGACATTGCTTTCCATGTGGATTGCGTTAGACTAAGGATATTTTTTATTTTTTTACAATAAAGATGGAATCTCTAATTGTTTTTTTTGGTTTTTTTTTACTGTTTACTCGCAATTCATGGTGGTCATGTCTAATTTGGCAAGCCACCATGAATTTCGGGCTTAGTACCATCTGAGAATACAAAGCTGGTATTAACCATTTTATTACCCAGCGTGCCACCACCACTAGGGCCGCTGAACGAGCTGGGTAAAACGCCTGGAAATGGCGCGAAGAAACAATGCGCTATTTCCAGGGGTGGCTGCGGAGAATCCCAGCCCCCAGCTGCCTAGTTTTACCTGACTAGTGATCAAAATACAGCGGAAGCCCACTTTTTTTTTTAATTTTGTTTAAAAAATGTAAAATAAATAAGTAAAAATACTTAATGGCTTCCCTGTAGTTTGATTGCCAGGCAGATGGGGGTGATAGCCCGTAGCTGTCTGCTTTATCTGTGCTGAGAATCAAAAATACTGCGGAGCTTGAATGGGCTCAACTCTTGTACAGAGTATAATCGAAGTCAATAGGGAACTCGAGCATCTTTCCAGAAGATTTTCTGGAAAAATGCTCAAGTTCTCCATTGACTTCCATCATACTCTGTACACAAGTCAAGCCCGGCCGAGAGACCAACTGCTCGTTACAAGGACTGAGCATGGCAGTGGTCATCACTAGTCATGAGTAATTATAACCTTCTCTGGAACTTGAAAATTGGAGGCAGTCGGCAAACTTAAGCATCACAATTTGTTTTCGGCACCAAAAAATTAGTTGAGTCCAACGGATTTCATCTCTGAACAATTTGACTGTAGAACCTTTAATTTGGATTTCTTCTTTCTTGTATATTTCTATATTGAAACCCTTTTGTTTCTGTAACAGAAACCTACGCATCCGGTGTATAACATTGTTCCGGACAAGGTGGGCCAGGCTGTTGTGCATTTTATGCAGAAAGAGATCCCAGACGTGAAGGATTTCAAGACGCACTAGAATAACTATTGAAGGACGCACCACCCAGCCCTCTGCCGGTCACTGTATATGCTTTAAGCTGCAATCTGGAGGAAGCCATTGAAAATCTTGTGAGGTCTGTGCGGCATTTAATGGCATACTAAGGCATTTTACCTGCATCGCCTACAGAGGAACATTCATTTTGATAGAGAAGTGAGCAAATGGCAGATCCATGGTAATCTTACAAGAGACTTTTTTTTTTCCTTTTTTCTATTAATCTGTATTAAACTTTAGCCATTCTAAATCTTCAAGTTTCTGCTCTTTGACTACTTCTGCAATGTATGTTGGGAATTGCAGAAGTTAAATCTTCACAATAGTATTACCATGCTAAAGATCACAAACACGTCCACTATATAAAAGTAGCAATGCTGATGAGATTTGAGAATATCTACATTCAACATTGGTGGGGAGCAATATTTCCAGCTTCTTAGGATCCTCGCCCTGACAAAAGCCTTTAGTAACTACCACGTGCACTGTGAAAAGTGAGATTTGGTGCAGTTGCCCCCTTCTTAGGTTGCACAGGATTATTTCTCAGACATCTTTGCTTTGAAATAAGGCACTTTTTGGCTGTTGGTCTTTAATACTCAACTGAACTTAGACAAAATATGGAATAGCCAGGCAGGAAGAGAATTATTCTTATTAGCACTGGTATAGCTGTAACATCCCTTACCTTTTTAGACTTTCAGACGAGTGGTGCAAAATTAAAAACTGGTGTCAAGGGAGAAATTTAGGTAAGACTGCTAATGGAGTCTTTGTTCAGGGCAAATCCAAAGGACGGGTCCAAATTAGCTATCTGCGCAGATATAATAAGTAACTCAAACAATGATCACAACGAGACGTGTTCACTGTTTGAGCCAGTACAGGTGACTGACTCATGTATTCAAAAGACTCGTAATTATACCATACAACATTCAACTTCGAGCTCGAAGCAAGAACAGGAAGTGATCATCCCACATATAACATCCCTTATTTCGGCTGTGAGAAAATCATAATTATAAAATTCTCAGTATATTATGAAATACCTCTGTTCATTATTTATTCTGGCTTGATTATCTAGTTAGAACATTCCTCAGTGTGAAATCACTGATAAGAATTTCACTGTTCATTATTTATACATCTGTTCACTCGTCCTTGGTTAACTCTATCTTGAACATACAGCTTAGAATCATATTATGGCATCTGCGATTGTCATATAGACACACATAATTATGCAACATCTATATTTTGATTATTTACATACACAGATAATCTTGTTACATCTGAACAAACAACCTATAGCCCAGGCTACCTTCACAATCTTATCTTAACAGGCTTTATAATATAGCCATGTTTCTTACTCTCATGTGCAGGGTATTGTAGCTTAGTTGCTTGTGGATGTAACCATGGATAACTTAAGCTGCAATGCCCTGCACATGAGGTAAGAGATATGGCTATATCCACTATACTACATTTCTAATTAAAGGTATTTGCTATTATATCTACTACATATTGGGATAGGATCTTGGAGTTGGGAATACCCATTTAATTATAATCGATTTTCTGTAAATTTCCCATGAGGCAACTGGACTTAATCCTGTTTGAGCACTAGTGCCCTCCATTTTTCTGTGTGAGTGTTCTGCTGCAGATAGTGAGCTGTCTGGCTCAATTTATTAGCGAACGCTCTCCTTCAGAGCTGATGTGGAAACGCAAGGGGGCTGTCCAGACAGCCTCCTTCAAGCATATTGCCAGTCTTGTGCCAACAGAAGGAGGAAGCAATCACTGCCATTCCATGTGCTAAAATGTCTATTGCTAAAGTAGCTCATTAGTTTGTGCAGTCTCACAATCCCTTTCGGCATCTCTAATAAGGATACTGTGGTACACACACAATGGACCCAATTCAATTATTTCCAGGGTTTTTTGTTTGTTTTAAGTCTTTCCTTTTTCTGTGGTTTTTGTTTTTGTTTTTTCTTTTGTCCTCAGTGTTAAAAGCAAGTTTTTTTTTTCTTCACCACTGGAGTGATACTTTATGGCCTAAGCCACACGGCATGAAAATCGGAGCGAGTGGAGTGTGATAAAAAAAAAAAATAGCATTCCACTCGAACCAATATTAGCCTGTGTCAGCGCACATGAGCAATTATTTTCTCAGCCCTAATTGGACCGAGAAAACATTCGCAGCATGCTGCAGGTGCAATGCGATCCTGTTGTCTCTCGCACCCATCGCACTGCACTCGCGGTACACCTGTGTACCGCGATTGCAGGGCAAGAATGGCAATAGCTAGCTGCGGAGGAGAGAGGGAGATAAATTCCATCCTTCCTCAGTGCTGGCCTGCTCCTCACAGCTGAGGTCTGATCACATGATCGGACCTCAGTCGCAGGGACACTCGGCTCTGCTGTACTGCCAGCGCGAGCCAAGTGTCATGCGAGGGGATCGCAGTAATCCCCATGTGGCCCCGGCCTTAATCTAAGTCACTGCAGCTAGTCTTACACTCACCCTCCAGAGCCTTCATCTGTTCTCACTGCTGCGCCAGTTTCTCTTCTGCAGTTTAACCTGTTGGCAGCTCCAGTGTTTCATAGAGCACAAAGGAGGTAACAACCCAATAAGTCTTTGGGAGCCTCATTCTTGCTCTGACTTTTAGTGAAAGCTTGTGCTGTAACTTCTGGCAAGTCAGAACTCATGGGAACAGGAGGACAAGTATAAGAGAGGGTGCAGGAACATGGGTTAAAAGCACCACTCCAGCACTGGGAGGGGAAAAAAACCGCCTCTGGAATGCTGTTTTAACCTAGCTTTACTGATGTATATAAAATCACTCTGGGGGACTGGAGTCCAGTTGTGCAAAGTTTTGACTTTTTTTTTAAAAAAACAACCTGCATTTGATGAATTTGTCTAAAACATCTGGAAACGTCTAACTTATCAGAAAGGCACAGGTCTCAGAGCGAGAAGTCACTAATTGAGTAATTTGGCTATTCACCCCCCCAAAAAACTGTCAGAAATGCAATGATGGCGCCAGGCCCACTGACTCCTGAGCATAATCACATGAACTGTTATGAAACCTGCTGATATTGTTACTACACAGAACAGTGTTTGGCACTTTTGACAAGTGTTTGTATGAGTCTGCTTTCACACATCCGGTTTTTGCGGAGCGGCACAATACGGCGCTTTGCAGAAAAAATGCAACCTTTTTTTTGCCGCCGGTTGCGTTTTTTCTGCATAGACTTACATTAGCGCCGTATTGTGCCGCATGGCCTTGCGTTGCGTCCGGTTTTTGCCGGATGCGGCATATTTAGCCCATGCGGCGGCCGGATGCAACGTTGCCTGGCACGTTTTTTCGTGCGGCGAAAAAAAAAAAATTGCGCCGGATCCGGTGCGATTTACAATGCAAGCCTATGGCCGCCAGATGCGGTTTTTTGCACTGCGCATGCTCAGTATCTAGCCGCATCCGTAAAAAAATGGACGGGCCACATGGAAAAACTTATGCAACGGATCCGGTTTTTTCGCCACATCCGTTGCATAGGTTTTTGAGCCGCACTGCAAAAACCGGATGTGTGAAAAGCAGCCTTAAGGGTACTTTACATGCTGCGACATCGCTAGCGATCTCATTAGCGATGTGAAATTCTAGATCGCAAGTGCAATCTTTTGAGATCGCACATTGCACATGCGTAAAATGACCTATGTGCGATCTCAAAAGATTGCACTTGCGATCTAGAATTTCACATCGCTAATGAGATCGCTAGCGATGTCGCAGTGTGTAAAGTACCCTTTAGAGAATTTGCAAAACTGCCTCTTCAGAGAGGAAGAGGACGTGAACTCTAGTGCCACTTATTGGAAGTGGCAATCCTAAGGCTGTGCGCGCACGTTGCGTACTGTCAGTGCAGAAATTTCAGCAGCGATTTGAACAGCACACGTGCGCTTCAAATCGCTGCAGAAACAGTCCGTAATGAAAAAAAAAAGCAGATTCCATGCGCTCTGACTGCAGCCCCTCCCATAGACAGAGCAGGGGCTGCAGGCAGCGCGCACGAAAGAAGTGACGTCACTTCTTAGAACGCGCACTTCGGACAGCAGCCGAAGCGCTGCGCTCTAATACGCCACGTGCGCACGGTTCCTGCACAATCTCCATAGATTGTGCAGGGGACTCGGGACGCATGCAGTTATGCTGCGGTGCAGATCGCAGCGTAACTGCATGCAATTAAGCAACGTGTGCACAGCCTAAAAGTCATTATCAACCCTTTAACGAGCCCTGCCATATAACTTAAGATATTGTATTAGATGGTGAGACCCCGGGCTAACCTTCCCCTACGAATGCTGGGGGGCTCAGGCAGTCACATTTTCTAAGTATTGACACAGATGTCCTGACCTAAACTCAACAGCTTCCTCCACATAAGAGGTAGAGTTTAGGCCAGACTTACCGCCAGTCAATATCTTGGTCTGTACTTGGACGATGAAACAAGCCTTAAAAAATGTGTTCACCTAAATGAAGCCTTCGGTGTGGAGCTAAGACCATATAATATTGCTAACTGTTTACATACAGTGTAAAAGAAAAAAAAGCCCTGCTTGGTATATACACTACATAATAGTATAATGACAAATGGCCAATTCACACTCATATCTGTCAGATTGTGCTCAATGCAAAACAGGGGCATGGATCTTTTGCTTTTAAAATTGGACAATTCTCAGCCTGTACAGATGCGGAAACCCATGCAAATTTCTCACCTCAGCATTTGTTAGGGGATAATAGAAAACCTGCGCAGGTTACACTCCATTAGACACTTGTAAATTATACTGAACACTAACAACCTGCAGAAATGTAAAAAGGGTTTTCCGGTCTTGGAAGACAAGTCTGCAGTCACTCTGTTTAACCCCCTCACGACCGGTTGATTTTTCACTTTCCGTTTTTTTTCGCCATTCTTCTGAGACGTAACTTTTTTTTATTTTTCAGTCAATATGGTCATGCGAGGGCTCTTTTTTGCGGAACGAGCTGTACTTTTAAATGAAACTAAGTTTTACCATATAGTGTACTTAAACTGCAAGAAAATAACAAATGCAGAAAAATAGCAAAACAAGTGTGATAACACTATTGTTTTTGAGATTTTATTCAGTGTTCACTATATGGTAAAACTGATGTGTGGGTATGATGCCTCAGGTCGGTGCGAGTTCGTAGACACCAAACTGTATAGGTTTACTTTTATATAAGGGGTTAAAAAAAAAAATCGGAAGTTCGAAAAAAGTGGCGCACGTTTTACGCCATATTCCGTGATATGTAGCGTTCTCATTTCTTTATCGTTCCTATGGGAGACCCAGACAATGGGTGTATAGCTTCTGCCTCCGGAGGACACACAAAGTACTACACTAAAAAGTGTAGCTCCTCCCTCTGAGCATATACACCCCCTGGAGAACCAGATCTAGCCAGTTTATCGCTTTGTGTTCAGGAGGCATACATCCACACATGCATTCTCATCTGATTTTTGGAAAGAATTTGAAGAAAAGCGGGTCCAAGGCATGGACCCCCGGCATGTCCCTTCTCACCCCACTGTGTCGGAGGTGCTGTTAAGGTTGATTCCAAGGCTGGAGCCTTACATGCCGTGCTCCTTCACCATCCCTCCTGGACTCTGGCTTGAAGTGGGAGCCAGCACGGTCTCCATGCCTGGCAGGAGACCGGTCTCCATCCGCAGCCCTTCAGGATCCTGCTGGACCGGAGCACTCATCCCCAGGGACTTGGAACCCTGCGTCTCAGCAAGCTAAGTAGCTGAGACGTTTTTATATGGGGGTCCCTGTACTTTATTGTTGTGGGACAGTGTGCTGTATATGTTTTATGACATTTCCGGCGGGTTCTCAGGTTTTCGCCTGAGAACCGCGCCGATGGTGCCTGCGCGCCGGCCGCACCGCTCAAATTTAGGCCCCGGGTTCGCCGGAGGCCTACTTTCGGTTTCACTGCCCTCGCATGTCACTCATGCAGAGGGACAGCGCGGCTCCGCCCGGCGGCCGTTCTGCACAGGGGAGGGACACTCCTCACTGAGTACATGTCTCCTCCCCTATAGGTCTCTATGGCCCTCCAGATCCCGCTCCCAGAGTAAGTCCCGCCCCCTCTCTTCACTCCGGTGGCCATTTTCTCAGCGTTCTTCCCTGTGATCAGTCATTGAGCGCTGGTCTGCAGCATCCCTGCTGAGGTGCTTGGGGGTCCGGGCTTCGGGATCTGGAGGGCACACAACACCGCTCCTGCGGTCTGGTAAGCCACAACCTCTGGTTGTGGACCTCTGTATATACTCTCTGGGGGTCATTCTCTGGCAGAGCCCCCACTCCAGCAGCATGTCTCACACGAGGAGCAAGGCTCCAAAGCTATATTCAGTATGCACTGCATGTAAGCTCCCACTGCCTGAATCGAGCAGTTACCCACATTGTGATGCCTGCTCTAACCTGACGGTGCCTCAGCCTGTAGCCCTAGTGGTCTCTCAGGCTGCTCCTGCTCCTGTGGCTGAACCCCCGGCTTGGGTAGAATCCTTATCCAGGTCTATCTCCCATTTTTTTGCCGACTCCATGGGACTTCTGTCCAGGACCTTGCTGAACATGCATCAGCCCCCTTCACAGGGAGCCTCTGCTGCTACGGCTCTCTCAGGACCGGAGCTCACAGAGGATTCATCCTCTGGTCCCAGACCCCGTCCTTCTAAGAAGAGACGCAGGGCTCCCTCTTCTTCCTCGTCCCGCGGCTCTGTTTCAGGAGCGGACTCGCAGGACGAGGAGCATACCTTTACGGTGGGCTCGGACATTAACTCCAACCCCATTGATCTGTCCGAAAGTGACTCAGATGTTAGTGATTTGATTGCGTCCATTAATTCTGTACTGGATCTCAATCCACCAGTTTCAGAGGAACAACCCTCTCTGGCAGAAAAGCACCAGTTTACCTCGCCTAAGAGGGCAAAGAGTGTGTTCTTTCACCACTCCAGTTTTCAGGCCGCTGTGACCAAGCCTAGGGCCTGTCCTGACAAACGCTTCCCAAACCGTGGTTCTGATGACAATTTTCCCTTTCCACCTGAGGTGGTCAAAGAGTGGGCTCATTCCCCAAAGGTAGACCCTCCTGTGTCTAGACTCTCAGCCCGGACCGTTGTATCGGTGGCTGATGGCACCTCTCTTAAGGATTCCACTGACCGCCAGGTTGACCTTCTGGCCAAATCTGTATATGAGGCGGCAGGGGCCTCGTTCTCCCCGACCTTTGCAGCAGTGTGGGCTCTCAAAGCCATCTCTGCTTCTCTGGAAGGGATACATTCCCTCGCAAGGGAATCTATGCCCGAAATGGTTACCTTAACTTCTCAAGCTTCAGCTTTTTCATCCTATGCCATGTCTGCCATGCTGGAGGCTTCTCACCGCACCGCGGTGGCTTCGGCTAATTCCCTCGCTATCCGCAGGATCTTGTGGCTTCGAGAGTGGAAGGCAGATGCTTCTTCAAAGAAGTACCTGGCTGGACTCCCTTTTTGCTGGGTCCCGGTTGTTCGGTGACAACCGGGACCCAGCAAAAAGGGAGTCCAGCCAGAATGGATGAAATTATTAAGGAAGCTACTGGCGGGAAGAGTACTTCCATGCCACAAACCAAAACCAGGAAACCTGTCCAGGGCAGGAATCAGTCGAGGTTTCGTTCCTTTCGTTCCTCCAACTGGTCGTCCTCTAAGCCCTCGGCCTCGTCCACTAACTCAGCCAAGGACCAGAAATCCAACTGGCGCCCAAAAGCGCGTCCACAAAAGACCGCAGGAGGTGCTGCCGCCAAGGCAGCCTCCTCTTGACTATCGGTCCGCGCCAGCAACGTCCTTAGTCGGTGGCAGGCTCTCCCACTTTGGCGACGGGTGGTTTCAACGCGTCTCCGATCAGTGGGTGCGGGATATCATCTCCCACGGCTACAGGATAGAATTCTCTTCCAGCCCGCCAAACAGATTTTTTCTGTCAACTCCCCCCTGCTCCAAGGCCGCCGCCTTCTCTCAGGCCGTGGCATCCTTGCAGGCCAACGGAGTAGTTGTACCAGTTCCCGCCCGGGAACGGTTCAGAGGTTTCTACTCAAATCTCTTCCTAGTCCCCAAAAAGGACGGTTCCTTCCGGCCCATCCTGGATCTCAAGCTTCTCAACAAGCATGTTCAGGTGCGGCATTTTCGCATGGAGTCTCTGCGATCAGTCATTGCCTCAATGACCCAAGGGGATTTCCTGGCATCCATCGACATCAGAGATGCCTATCTGCATGTGCCAATTGCAGTTTCACACCAGCGTTGGCTACGTTTTGCAATCGGAGAGGAACATTTCCAATTCGTGGCTCTCCCCTTCGGGTTAGCCACAGCCCCCTCGGGTATTCACCAAGGTCATGGCAGCAGTGGTTGCGGTTCTGCACCTCCAGGGGTTGGCAGTGATTCCTTACCTGGACGACCTTCTAGTCAAGGCTTCATCCAGCGCAGACTGTCAGCGGAGTGTCTCGCTCACTCTTTCCACTCTAGCCCAATTCGGGTGGATTGTCAATCTGCCCAAATCCACTCTGACTCCGACCCAGAGTCTTACGTACCTAGAGTCTTACGTACCTAGGGATGCAGTTTGAGACTCTGCCGGCACTTGTGAAGTTGCCCTTAGACAAACAGCAGTCCCTCCATCTGGCGGTGCGCTCTCTGCTGAGGCCCCGTCGTTATTCCATCAGGTGCCTGATGCAGGTGCTGGGTCAGATGGTGGCGTCAATGGAGGCTGTTCCCTTTGCCCAGTTCCATCTGCGTACCCTGCAGCTGGACATTCTCCGCTGTTGGGACAAGCGGCCTTCCTCCTTACAGAGGTTAGTGGCTCTGTCGCCACAGACCAGGAGCTCTCTTCAGTGGTGGCTTCGGCCCCTCTGTCTCAGAGGCGCTCCTTTCTGACTCCTTCCTGGGTGATCCTCACCACGGATGCCAGTCTATCCGGCTGGGGAGCGGTATGTCTCCACCACCGAGCGCAGGGCACTTGGACTCCGTCCGAGTCAGCCCTTTCGATCAATGTGCTGGAAACCAGAGCCGTGCTTCTGGCTCTCCTAGCCTTTCACCATCTGCTGGCGGGCAGGCACATCCGAGTCCAGTCAGACAACGCGACAGCGGTTGCCTACATCAATCACCAAGGCGGGACACGCAGCCGCCTGGCAATGTTGGAGGTACAACACATTCTTCAATGGGCGGAGGACTCCAAGTCCACCATATCCGCAGTCCACATTCCAGGCGTGGAAAACTGGGAGGTAGATTATCTCAGCCGTCAAACCGTGGACAGTGGCGAGTGGTCCCTACACCCGGTAGTGTTCCAGTCAATCTGCCGCAAGTGGGGCACTCCGGACGTGGACCTAATGGCATCCCGTCACAACAACAAAGTTCCCGTTTACGTGGCTCGCTCCCACGATCCTCAGGCCTTCGCCGCGGACGCTCTGGTTCAAGACTGGTCCCAGTTTCGTCTGTCCTACGTGTTTCCCCCTCTAGCTCTCTTGCCCAGAGTTCTGCGCAAGATCAGAATGGAGGGCCGTCGAGTTATCCTCATTGCACCGGACTGGCCCAGGCGAGCTTGGTATCCGGACCTGCTCCATCTGTCCGTAGAGGTGCCGTGGCATCTTCCGGACCGTCCAGACCTCTCACAAGGTCCGTTTTTCCGCCAGAATTCTGAGGCTCTTAGATTGACGGCGTGGCTCTTGAGTCCTGGATCTTGACGGCTTCTGGTATTCCTCCTGAAGTCATCTCCACTATGACTCGGGCCCGTAAGTCTTCCTCCGTCAAGACCTATCACAGGACTTGGAAGATTTTCCTGTCCTGGTGTCGCTCTTCCGGCCATCCTCCTTGGCCTTTTTCCTTGCCGACCCTTCTGTCCTTTTTACAGTCCGGTCTGCAGCTGGGACTGTCCCTCAGCTCTCTCAAGGGTCAGGTCTCGGCTCTGTCGGTGCTGTTCCAGCGGCGTATCGCCCGGCTGGCTCAAGTCCGCACCTTCATGCAGGGCGCGTCTCACATCATTCCGCCTTACCGGCGGCCCTTGGATCCCTGGGACCTCAATTTGGTTCTCACGGTTTTGCAGAAACCCCCCTTTGAGCCTCTTAGGGAGGTTTCTTTGTCTCGTCTTTCACAGAAAGTGGTCTTTCTAGTGGCCATAACTTCCCTCAGGAGAGTCTCTGATTTGGCTGCGCTCTCTTCGGAGTCACCTTTTTTGGTTTTTCATCAAGACAAGGTGGTTCTCCGTCCGACTCCGGATTTTCTTCCTAAGGTGGTCTCTCCTTTCCACCTTAACCAGGACATTACCCTGCCTTCCTTTTGTCCGGCTCCTGTTCATCGCTTTGAAAAAGCGTTGCATACTCTGGATCTGGTGCGTGCTCTCCGGATCTATGTGTCTCGCACCGCTGCTCTTAGGCGGTGCACCTCTCTTTTTGTGCTAACCACAGGTCGGCGTAAGGGCCTCTCTGCTTCTAAGCCGACCTTAGCCCGTTGGATTAGGTCGACCATTTCGGATGCCTACCAGTCTTCTCAGGTGCCTCCCCCGCCGGGGATCAAGGAACACTCGACCAGAGCTGTCGGTGCCTCTTGGGCTTTCAGGCACCAGGCTACGGCTCAGCAAGTCTGTCAGGCTGCCACTTGGTCTAGCCTGCATACCTTTTCAAAGCACTACCAAGTGCATGCTCATGCTTCGGCAGATGCGAGCTTGGGCAGACGCATCCTTCAGGCGGCTGTCGCCCATTTGTGAAGTTAGGCTCCGCCTACTTCGTTTTTCTGTTTATTCCCACCCATGGACTGCTTTGAGACGTCCCATTGTCTGGGTCTCCCATAGGAACGATAAAGAAAAAGAGAATTTTGTTACTTACCGTAAATTCTTTTTCTTATAGTTCCGTATTGGGAGACCCAGCACCCTCCCTGTTGCCTGTTGGCAGTTTCTTGTTCCGTGTGTTATCACCGGCTGTTGTCGTAAACAGAGTCTCCGGTTGTTCCGGTTCTTTCTCTGTTTTTACTTGTGGGTGGCTATTCTCCTTCAGCTTTTGCACTAAACTGGCTAGATCTGGTTCTCCAGGGGGTGTATAAGCTCAGAGGGAGGAGCTCCACTTTTTAGTGTAGTACTTTGTGTGTCCTCCGGAGGCAGAAGCTATACACCCATTGTCTGGGTCTCCCAAGACGGAACTATAAGAAAGAATTTATGGTAACAAAATTCTCTTTTTTTCGGGATATGGGGCTCAGTGACTGCTTATTTCTTTGTCGCTCCATTGGGAGACCCAGACAATTGGGGTGTATAGCTTCTGCCTCCGGAGGCCACACAAAGTTATTACACTTTAAAAAGTGTAACCCCTCCCCTCTGCTATACACCCTCCCGTGCATCACGGGCCCATCAGTTTTATGCTTTGTGTTGAAGGAGGCACACATTCACGCAAGCTCCACATTTTAGTCAGCAGCAGCTGCTGACTTTATCGGATGGAAGAAAAGAGGGCCCCTCACAGGGCCCCCGGCATGCTCCCTTCTCACCCCACTTTGGTCGGCGGTGCTGTTAAGGTACCCATTGCGGGTACAAAGGCTTGAGCCACATGCCGTTTTCCTTCCCCATCCCTTAGGGGCTCTGGGAGAAGTGGGATCCTAGCCGGTCACCAGGCACTGGGACCGGGCTCCCTCCGCAGCCCCTGTGGGAACCTGACGGACAGGAGACTGGATGTCATCAGGGACAGGCCCTGCTTCTTTGAGGTACTCTGTGTCCCCTTGGGGACGGCGCATAGAGCGCCTGTGGATCGGACACTGCAGCAGCTGCGCTGTGTTTGGGGCCGCCGGGACTACCGCGCCGACCGTGCCTGTTTGCCGGCCGCGCTTATAACTCGAGTCCCCGGCTTTTGCGGCCTAGTACCGCATATTCCCGCCCCCGGGCCTGCCAGTCAGGGGCAAGGGCGGGACGCTAGACTGAACGTCAGCGGTGAGGGCTGGAGCATACTTAGTATCCTCCTCCCCCCTCACTGAGCACCGTGGGGCACCAGATTCCCGCACTTTTTAAGGCACGCCCACGGCTCCCTCCTCCTCACAGAACGGTGGCAGCCATTATTATCATCGCTGCTGCCGGAGGAGAACTTCAGAACAGGACTTGGAGGATCTTCTTATCCTGGTGCTCTGATCAGGGTTTCACTCCCTGGCCGTTTGCCTTGCCCACTTTTCTTTCTTTCCTTCAATCCGGATTGGACAAGGGCTTGTCTCTCGGCTCTCTCAAGGGACAAGTATCGGCGCTTTCCGTGTTTTTTCAAAAGCGTCTAGCCAGGCTTCCGCAGGTCCGTACGTTCCTGCAGGGAGTTTGCCACATAGTCCCACCTTACAAGCGTCCGCTAGAACCCTGGGATCTTAACAGAGTGCTGACGGCTCTCCAGAAGCCACCTTTCGAGCCGATGCGGGATGTCTCTCTATCTCGCCTTTCGCAGAAGGTGGCCTTCCTAGTGGCAGTCACATCACTTCGGAGAGTGTCTGAGCTAGCAGCGCTGTCATGCAAAGCCCCCTTCCTGGTGTTTCACCAGGATAAGGTGGTTCTGCGTCCGGTCCCGGAATTTCTCCCTAAGGTGGTATCCCCGTTTCATCTCAATCAGGATATCGCCTTACCTTCTTTTTGCCCTCATCCAATTCACCAATGTGAAAAGGATTTGCACTTGTTAGATCTTGTGAGAGCACTCAGGCTCTACATTTCTCGCACGGCGCCCCTGCGCCGTTCTGATGCACTATTTGTCCTTGTCGCTGGACAGCGTAAGGGGTCGCAAGCTTCCAAGTCAACCTTGGCTAGGTGGATCAAGGAACCGATTCTTGAAGCCTACCGTTCGTCTGGGCTTCCGATTCCTTCAGGGCTGAAAGCCCATTCTACCAGAGCTGTAGGTGCGTCCTGGGCATTGCGGCACCAGGCTACGGCTCAGCAGGTGTGTCAGGCAGCTACCTGGTCGAGTCTGCACACTTTTACAAAACACTATCAGGTGCATGCCTATGCTTCGGCAGACGCCAGCCTAGGTAGGCAAGTCCTTCAGGCGGCAGTGGCCCACCTGTAAGAAGGGACCGTTGTTTCGGCTCTTTTTTATCGAGGTATTCTTTTACCCACCCAGGGACTGCTTTTGGACGTCCCAATTGTCTGGGTCTCCCAATGGAGCGACAAAGAAGAAGGGAATTTTGTTTACTTACCGTAAATTCCTTTTCTTCTAGCTCCTATTGGGAGACCCAGCTCCCGCCCCTGTTCTTTTCGGGCTGTTGTTCTTTTGTGTACACATGTTGTTCATGTTGAATTGTTCTTTTGGTTCATGGTTTTCAGTTCTCCGAATATCCTTCGGATTGAATTTACCTTAGACCAATTTATAAGTTTCCTCCTTCCTGCTTTGGCACCAAAACTGATGGGCCCGTGATGCACGGGAGGGTGTATAGCAGAGGGGAGGGGTTACACTTTTTAAAGTGTAATAACTTTGTGTGGCCTCCGGAGGTAGACGCTATACACCCCAATTGTCTGGGTCTCCCAATAGGAGCTAGAAGAAAAGGAATTTACGGTAAGTAAACAAAATTCCCTTCTTTTTGCGGCTTGAGCTGACGTTTTTAACGGTACCATTTTGGCACAGATGCTACGTTTTGATCGCCTGTTATTGCATTTTGCACAAAAAAACGTAATTTTGGCGGTTGGAATTTTTTTTGCCGCTACGCCGTTTACTGATCAGATTAATTGATTTTATATTTTGATCGGGCATTTCTGAACGCAGCGATACCAAATGTGTGTATTTTTTTACCCTTTTAATTTTCAATGGGGCGAAAGGGGGGTTATTTGAACTTTTTTTTTTTTTTAAACTTTTTTATTTTACTAGTTCTCCTAGGGGGCTATATGGATCAACAATGCGATTGCTCTGCCCTATCTGCTGATCACAGCTACACAGCTGTAAACAGCAGATATGCTCATTTTCTGCTTCACTGGGCTGTGGGCAGAGTGAAACTGAAAGTAATTCATGGCAGGTACAGGAGTCATCGCATGACCCTGTGCTACCATGACAACTACCGGAAGTCACGTGATCACGTCACGTGACTTCCGGTATCAGGCAGTAAGTAAATGTTTACCACGATTGTGATTATAATGGTGCTGTCACATATTGACAGTGCCATTTAAGAGGTTAAACGTCACAAGCAGATAACTATTCTGCTCGTGCCTAGCAGGCACACATCTCAGCTGTGCAAATCAGCTGAGATGTGCACCGATCACAGCATGCTGCTGGCGGCAAACCGCGGGCAGTAACCTTATTACTGCCCACGGTCGTTAAGGGGTTAGTCATGGCAGTGTGATGAACATATGGTCCAGATTCCGCGCGGTGATAACATACGCACTTGACTTATGACTGGCATGGTTGTTGCCACCCGTTTGCAATTATTTTTTTTATTGCAAGAAGCAATTAGTCAAGTGCAGTCACATAATAGTCCACCTGTGTGGAGCGTGCACAGTCACCATTTGGCTATCACTATGGGGAGATAAGGTATGCACACCAGTGACTATGTAAGGGGAATACATGGAATAGCAGAAACTGCTGTGTGAATACTGACATGAAAAATTCAATAGCTATGTGTAAGAATGAAATGTGAAAAATGGAACCTGCATTACTGCCATGAATATATGAATAAAGAGAAATTTAGCTACTGAATTGATCAATGCAATAGAGCCCCAACACTACGCCAAAGTATTTCATGTCAGTATTCACACAGCAGTTTCTGCTATTCCATGTATTCCCCTTCCATAGTCACTGGTGTGCATACCTTATCTCCCCATAGTGATGTTTTTTTAGGTTTTTGCACCCAGTTCAGACATAGAATGGAGTTCCAAACGTTATTTCTTATTTATTTTTTACCATTTGGCTATCAGTGACTAACACCCAAAGGACTCGTCAGAACAAAAGTCTATGATGGTAAGAACCTTCTCTGCAGATGTAGCGCCATTGCCGATGTATGAATAATACATAAAACTGCCTGGAAATGAGATCCTGTCCTTCCTCTGAAAACAAATCTCATGAATTTATGGGCGGCTGTAGGCAGGTAATCACACCAAACAGTAAGACGCACACTATCACATATCAGAATTGTGAATGGACTTTATTACAAAGTAGTTGCTGTAGAGAGGCACAGTTTGGCACTTAGGATTTTCCAATTTGTATACATTTATGCATTTTCAGTTTATTCATGAAATTTATCCATTGTTTTCTTTCATGTGCTTTTTTTTTTTTTTTTAACATCCTAAAAAGACATTAAAACTACTAGCAGAATGGATGATCGTTGTTCCTAAGGATTTATAACAATCGTTTTGCCAAAATCTGTATATTTATACAGGCGAAAGTTGGTGTTTACTAGGAATGTATACAATAAAAACAAAAACATTGTCTGTCAATGAAATGCGCCACTGCTATACTTCTAGGTAAGCGTTCACATTGGGCTTCACGAACCGCCTATCGTACAGTCGTTGTGTTTCCGGCACAGGGGTCAGCACGTCATTAATATGGCTGGTCCCATGGGGTGGTTAAGTTACCAAAATGAGCTTCAACCAGTAAAAGGCTCAAGGATCCTCAAACCTGAGAATACTATAAAAGGTAAGATTGCACATCCGTCTAAGGCTGGAGAGGACTTAGAAGAGAATCTTGTAGTAATCATCTCGATAACTGTACAGCACAAGTACCGGCACCCTAAGAGGAAAACAACAAGATGGAAGGTAAGTACGACATTCACCCTGAAAAGGGAAACATATTAGTATTGCCAGCAGAAGTGTGTATGAGAGCTTATACTGCTCGTTACCATTAGATATCGCCTTCATTGGATAATAACTAGGGATGATCGAATACCTCAAATATTCAGCTTCGTGAATATTTTCTGAATAGGTCGCCACTATGATGCGCAATGTAAGTCTATGGGAAACCCGACTAACTATTTGGGCTTCCCATAGACTTACATTGCACATCGAATATTCGCATAGCGTCTACTTATTCGTCGAATATTCGCAAAGCCAAATAGAAGGATTTTTGTGTACTCACTGTAAAAGCTTTCTCTGAGTTTTCATTGGGGGATACAATATTCGATCATGCCTAATAATGATATTACTGTGTAACACTGTGGCTTTCAGTTATTTTATGAATGGCACAGTATATAGTGTATTATGTACACTGGACAGATACCTACCGCTTCTCAATCTTTATAGTATTAATTTCATCAAATATTTGCTTTAGGTATCTCTGTTTTGGTAACTTAGACATGAGCTGCTTCACCGATGCATTAAATACTTGTTCATCTGTAAACTATAAGGAAAGTAGATGGGATTATTAATGATAGTCTGTTCCATTACAAAAGCCACAAATAATTCTAATTTTGGAAATCTTTTAGTTATGTTTTCCTTTAAAATGACATAATATGACCCCTACCAATCAATAGAATGGATTCTTAAAGGAGTCGTCTGTCTGCTCACTTCTGCATCAGGTGGTGAGCGGTACAGACACATCTACAGTGATCAGATATCATTTGTTTCAGGTATCACACGTCTCCCAATTCTAAAGAACTGGACCTAGACACAATACCTGCTGCTTATGCACAGAGTGTATAACAGCCAAGAGCGGGCCCAGCTGTCATCCATGCCGCGGTACATGGACATTGCAGGGTTCATGACTATAGTATAGTAAAACAAATGTGGGCCTGGTCTAGAAGAATTTTGGAAATATGGTTTCATAAAAATGTTGCACTATTTGGCTGCTACAGCCTCTATGTATCACTACAGATTGAGTTAACAGTAAATCAGGCAGTGTGCACATATATTCCCAGAAGGAGTTAGCTTAATATGGTGACCTATGCAACAGCTGCATACTACGGTATTACTCCACATTGGTGCTCCGGTAGCAAAAATTGCCTACAACCACTGAACATATAGTGTATACGAGATTGAAGGTAAGGTTCTCTACACCCCCGGCATTGTGGTGACAACTGAGTATATGAGCAAACACAATAAACCTCATCTGGCTCTCCTTTCTGGAGGCTGGAATCTAACGCAACACCATATAAAAAGGGTAGAAGGTTCTAGGTGAAGGATGACGCCTGTATTATTGCCCAAGCCACTCCTACCAGAGAAACTGGGATAAAAGTGAAGTTCTAGAATATGGTCCTTGGCTATATAATTTTAAGGGCATGTGCACACTAAGTATTTGCTGCAGACATTTCTGTATCAGTCTCTTGGCAGGACTTTTTTTTTTTTTAATAAACACATGAGGTTTTTTTTTGTGTGTGTGGTTTTTTCCTGTTTATTAAAATAATTGATACGCTGTAGATATGAAACTGCAAGGAAACAACAAGGGGCATGAGATTTCAGAAATCGCATTCATTTTAATGGGACAGTAAAATGCTGCCTTCTTTCTCCACAAACAACGGGCAGGGAAAAAAGTGACCTATGAACATACCCTAAAGCTCCTGTACAGAGGACCCATCAGTGCTCCTGACTAGTGTTGAGCAGACCCGGATCTCTCTCTTGTCCCGGATTCCACTCCCCATTGACATATATGGTGCCGGATTCCGGATCGGATCGGATCCGAACTTCTTTATCAAGCCGCCGCGGATCCGCCGGACCCGGATTATTCACAGTCCGCTCAACTCTACTCCTTATATTTGTATAACATTCTGGAATATTATTTCCTAGTCCTCTGCCTCTGATATTCCTACTGGAAATGCATGAAGTAATTGCCAGCTGGATGTTACCATTCTCCTACACAGGGTGACACTATCAGCCCTTATTGGCCAGTGTAAGACTGTACACCCCAAAAAACCCAATGACCCAGGTGTCAATTTATTCATAAATTCCTAGGGGGAACAACATAGTGACAGCACCAAACAGATATTTACTAAAACAAGTGTATCAGACAGTGATCTACCGTATACACAAATTATAATGTACCTTTAAACTAGTATAATGCAAGTTTTTGTTTGTTTTTGTTTTTATCCAGCTGAAGATGCTCATATTAGCTTCATTTGGTTTGATGACTGACTATAAAGCAAGAACTGCTTTTTGCACCTTTGTAGAATGGCAAATGTTTAACAACTACCCTAGAATTATTTACCTCCAATGCCAACAAACTTTGTATTGTTTCTTTCGGTAGATCAACCTAGAATAATAGAAAATATATAAGTGAATGTATTAAAAAAATTATATACATATATGGTGGTCCAAAAGTAGGTGGACAGTATGTGTAACAGGGTTATCAAACATGGTGTAAAGTGAAACTGACTCAGTTCCCCGTAGCAACCAATCAGGTTCCACTTTTCATTCTTCACAGACTCTTTGGAAAATGAAAGGTAGAGTCTGATTGGTTGCCAAAAGCAACTGAGACAGTTTCACTTTACACCATGTTTGATAACCCTATTAGGCTATGTGCGCACGTTGCGTACATTCACTGCAGAAATTTCTGCAGCGATCTGAAGAGCACATGTGCGCTTCTAATCGCTGCAGAAATGTCCGTAGTGAGCGCCGATTCCATGCGCTCTGCCTGCAGCTCCTCCCATAGACAGAGCAGGAGCTGCCGGCAAAGCGCAGGAAAGAAGTGACATGTCACTTCTTTTTACGCAGCGCTTCGGCAGTAGCCGAAGCGCTGCGCTCTAAAACGCCACGTGCGCACGGCCCCTGCATAATCTTCATAGACTGTGCAGGGGACGCAGGACGCATGCAGTTACGCTGTGCTACAAAGCGCAGCGTAACTGCATGTATTTACGCAACGTGCGCACATAGCCTTACACACACTGTCCACCTACTTTTTGACCACCACTTTATATATATATTTTTTTTTTTTTACACATATACAAGTTTCACAGCTCTTGAGCAGCAAAGTTGCTGCTAATTTAGACGATCACAATTACAAAGGTAACTGGGATGTATGGATGTAATGGAGGACTCTCACTGGGGTGGCTTTTTACAACCAGCTTCTCTCCGGTATGACCAATGTTCATCATCTGTCAAAATGTTTGGTGCACGAAGAATAGATAGGCAGCAGAGTAACTATGGTTTCTAGTCGTATCTGGTGCATCCTCCAAACAAGGAAGGTGCTCTCCTTTTACGCCGTATGTCATTTTTTTTTAACCCTTACACCATGTTAGTTCTGTGAGCGCTATAGTTTTCTGGCATTTTTACAGATGAGTTTTGTATAGATATTCGCCACTAGTATTGGGCATAAGGGGTGAATAATTTCTGCATGTCTAAATATAGGCCCCTTTTAGACAGCTATAACATGGCTACATTTTTTTCACATATTATGGATGATTTATGCCTGAGCCTCAAATTCTTGAGGATTTTCCTTTTCCTTAAAGGAAATTAACTTTAAGCAGCAGTTGGTCCGTTAATACATGGGCAGAAAATGCACCCATTATGGGCTGTATGTAAAATTAAAGCATCAAAGTTTGGCAGAGATCCAGATCGCCTTGTAAAGTTGAGAGCCACGTGCTTACTAGAAGCAGCACAATTCTCTTAAAACTAGAACGTCCAGTGGTCACAACCCATTAGGCCAGAGTCACACTTGCGAGTGCCTCCCGTGTAACTCGCCCGAGTCTCTCATTGTATCACCCGTCATGGCCGCACACTCACCAGACAGGAGCATCTCAGCTGCATAGAGATACATGCAAGCAACCCGCTCCTGTCAGGAGTGTGTGCAGCCGTGCCGGGTGATGCAATGAGAGACTCACGCAAGAGCCTTAGATTAAAAGCGTCACTCCAGTGCTGAAGAGAGCAAAAAAAAAGAAAACTGGAGCGGTGTTTAAATCCAGCATAGTGTTTACTTACTGCCAAAATTTCAATTTCTGTGTTTCTTTGTTGGAAGTTTGTGATAGAAGCCTGAAGTTTAGAAAGAACCTGTAAAAATAATAAAAATTGTGAATGAAAAATGCCCTACTAGATGTTCTCATCTCAATTGCAACTATATATTAAAGATTAGGTACTGTAAAATTATATATCTTATAACATACAATGTGGTAATCCTTCTCCAAAACCAGTCACTAGAGAAGCAATGAGGGTAATGCCCCATGCCTCTGTGTTGTGTGAGGGATTGAAGCTCCACTCCCATTCACTTATACAGTGTGTCCACCCATGTCCTGTCCACTGCCATTAACTTGAGAACGGCGGCAGCTATAGGCATAGAAATGGTGTCTAGGTATAGTAAAGTAGCCATGCACTACGCAATGAATCCACCTATAGCGCCACATGGTGGAAAACAATAAAGTTAGCATTTTTACCTCAAAAATGGAATGAGAGAGAAAAAGTGAGCAGAAAGTTTCCCTCGCAAGCGCCGGTGATGTATTTGCGCAGGCGCGAGATTATAGGCTGGTACGAGGATGACGCTGGTGAGGTCATGAACAGTGCCACCCATAATCTCACGCCTGCGCAAATACATTACCGACGCTTGCGAGGGAAGCTTTCTGCCCAGGCCCGCGATAGGGGCACAGCGAAATGCGCCTGCGTGAGAGATGACGGGGGCGTAGTCATCCATGTAAATCATGACAGGGGGACGGCAAGCAAGGCCAGAGGGAAGGACACGAGCTGAAAATGAGCCCGCCCATCTGGCCAACACAAGTCATTTGCATAGGAAACGGTGAGATTTTATAAAGTTCTTTTTGGGGTCTGCAACAAAGTGCACCTTCATAGAATGCAGCCCAGGAGCTGCAGAAGGGGATACTTTTGGTTTAATAGGAAAAAAAACAGATGCACTTAAAGGGAACCTGTCACCAATGTCAGTAGTGTTCCATGCAAGAGGAGTCAACACTAAGGCTAGGTTCACATTTCTGTTTTAAATCCGTCAGCAACGGATCAGATGTTTTTTAGATGTCAACTGACGCAACGGATGTGTTTTTCACAGGATTCCTTTCACAGGAATCCTGTAAAAAAACTGATCCGTCGCGTCCGTTACGTCCGTGTTTTGACGGATAAGTCATGATCAGTTAGTGTTTGGGATAGCCCAGTGGGTGTGACAAACATGCTCAGTAGAGCATGATGGAATCCGTTGTAAGACGGATTACGACGGAAACCAGCACCATAGACATCCATTACAAGCTTGATGGATGGGGTCTGATTCCTGTGCGGCGCGTTAATTTTGACGGCCAAAAAAACGTTACATTCTGCATTGCTCCCGACTGACTGCGACGCAGCGGATACAACGCAAGGTCATCAGTCGCAATCCGCCACTAATACAAGTCTATGGGACACAACGGAATCCGCTAAACGGATGCCGTTGTTTACCAGAGCCGCGGATTGTGACTGATACATTTTAACGGAAATGTGAACCTAGCCTTAGGTGTAATGTGATTCCACAGCGCAGTCTCCTCTGGAGAAAAAAAAAAAATCAGACACAAGAACGCTCAGTCCTCTGCAGACTTATGAGCAGCACAGGACCTGGACCATGGGTGGTGTGAACTTCTGCTTCTAAACAGAACATTATTGGAAAGTCCAATACACAAATCAGCTTTTCCATTGAAATGATCCTGTTCTACAATGGCTCCTATGTGACTACATGGTTACAGAATACAAAGCATCTGGTATACAAGTGACTTTGCATACAAACTGCTCCCCAATTATCAGCAAAATTAGGAGAAACTGAATTCAGGGACAGACGTGATCCGCGGAGCCTCCATACCTGAGTTTCATAACGCCGTCTTACACTGGAAGATAACCTTTCTGGGGCGATGACGCTGACACTGGGGATTACAGCGCTGCTGTGCGGCTCAAACTGGCCTGTCCAATACAAGAGAACTAACAAGTTATATACACACCGTTCACATTCAGCTGAAAAAAACAATCCTGCAAACAATGCAAGTAAATGTTACAGAAGAAAAATAGTTAATAGTGGGGAAAAAAAGCCCATTTCTTTGTCGCTCCATTGGGAGACCCAGACAATTGGGTGTATAGCTATGCCTCCGGAGGCCACACAAAGTATTACACTAAAAGTGTAAAGCCCCTCCCCTTCTGCCTATACACCCCCCGTGCATCACGGGTTCCTCAGTTTACATGCTTTGTGCGAAGGAGGTCAGACATCCACGCATTAGCTCCACAGCTTGGTCAGCAGCAGCTGCTGACTATGTCGGATGGAAGAAAAGAGGGCCCATTACAGGGCCCCCAGCATGCTCCCTTCTCACCCCACTCTTGTCGGCGGTGTTGTTAAGGTTGAGGTACCCATTGCGGGTACGGAGGCTGGAGCCCACATGCTGTTTTCCTTCCCCATCCCTTGATGGGCCCTGGGGAAGTGGGATCCTAATTCGGTCTCCAGACACTGAGACCGTGCTCCATCCACAGCACCTGAGGTATCTGCTGGACAAGGAGCCGAGTATCGTCAGGGACACTGCTGCTTTGAGGTACTCTGTGTCCCCGTGGGGACCGCGCACAGAATCACTCCAGCATTGCTGGGTGTGTTAGTGCACCGGGGACCGCGGCGCTGACCGCGTTTGTGTCATCACACACTACAGCGTGCTGGTGTGCTTGGTTTACTAGAGACTACCGCCTGACCGCGCGCTGCCATTGCAACACGGCAGCGCGCCTGGGATTGTTTGTACGCCGGGGACTTCCGCGCAGACCGAGCTTATACGCCGGCCGCGCTTATAACTTGAGTCCCCGGCTTTTCCGGCCTAGTCTCGGTCTTTTCCCGCCCCCAGGCCTGTCAGTCAGGGGAAGGGAGAGATGTTGTGCTGAACGTCAGCACTGAGGGCTGGAGCGTGCTTTGCATACTCCACCCCCCTCACTGTGCACAGTGGGGCACCAGACTCCCGCACTTTTTCGGGCACGCCCACGGCCTCCTCTCCTCAGGACGCCGGCAGCCATTCCGGTCAGCTCTTCCGACGCTGGAGAGGGGAGACAAGCTCTGGGAGACCCAGGCAGCGTTTCTGGTGACCACACAACCGCTTGAGCGGTCGGTAAGCAGCACCTATGGTGCTGGCCCCACTAGTGCAGTAGTGTACATATAGATTATATCCTTATATGCTATACTTTACACTGTATGGTGCACGATTGAATTTTGGCTATATACCCTCCGGGATTGCTCAGAGGACACAACAGCATGTCGTCCACAAGAAGCAATGGTGCCAAAGCACAGACTTACTATGCTGCCTGCGCTGCATGTACGGCTATACTACCGGCAGGTTCCACTGACCCTCATTGTGTGCAATGCTCGGCCCCTGTGGCACTTGCTCAGCCGGAGCCTCTGCTAAGGGGGGCCCAGGGGGAACCACCAGCTAACACTGTCCATGTGACGGGGACAGAGTTTGCAGTTTTTACTGATAGACTTTCTGAGACTATGGCTAAGATATTAGAAGCTTTGCAGTCCAGACCGGCATCTCAGACCATGGGCACTGTGGAATCACTGCACCATGGTCCACCTCAGTTGGAGCAACAATGTCCTCCCGGGGTGTCTCATAGGTCCCAGGGTGAGGTCTCTGACACGGACCGCAGTCCCAGACCACCTAAGCGAGCTCGCTGGGAAACTCACTCGACATCATCACATTGTTCACGGTCTCAGCAGGACTCTCTGTATGATGAAGCGGAGGTAGCTGATCAGGATTCTGATCCTGAGGCCGCTCTCAACCTAGATACACCTGATGGGGACGCCATAGTGAATGATCTTATCGCGTCCATCAATCAAATGTTGGATATTTCTCCCTCAGGTCCTCCAGTGGAGGAGTCAGTTTCTCAGCAGGAGAAATTCCGTTTTAGGTTTCCCAAGCGTACCATGAGTATGTTTCTGGACCACTCTGACTTCAGAGACGCAGTCCAGAAACACCGAGCTTGTCCTGATAAGCGTTTTTCCAAGCGTCTTAAGGATACACGTTATCCATTCCCCCCTGACGTGGTCAAGGGCTGGACTCAGTGTCCCAAGGTGGATCCCCCAATCTCCAGACTGGCGGCTAGATCCATAGTCGCAGTGGAAGATGGGGCTTCACTCAAGGATGCTACTGACAGGCAGATGGAGCTCTGGTCGAAATCCATCTTTGAAGCCATCGTCGCATCTTTTGCCCCAGCATTTGCAGCAGTATGGGCACTCCAAGCTATCTCAGCTGGTCAGGCGCAAATTGACGCACTCACACGTACGTCTGCGCCGCAAGTGGCGTCCATAACCACTCAGACGACGGCATTTGCGTCCTACGCTATTAATGCCATCCTGGACTCTGCGAGCCGTACGGCGGTTGCAGCCGACAATTCGGTGGCAATACGCAGGGCATTGTGGCTACGGGAATGGAAGGCAGATTCGGCTTCCAAAAAGTGCTTAACCAGTTTGCCATTTTCTGGTGACCGTTTGTTTGGTGAGCGATTGGATGAAATAATCAAGCAATCCAAGGGAAAGGATACATCCTTACCCCAGGCCAAACCAAACATACCCCAACAGAGGAGGGGACAGTCGAGGTTTCGGTCCTTTCGGGGCGCGGGCAGGTCCCAATTCTCCTCGTCCAAAAGGCCTCAGAAGGATCAGACAAACTCCGATTCGTGGCGGTCTAAGTCACGTCCTAAAAAGACCGCTGGAGGTGCCGCTACCAAAGCGGCCTCCTCATGACTTGCAGTCTCCTCACACCGCATCCTCGGTCGGTGGCAGGCTCTCCCGCTTTTGCGACACCTGGCTGCCACAGGTAAAAGACCGTTGGGTGAGAGACATTCTGTCTCACGGTTACAGGATAGAGTTCAGCTCTCGTCCTCCGACTCGATTCTTCAGAACATCTCCGCCTCCCGAGCGAGCCGCGGCTCTTCTGCAGGCGGTGGACACTCTAAAGGCGGAAGGAGTGGTGATCCCGGTTCCTCTTCAGCAACAGGGTCACGGTTTTTACTCAAACCTGTTTGTGGTTCCAAAGAAAGACTGGTCCTTCCGTCCTGTCCTGGACCTAAAACTACTCAACAAACACGTAAAGACCAGGCGGTTCCGGATGGAATCCCTTCGCTCCGTCATCGCCTCAATGTCCCAGGGAGACTTCCTTGCATCGGTCAATATCAAAGATGCGTATCTTCACGTACCGATTGCTCCAGAGCATCAGCGCTTCCTGCGTTTCGCCATAGCAGACGAACACCTTCAGTTCGTGGCACTGCCGTTCGGCCTGGCGACAGCCCCACGGGCTTTCACCAAGGTCATGGCTACAGTAGTGGCGGTCCTTCACTCTCAGGGACACTCGGTGATTCCTTACTTAGACGATCTCCTAGTCAAGGCACCCTCTCAAGAGGCATGCCAACACAGCCTCAATGCTACTCTAGAGACTCTCCAGAGTTTCGGTTGGATCATCAATTTTCCAAAGTCAAATCTGACTCCGGCCCAATCACTGACATATCTTGGCATGGAGTTTCATACTCTCTCAGCGATAGTGAAGCTTCCGCTGAACAAACAGCGTTCACTGCAGACAGGGGTGCAATCTCTCCTTCTAGGTCAGTCACACCCCCTGAGACGCCTCATGCACTTCCTAGGGAAGATGGTAGCAGCAATGGAGGCAGTTCCTTTTGCGCAGTTTCATCTGCGCCCACTTCAATGGGACATTCTCCGCAAATGGGACAGGAAGTCGACGTCCCTCGACAGGAACGTCTCCCTCTCCCAAGCAGCCAAAGCTTCCCTTCGGTGGTGGCTTCTTCCCACTTCATTGTCGAAGGGGAAATCCTTCCTACCCCCATCCTGGGCGGTGGTCACGACGGACGCGAGTCTGTCAGGGTGGGGAGCAGTCTTTCTCCACCACAGGGCTCAGGGTACGTGGACTCAGCAGGAGTCCTCCCTTCAGATCAATGTTCTGGAGATCAGGGCAGTGTATCTTGCCCTAAAAGCGTTCCAGCAGTGGCTGGAAGGCAAGCAGATCCGAATTCAGTCGGAAAACTCCACAGCGGTGGCTTACATCAACCACCAAGGCGGCACACGCAGTCGTCAGGCTTTCCAAGAAGTTCAGCGGATTCTGATGTGGGTGGAAGCCACGGCCTCCACCATATCCGCAGTTCACATCCCGGGCGTAGAAAACTGGGAAGCAGATTTTCTCAGTCGCCAGGGCATGGACGCAGGGGAATGGTCTCTTCACCCGGACGTGTTTCAGGAGATCTGTTGCCGCTGGGGGATGCCGGACGTCGACCTAATGGCGTCCCGGCACAACAACAAGGTCACGGCATTCATGGCACGATCTCACGATCACAGAGCTCTGGCGGCAGACGCCTTAGTTCAAGATTGGTCGCAGTTTCAACTCCCTTATGTGTTACCACCTCTGGGACTGTTGCCCAGAGTGATACGCAAGATCAGGTCAGACTGCCGCCACGCCATTCTCGTCGCTCCAGACTGGCCGAGGAGGTCGTGGTACCCGGATCTGTGGCATCTCACGGTGGGCCAACCGTGGGCACTGCCAGACCGTCCAGACTTGCTGTCTCAAGGGCCGTTTTTCCATCTGAATTCTGCGGCCCTCAACCTGACTGTGTGGCCATTGAGTCCTGGATCCTAGCGTCTTCAGGGTTGTCTCAAGAGGTCATTGCCACTATGAGACAGGCCAGGAAACTAACGTCTGCCAAGATCTACCACAGGACGTGGAAGATATTCCTTTCTTGGTGCTCTGATCAGGGATTTTCTCCCTGGCCATTTGCCTTGCCCACTTTTCTTTCCTTCCTTCAATCAGGATTGGAAAAAGGGTTGTCGCTCGGCTCTCTTAAGGGACAAGTCTCAGCGCTCTCTGTGTTTTTCCAGAAGCGTCTTGCCAGGCTTTCTCAGGTACGCACGTTCCTGCAAGAGGTTTGTCACATTGTTCCTCCTTACAGGTGGCCGTTAGAACCCTGGGATCTGAACAGGGTTCTGCTGGCCCTTCAGAAGGCACCCTTTGAACCTTTGAAAGATATTTCTCTTTCTCGCCTTTCGCAGAAAGTGGTCTTCCTAGTAGCAGTCACCTCACTTCGGAGAGTGTCTGAGCTAGCAGCGCTGTCATGCAAAGCCCCTTTCCTGGTGTTTCACCAGGACAAGGTGGTGCTGCGCCCGGTTCCGGAATTCCTTCCTAAGGTGGTATCCACCTTTCATCTCAATCAGGATATCTCCTTGCCTTCTTTTTGTCCTCATCCAGTTCATCAATGTGAAAGGGATTTGCATTTGTTAGATCTGGTGAGAGCACTCAGAATCTACATTTCCCGTACGGCGCCTCTGCGCCGCTCGGATGCACTCTTTGTCCTTGTCGCTGGTCAGCGTAAGGGGTTACAGGCTTCCAAATCCACCCTGGCTCGGTGGATCAAGGAACCAATTCTTGAAGCCTACCGTTCTTCTGGGCTTCCGGTTCCCTCAGGGCTAAAGGCCCATTCTACCAGAGCCGTCGGTGCGTCCTGGGCTTTACGGCACCAGGCGACGGCTCAGCAGGTGTGCCAGGCGGCTACCTGGTCGAGCCTGCACACTTTCACCAAACACTATCAGGTGCATGCCTATGCTTCGGCGGATGCCAGCCTAGGTAGACGAGTCCTTCAGGCGGCGGTTGCCCACCTGTAGGAACGGGCCGTTTTACGGCTCTATTATGAGGTATTATTTTACCCACCCAGGGACTGCTTTTGGACGTCCCAATTGTCTGGGTCTCCCAATGGCGCGACAAAGAAGAAGGGAATTTTGTTTACTTACCGTAAATTCCTTTTCTTCTAGCTCCAATTGGGAGACCCAGCACCCGCCCTGTTGTTTTTTCGTGTACACATGTTGTTCATGTTGAATGGTTTCAGTTCTCCGAGGTTCTTCGGATTGAAGTTACTTTAAACCAATTTATTTGCTTTCCTCCTTCTTGCTTTTGCACTAAAACTGAGGAACCCGTGATGCACGGGGGGTGTATAGGCAGAAGGGGAGGGGCTTTACACTTTTAGTGTAATACTTTGTGTGGCCTCCGGAGGCATAGCTATACACCCAATTGTCTGGGTCTCCCAATTGGAGCTAGAAGAAAAGGAATTTACGGTAAGTAAACAAAATTCCCTTCTTTTGAGGGTATTAAATTCATGACCTGGTTGCGCCATTTCATGGAGGTTGGCATAATAAAGGTCAGCAAAACCCTAAAAAGGAAGTGTGACATAAAAAAATGCTAATGATGAATCGTGGCCCAAAAGTTACAATATTTATTATAGGGCTTTCCAGTTATAGGAAACTGATGGCCAGTGCTGGGATGAAGTTATAAAATCAGACGTCCTTCACCCTCTCTGACCTCTAAACTTCAGCAATGAGGTCATGACTACAAATCACCGCTGCAGCCAATCAATGAGATAAGCATCTGTACTGACGTAGCTGATATGAGCTACTTATCTCAGGGATTGGCTGCAGCGGTTATCTACTGTAGTTGTGACATAACTGGTTAATCAGCATGCAATAGCGGGGAGGCAGAGCTGGACCAGGGGAGGGTGAGTGACAGATTTTATTATTATTTTAACCCAGGGCTGTCAGTCATTTTGCACTGGCTACGCCTCCCTTAAAGGACATCTGTCACCAAAATGTAAGGTAAAAACTGCAAAAGATATTAAATACCGTATACGCTTTAGAGACTTAAATTCCATTACAAAATGGCTTTATAAAGTAAGGACATCAGCCTCATTAGGTCCAAACTATATGCTAATTCGGTTTGTATTGCCAAGTCTTGTGACAGTTTTGCTATAAAACCACTAGTAACAAAAGGGTGACAATTCACAGTTTTTTCCCCCACTCATAAAACAATGAAGAAATAACCAGCATGTGACCCCAATGTGATCACCATGAATCATAAGGAAGAATGAGCCTCATTGTGCGCAGACGCCTGGTGTTCAGAACAGTAGAAGGCATTCACCGGGAGGACTAATGCAATCGTAGCCCTGCATGCCGGCCACCTACTGACTACAGCCTCTCAGGACTTACTCTGTGTGCTCAAGAACGATCCCTTTGGATTCTGCCCAGACAGAGCCTCCGGCATCTCTCTAAATAGAAGAAGAAAAAATGGTTCCATGTTACGGTGACTCACAGTGACCAGAATACTCAGCGCCATCATACACGGCAATGTAAGACTGCAGGGGTATTCCACAGAGTGAAACAGGTTTCTGCTCTTCTACTCTAGCCTAAGACAAGCGCAAACATTTTCCCATATTTTAATGTCTCCATTTATGGAATGAATATCTACAACTGACCACCTTTAAAGGGAATCTGTCAGCAGGTTTTTTTCTACCTCATTTCAGAGCAGCATAATGTAGAGACAGAGACCCTGATTCCAGTGACGTGCCACTTACTGAGCTGCGTGTTATATCTTTTTATTTTTCATGTATTTGTTTTATTAAATATTTTGAAAGCAGTACATGTCATAAGTAGTGATGAGCGGGCACTACCATGCTCGGGTACTCGTAACTAATGATGAGCGGACACTACCATGCTCGGTACTTGTAACTAGTGATGAGCAAACACTACCATGCTCAGGTGCTCGGTACTTGTAACTAGTGATGAGCGGGCACTACCATGCTCGGGTGCTCAGTACTCATAACTAGTGATGAGCGGGCACTACCATGCTCAGGTGCTCAGTACTCGTAACTAGTGATGAGCAGGCACTACCATGCTTTGGTGCCCAGTACTCGTAAATACTGAAGAGTGAGCACTACCATGTTCGGGTGCTCATTACTTGTAAATAGTGATGAGCGGGCACTACCATGCTCGGGTGCTCAGTACTCGTAACTAGTGATGAGCGGACACTACCATGCTCGGGTGCTCTGTACTCGTAACTAGTGATGAGCGGGCACTACCATGCTCGGGTGCTCTATACTCGTAACTAGTGATGAGTGGGCACTACCATGCTCGGGTGCTCAGTACTGGTAACTAGTGATGAGCGGGCACTACCATGCTCGGGTGCTCAGTACTCGTAAATACTGAAGAGTGAGCACTACCATGTTCGGGTGCTCATTACTTGTAAATAGTGAGGAGCTGGCACTACCATGCTCAGGTGCTCAGTACTCGTAACTAGTGATGAGCGAGCACTACCATGCTCGGCTGCTCAGTACTCGTAACTAGTGATGAGCGGGCACTACCATGCTCGGGTGCTTAGTACTCGTAACTAGTGATGAGGGGGCACTACCATGCTCGAGTCCTCAGCACTTGTAACTAATGATGAGTGAGCACTACCATGCTCAGGTGCTCTGTACTCGTAACTAGTGATGAGCAAGCACTACCATGCTCGGGTGCTCAGTACTCGTAACTAGTGATGAGCGGGCACTACCATGCTCGGGTGCTCAGTACTCGTAACTAGTGATGAGGGGGCACTACCATGCTCGGGTGCTCAGTACTCGTAACTAGTGATGAGCGGGCACTACCATACTCGGGTGCTCAGTACTCGTAACTAGTGATGAGCGGGCACTACCATACTCGGGTGCTCAGTACTCGTAACTAGTGATGAGCGGGCACTACCATGCTCGGGTGCTCAGTACTCGTAACTAGTGATGAGGGGGCACTACCATGCTCGAGTCCTCAGCACTTGTAACTAATGATGAGGGGGCACTACCATGCTCGAGTCCTCAGCACTTGTAACTAATGATGAGGGGGCACTACCATGCTCGAGTCCTCAGCACTTGTAACTAATGATGAGGGGGCACTACCATGCTCAGGTGCTTGGTACTCAAAGAGCAGTTGGATGCTCGATTGAGTGTGACTCAAGCACCCGAGTACAATGGAAGTCAATGGGGAACTCCAGCATTTTTCTTTAGGAAAAATGCCCCAATATTGTAGCAATTTTTGTAGCACTTTTTATAGCATGTGAATAAACCTCTAGCCTTATAAGCTGACTCTTCTATAAAGTCTGTTTGGCAAGCACTGAAACAAGTTGTCCTGTATGAGTCCTACAACAGTCACACAGGCGCACCTGTTATTTCGCTCTTCTTGCCCTCGAAGTCGGAGCTTTTGTAGCAGATGATCCACAAGTTCTGACTCCAGGATTCTCTTCTCCGTCTGACGCTCCTTCTCGAACGCCTTCAGCTGTTAGGAGCCAAAGAAGACAGACGTGTTAATAGCAACATGCATTTAGCGGAGCCAGTGTGAGGGCAGCTGGAGAGGACGAAGCTTTATGGAGAGAGCAACTCAAACTTTCCAAATTGTCAGCTTTATTTTTATTATGAGGACAAGAATTTAACTCCATATTATCTTCTCACATTAAAGAACCCCCCCCCCCTGAGGTTTTCCCAACTTTGCAACATGCAGGATTTTCTTGACCTTGTACTTGTCCAATATTTTATTATTTTACAGGAGCAGTGCTTTAGCGAACAATGTAACGTACACATACAGGTTCCATCTAGCTTTATTTACCTTGACGTGACTTCCTTCTTTATCAGAGACAATAGCAGCAAAAGGAATCCCGGACAATCTGCAATGCTCCTGCAGCTCATCCTGGGACTGGAGACATAAAAAGTGTTGGGAATGGTCACAAGGCTGACAATCAAAAATCAGATCAAGTTTCCATTCAAGGCTAATACAGGTTTTCATATTTTTCTGGCTATATCACTGCATATATCTATGTTCCGACGCACGTTTCAGTGATCCTTTCCTCAGGGGGTGCTCAGGAACGCTGAAACACGCGTCGGGGCATAGTGGCACGCCTGGATTATTTTGACCACACAGAAGGTATAATTCCCTTTTATAGATTAGCACATCCAAACACTTTATATTAAAAGAATTTATACCATCTTATTCATATATACCATATCACTTTGATACTTATTTTTGCACATTGCACTTTGTTATATATGATAAATAGATATATATGTATAATAGTGGCCATTACATTAAGCACTTTATTTTCTGGTAAACCGCTGCTATAATTTATGGGATTTTCTCCTGCCTGATATTTCTATGAATTTGTAATAAATATTTATTTTAATAATTGAATAAAAATATTAATTTTAATATCAATTTCATCACCACTTCCTTTATTTTTTGCATCCCTATGGATTCTTATTTAAAGGTTTTTTGATATACATTGACATTTAATGGTGATTTTATACAGAATTTTTTGATCATTATCAGGTATATTTTTCTCTGAAACGCTCCAGCGTTATTATTCAGGCTTCTCCCAGCACTGCTGCAGATGATTGACAGGTCTCTCCCATAGCAGCTGACCTGTCAATCAGCTGGGAATAGCCAGACTTGTCTAATGTCTGGCTATGATCTCGGGACAGATCAACACTAAAATACAAGATGTGGGAACCTGTAAAGCACCAAGGGATAAATGGAGCTATAATAATAAAATAGACTAATAGTCTATGTGAGCCTTTTTTTTTTCTTCCCTTTTCTAAATTAGATGAAATGATCTTAACCATCTGGAGATCCAGAACCATTTTTCTATGTTCACATTTTATGTTTCTTACAGTTCATCAATTCTATTAAAAAAAAATAATGCCAATTTCTATAGGTTTTTCAAAGTTGTTTATTTAAACTACCTTTATTAAAGGGAACCTGTCACCCAGTTTTTCCCTTATGAGCTGCGGCCACCAGCAGTGAGTCCTTATATACAGCATTCTAAAATACTGTATAATAAGAGCCCAGGCCGCTCTGTAGAATGTAAAAACATCTTTTATTATACTCACCTAGAGGGCGGTCTGGTCCAATGGGTGTCGCTGGTCTCAAGTCTATCACCTCCTCCATCTTGTGCAATCCTCCTGCCCAGCCCCGAGTGTATGACATCTCATGCGTCATCCACATAGAGTCCACCACTGTGCTCCTGCACATGCGCACTTTCGTCTGTCCTCAGCCGGGCAGATCTAAGTATTATAGTGCACATGCGCTGACGGTCTTTGACCTTTCTTTGCGCCTGCGCATTACAGTACTTTGATCTTCCCTCAGCAGGGAAGATCAAAGTGTGCCTGCGTAAGAGCACAATGGAGGCCTCTGTGTCGATGACATAGGACGCATCATCCACCCTGGGCATGGTAGGAGGACAACAACTGCACAAGATGGAGGAGGCGTCGAACAGAGAGCAGTGACACCCATCGGACCGGATCGCCCTCTAGGTGAGTATTATAAAAGGGTTTCATACATTCTACAGAGCGGCCTGGGCTCTTATATACAGTACTAGAAGGTGGCCCGATTATAACGTATCGGGTATTCTAGAATGTGTATGTAGGTCAGCAGATTGAATAATAAGGTAATGAATGGACTGCATGGGTTCCGTTTAATTTAGTATTCTTATAATTGTTTATTGGCTTATAGGCTCTTAAGCGCGCGGTGTGTTGACGGTTGTCACTGTAATGACGTCATTTTGGAGCAAGACAGGACAGACAGAATAAGGCAATTATATGCAGCATCCTGGTCTGTGTCCCATCCTGGTATAGTCTCCATCCTGGTATGTGGGCTGATGCTGTGATGTGGCCCAATGCTGGTATGTGCTCCCATCGTGGTGCAGCCACCATCCTGACATGTGCCCCCATCCTGTGGGGTAATGTTAATGTGTGCGGGGGGCGGAATGCGGGGGTGTGGAGCTGAGCGGGGCCATGGCGCTGAGGATATCAGTGCAGGTGACTATATATATATATATGTGTGTGTGTGTGTGTGTGTGTGTGTGTGTGTGTGTGTGTGTGTGTGTGTGTTTTCAGTGTATACATGCGGAGTGCGAGGGAGCCCAGTGTGCGGGGGCGGAGGCGAGCGGTGAGTATGTGTCGGCTGGGTTGCTGGTATGGGCTCCCGGGGGTGCAGCACTCACCGGGGCTCCGTGTGGGTGCGGGGAAAAGTGTCGGGCGTCATCCTGTCAGCCCATAGTTCGGGCTATTCAGTTAGCTGAGCCGTTGGTCGCAGGCTGACGTCATTTTGGAGCAAGACAGACAGACAGACAGACAGACAGACAGACAGACAGACAGACAGACAGACAGACAGACAGACAGACAGAGGCAATTATATATATAGATTCTGGAATGCTGTATATAAGAGCTCACTGGTGGTGTCCGAAGCTCATAAGGGAAAAACCTGGTGATCGGGTCCCTTTAATTTTTCTTTAAATAAATGAATGTTGAGCGCAAACTAGGCTAACCGTCTTGGCTACTACTCACCTCAGACCAGTCATACATTATCTCGGCTGTAATGCCAGCAGTCCACAGCTTCTGAATGATGCCAATAGCCCTGTTGACAGACATCTGGCCAGCACTCACAACCAGCAGGTCACAGCTGCTCACCTGGAAATAACCGGAACAAATTAATATCCACAATAGATGTAGAAAGTGGAGACATGGCTTCTATTAAAGTCTAATGCAGAATAGTAATTACAGTAATAAAAATATTTTTTTGTAATTATATATTTTTTCTTAAGTATATACATATAGTAAGTGAAATAAGAAATTAACTTGTCACTAATTTTCACAGTATATATATTTGTAAAGGTGCTAGAGACATTAATTTCTCACCAGATGTCGGTAACAACCCATCCAATCCACACAGGCAAAGAAATCAAACTATAGATTTCCATAAATTTAGTGATGTGTAATAATGAGAAATGACACATGGAAACAAGTACTGAACACAAGAAGAAAGAGGTACAAAAGCCATGGAAAGTAAAGACACCAGCTTAAATCTATCAGTAATTAGAAAGTCATCCTGCCGCTTAGTGAAAAATAATATCAGCTGGTTCAACTGATGGCCTATAAAAAGGTGTCTCATTACCAAGGTGCCACACAAGAAACATCTCATGATGGGTAAAACCAGTGAGCTGTCTCAAGATCTTCATAACCTTATTATTACAAAGCATACTGCTGTGGCCATAAACTGGAAGTGAAAAGAACATTTCACCATAAACCATCCATGTACTGAGACATTCTTGATAAAAAAAAAAAAAAAAGTGCTATCACCTACTAGGATGATGGAGATGAAACAGGAGTGGACATTTTAGCAAGTCAATGATCCCAAACACACAGCCAAGGAAACATTTAGTTTCAGAGAAAAAAAAAAATAAAGCAGCTAGAATGTCCGAGCCGATCACCGGACCAATAGGTAGGTTTTTGGTAGTCACTGTAGAATCTGTTACACAGTCTTCACTGAGGGACACAGAACCATAGGATAGTCTGCTCGTATTAGGATTACATAGAATTAAAATTACCTCCTCCCAAACAAACTATACCTTCCCTGCTCACATCCGGCGACATCAGTTTAGTGAAGAAGAAAAAGTTAAAGAAAACATAATTCATTATCAAGAGACGATAAATACATAAATGTAAATACACGCCCAACCGGGTAATCAAGGGAGGGTGCTGTGTCCCCCAATGAAGAGTAATGTGAAAATTATTATAATTCAAGTACCAAAAATCGACTTTTCTCGGTCACTTCATTGAGGGACACAGAACGATGGGATGTTCTAAAGTTGCACCTAGGGTGGGAAAAGGATGAGTAAATATTCTGTTGAAATCACAGAACCTACTGGTGAGGCTCCAGCGGAAGCTGAGCTACTGCTGCCTGCAAAATATTCCTGCCCACACTTGCATCTGCAAAGGTGTGGACCCAGTAAAATTTAGAAAAGGTATGAAGGGATGCTCAGGTAGCTGCCTTCAAGAGCTGCAGGGCCAAAGCCTGGTGAAGAACCGCTCAGGAAGCTCTTTGAGTTATAAGCCTGAATTATGGTTGTTCTGATTCAGAGAGAAATAGTCGCTTTTGAAGCATCTTGACCACTACGAGGCCCACTTTGCAGGGCTAAGAAGAACAAAAAGACAGCCAAAATGGGTCATTGGAGGATAAGTAGTATTAGACAGCCCTGACCAGGCACCGAGTTCTAGGTAATACTAGTGTCAACCTCCAGCCGCTGGATGCAGAATATCCCATGGTTCTGTATCCCCCAATGAAGAGACTGAGAAACAAAATTTATGGAAGGAACAACAGCTCAGAGTTCATAGAACGATTTGAACCTTCAGGACTAGAACAGTGTTTGTGTGGAAGAATGAGCCAAAAGCACACCTGAGCAATGCAGGACGCTAGATTTTCCATATAGGAGGCGTCTTGAAGCTTAATCACCAATAAAGGATTTTGTACGAAGTGTTAAATAAGTTTAAGTAAGTGTGGTGATTAATTTTTTCCTTGTGTCGTCTCATTATTACAGATAACTTAAAGGGAACCTGTCAGGTCAAATATTCACCCAGAACCACGAGCAGTTCTGGGTGTATATTGCTAATCCCTGCCTAACTGTCCCTGTATACACTAGCATAGATAAAGAGAGCTTTAGGAAAAGTATTTCTAGGGTTCCTTTATGATATGCTAATGAGCACAGAGTAAATTTGTCTGTGGAAAAGAAAGCGCACCTAGGGTCTTACCAGGTATGAGATTTTACAAATAAGGTGCCAAAGGCACACTCACCTGCTGAAGTTGTGACAGGCACAACTCCTTGAAGCACATATATCAAAAGTGGTCAGCAGCAGTCCCGAAAAAAATGGCGAACAATAAGGATAAAAAAAGAATTAGGTTCAATGCTGCGCTAGAAACCACATGAATCCAAGGATATGTATTAAAACCTTTTATTTCTGCAGGTCAACGCATTTCAAAGACATATCCGGCTTCTTCATCAGGACACAAGACACAATACTCGTGTCCTGATGAAGCAGACAGATATGTCTTTGAAATGCATTGACCTGCAGGAATAAAGAAAAGGTTTTAATACATATCCTTGGATTCATGTGGTTTCTAGCGCAGCATTGAACCCGATTCTTTTTTTATCCTTATTGTTCAATGAGCGCAGAGTGTGAGTTCCTGGGCTCATTACGCAGTCTCATCATGTTAGAACGCCCACAGGGGTGTGCTAAAATGCTATTCAATGCCCAATGCCCAGCGTCATAGGCAGTGACGTGCGTACCTGTGTCCGTTGTCACTGCCTCTCAGATGCAGGGTTTAGGCTCAGTGTACAATCAGAAGTCACTGCACTACCGGTCATGTGCACTATGAATCCGGGTGCACGTGGCTCGGCTTCAGAAGATCTAGTACGCATGAATGGAAGTGTTGGGTCTTCTGATCATGCGCACCTGTTAATTTCATCCAACTCATCGCTTGGTTGCACGGCAGCGCAGAGGACCCATTTTGTACCTCATTATATTCCGACTTGGTGTCTACACCCGTGGATCCGCAGCAGGTTTTATGCCTACAAAGTGGTTGTGACTCACACAGCCACCCCAGCTGAGGAGATATATTCATCCCCCTCACCCCTGTTTTATCAGGTACCACCCTATTGTGCGTCTTCATACTTCTCATTAGGTATTATACAGCCGGTCAACATGTGTAGATGGAAAACAAAGCTTTACATTAACTCACATTTTCATCAGCGCTGGAGAGTGCAGCGGAGATCTTATCTATGGCTATGCTAACGCCAACAGCACAGGGCAGAGCGGAGGATCCAGTCTGAGGTCCTTTAAACTGTGAAACCTAAGGACAGAACAAAGGGTTACTTAATATCTATTGTCACAAATCTGCCAAGAGAGCAGGAAAACATTTCTACAAATCCTTATCAACACAGGCACAAGCTCTCCTACATGGATCAATGCTGAAAAGGAGCCACAATGTTTGTCTAAATATCCACTGTTACGGGGAAAGGGGGAGGGGGGGAGGGGAGGGGAGGGGCAGGGGGAGGGGCAGGGGGAGGGGGAGTCCCCATATGTGACTTTAGGCCTCTACCAAAACTTACAATTAACTCAACATATCCTTATCTGCTAGAATGTGGAAAATAGGACGTGCCGATTCCATATTCTCAAGGTGATAAAGGGACTCCTATCAAGAGCTGGGGAACCCACTGTATACACATTGTGTCCACCCATATCCTGTCCACCGCCATTAACTTGAGAACGGCGGCAGCTATAGGCATAGAAGTGGTGTCTAGGTATAGTAAAGTAGCCATGCGTTATGCAATGAAACCACCTATAGCGCCACCTGGTGGAAAACAACGGAGTTAGCATTTTTATCTCGAAAACGGAACGAGATAGAAGAAAAAAATGAATAAAAAGTTGTAGGGCATCATCAATTCAATACGAATCGACACCTTGCATACAGAAATGCTATGATATGAAACCCATGACCCCCCAAAACATTGAATGCTGGTCACGCATATGGCGCTCATTTAACTTTGATGCTCAAGGTGGCCACCGTCAGCTGCAATGCACATCTGGCCTCTGCACAGCATACTGTATCTTGCTGCACGGTGTGCAATATGGTAGGGGACACGTTTGCACAAGCATCTGTGATACGTCGTCGTAGGTCCTGCAATGTTGGTGGAAGTGTCGCATACACCTGCTGTTTGATGTGACCTCACAGAAAGAAGTCCAATGGGGTCAGGTCAGGTGAGCGTGGAGGCCACTCCACACAGCCACCATACCCAATGACTTGTAGGGAGGTCTCCATGAGGTATCGCTTCACGTCCGCAGCCTTGTGAGTTTTACACCTTCTAATCATAGCATTTCTGTATGCAAGGTGTCGATTCGTATTGAATTGATGATGCCCTACAACTTTGCAATTCACTTTTTTTCTCTCTCTCGTTCCGTTTTCGAGATAAAAATGTTAACTCCGCTTTCCACCAGGTGGCGCTATAGGTGGTTTCATTGTGTAGCGCATGGCTACTTTACTATACCTAGACACCACTTCTATGCCTATAGCTGCCGCCGTTCTCAAGTTAATGGCGGTGGACAGGATTTGGGTGGACACACTGTATATAACGTTCTTTCTGCATGACATGGTTGACCATAAGAACAGCAGACAAAGAGGAGTTCTCGAATATATCTATGTATTTAAAATGAGTTATCTGGCTATCTCAGTTCTGCATCAGAAGGTACTGACCGTAGCTTGCCAGGTCTCATGCATCCCTAGCCAATATCACTTACCTGATGTTTAATTGGAAGGGTGCATGATACCTGGCAACTGTCAGACAGGCGCCAATTCAGTAGCACCATCTCACCTCCTAATAAGAACCTAAATAAGGAGCGGGATAATCCCTTTAAGTGGCTGCCTAAATAATGGCCATGAGTTACAGGTAGCCAAACAAACACACAGGCATACAATTTTGCAAAATAAAAGCAAGTGATTGTGAACAAAAATGGACAGATAACATGGAAATTATACAAATGTCATCTTGTTAATGACACACGCGGGATTGAACACAACTTTGTATAGTAAATATGACCGGTTCCTCTTTTCTGTGGCATCAGATATGATATGAGATAAGGAAAGTAAATGATTCGGCAGATAGTCAGTACATGGTGACACTCCGTACCAGACAGCGGCACACACTGCCCCGTCCTGCTGTAAACTCGCCATTATACTGGACACGTACCAGATGGTCGTATCTGCCCCCAGCGGCCAGGATCTCCGGAACCGTTCTCTGTCGGCGCTTGATGAATGCAACAAACTGGAAAACGATCCCATTGTGCTGCTGCATCTTATAGACCAGGCCGAAATTCACAACTACCTAAAGAGAAAAAAAACAAAACAAAATATCATCGATGATTCCATCATCAATCATCATCCTCATCAACAACATGGCACAGCAACACGGAGCTGCACAAGTACTGCAATGCAGAATATAGCCAGAACTGGGCTGTGTAGAAAGTTTGTAGCTGATCTTTTAACGTTTGCGGCAGCTCCGCACGGTGGTGGGGCGGCAGCTCCGCACGGTGGTGGGGCGGCAGCTCCGCACGGTGGTGGGGCGGCAGCTCCGCACGGTGGTGGGGCGGCAGCTCCGCACGGTGGTGGGGCGGCAGCTCCGCACGGTGGTGGGGCGGCATCTCCGCACGGTGGTGGGGCGGCAGCTCCGCACGGTGGTGGGGCGGCAGCTCCGCACGGTGGTGGGGCGGCAGCTCCGCACGGTGGTGGGGCGGCAGCTCCGCACGGTGGTGGGGCGGCAGCTCCGCACGGTGGTGGGGCGGCAGCTCCGCACGGTGGTGGGGCGGCAGCTCCGCACGGTGGTGGGGCGGCAGCTCCGCACGGTGGTGAAGCAGTGAGGTCATTGAAGGTTATAGGCATTTCTGAACAGATGAGTCTTTAGGTTCCGTTTGAAGTTTGCAAGTGTAGTAGATAGTCTGACGTGTTGAGGCAGAGAGTTCCAGAAGACTGGGGATGTTCGGGAGAAGTCTTGGAGGCGATTGCATGAGGAGCGAATTAGAGAGGAGGAGAGAAGGAGATCTTGGGAGGACCGGAGATTACGTTTTGGAGTGTAGCGAGATATTAGTTCAGAGATATATGGAGGAGACAATTTGTGGATGGCTTTGTAAGTCAGTATTAGTAGTTTGAATTGGATACGATGGAAGATTGGGAGCCAGTGAAGGGACATGCAGAGAGGAGAAGCGGGGTGGTAGTGAGGCGAGAGGTGGATCAGTCGGGCAGCAGCATTAAGGATGGACTGAAGAGGGGCGAGCGTGTTAGCAGGGAGACCACATAGGAGGATGTTGCAGTAGTCGAGGCGGGAGATTATGAGAGCATGCACTAGCATTTTTGTAGATTGAGAATTGATGAAGGGACGGATTCTGGAAATATATATATGACATATATATATATGACATATAAAACATATAATATATATCTATATATCTATCTATCTATATAATATATATATATAATATATTATATATATTGTGAGATGCCGAGGGGTGAAGTACTAGAGAACAGGTATGTTTCCCCTCAGTTCATTTCATATGTCTCCATGTATTGATTGGGGAGCGGTTGGCCCATGCAAATGGGCTGGGAAAGGCTGGGAAAGTTTTATCTGGCTCAGCAATAAGTTAGTCACTGAAGCCTGTTTATTTCAGTGTAATTTTGGGCTCGGTTTTTCCTGGAGCAATCAGTAGGAATGGCAGTGGGACTGGTTGCTCCCTTCTCCACATTCAATCCAGGGTTTTGATTCCTCACCGGATCAGCTGAAATAATCAGGAGGCATTCAGAACAGGGAACCTGCTGAGGAGAGGTACAGGCTCATGGCTGCTGGGGCTGAGACTCCATACCTCCACTGGATGTGCTGAGGAACCCACACAGTAAGAGAATACTGTTTTGTTTGTTACATAGGTTTATTTTGTAGTTAGCATTCTGTTGTTAGTTAGTGGCCAGACGGCCTTAGACGTTTATTTTCCTGTTTTTGCATGTGTAACACTGAGGCATAAGTGTACACAATAAACACGGCAGTGGCTGTATCTGTGAGGAACCTGCCAGTCTGCCGCTGTCATCTGTGAATCCATAGCCACTCGCTTGGACCAAAGCAAAGATCCCAGCTGAGCTATATCCCCTGTCTCACAATATCTATTTTTATATATATAATATATATATATATATATATCATGCAATTTTATAAAATTGGTGCTGTAGAAGGAAAAAAAATCCTCAATTGGAAGAAGGCACAAAGGAGTCCAACTAAGAGAAAGAAATATACATGATTGACAAACAGATCTCTGTTTACTACTTGTCTACAGATGGGCCTACATAACCTCCACTAAACTCATAACTAGATGGACTACCAAAAACAAAAAGGCACTACTAAAAACTAGAAACTACAAAATGTTCGAGTATACGCCACTGTCGAGACATATTTCAAAATAGTATCTTTATTAAATAAATAAAAAAAGCATTAAAAAAAGACACCAAAGCACAGATAGAGGTTCTATAGGAAGCCCAGAGTATCATTCATGAATACATTGACATTCTTGAAGTGCAATGTAAGAATTACTAAGATACAACAGTGAGAATCCAAAAATGTGTACAATATAAAGATGCTATATACACGGGGATCAGAACAAGGCCAGACATAAGATCACTTAGAGGTCAATGTTAAGAAAAACCTAAAAAGTACACACAAGACAGAACACCCAGGAAGAAGCATTGTGCGAATTGTGCGTCAGGGTGACTTCAGATCCAAGGTCATTTCTCCCATCACTTTTGGGCCTCCCTTTACATACATTCACTATCAATGACTAACTTTTCTATCACTTTTTGGATGCATCTATTCACTACTCTATATATTTCTTATAAATTCAAAATCATTACCATGACTAAACAGGATTTTAAAACCCTTCTATATAATATTTATTTTTTTTATTTATTTATTTTTTTAGGTGTAAATTCACATTTTTTGTGATCATTACAATGTCACTAAACAAGATTTTCTACGCCATCAATTCTGCATCAGAATTGTGATTGGGGGGGGGTAATTCTGGTGTAGTTCACCACTGCACTGTAGTACATCTATTTGCATTTTGTACTCTATTTTCTAAGATGCCATTATATACTCCTTTTTGTTATATATCATTGCCACCTTGTGGATCTTCCTGGTATTGCGCCTTACATTGAATATACAAAAAATAAATAAGCAATGTGGGCCCTCAGTGTATCCATGTATTTATGCCGTCATTTTATACAGTGTTTTTGTGCATCTGCATATGGTTACATATGGACAAAACCATTTTGATCTGTTTTGAGTGACCTATTTTTATTTTTTTTAAACCTTATTTCTACTAAAGTTGTGTTTTATGTATCCATTATCTCCATTTCATTTTTTGGGGCTCAATACTCATTTTTGAGTAGGCCTTTATTACTTTGAGTAGAGCGGACCCTCTAAGTGGTTGTTATAGGTTTCCTATATGTGAACATCTAGCCCAGGGGTTGGGAACCTTTTTAGCTGAGAGCCATGAAGGCCACATATTTTAAAATGTAATACTCACTAGGGGGAGCGGCTTAGAAGGTCCCAAGAGGCAAGGTAGGTGATGCTGCGGGCGCGGAGGAGGGGGTGTCGCGGCTCAAGAGGGTCAGCGATACCTATTCGGGCTTGTGGGGTGTCATGGCGGCAGGCGCCATTGATCTCCCGGCGGGCTGCTTTGAATCTCCCGCAGTTGACGAGATCAACTTCAAGAAAATGGCCGCGGCATGTGCGCAGATCTACCCTAAAAAAAAAAAAAATGGCTGCGCATGCGCTATCTCCGCAGCCATATTCTTAAAGTTGATCTCGTCAACTGCAGGAGATTCAAAGCAGCCCACCGGCTACTGTGGGCTCGCCACCAGGACACCCCATGAGCCCGCAGTATTGCGACCCTGCGCCACAACTGCTGCCCCGGTAAGCAATATGCGGTAAGACTCACCCCCATTTTTCCTCCAGTTTTGGGGGGGAAAAAAAAGAAGGGAATTTTGTTACTTACCGTAAATTCCTTTTCTTCTAGCTCCTATTGGGAGACCCAGACGATTGGGTGTATAGCACTGCCTCCGGAGGCCACACAAAGCATTACACTAAAAAGTGTAAGGCCCCTCCCCTTCTGGCTATACACCCCCCGTGGGATCACGGGCTCATCAGTTTTAGTGCTAAAGCAAGAAGGAGGAAAGCCAATAACTGGTTTAAACAAATTCACTCCGAAGTAACATCGGAGAACTGAAAACCGTTCAACATGAACAACATGTGTACCCGAACAAAACCAACAATCCCGAAGGACAACAGGGCGGGTGCTGGGTCTCCCAATAGGAGCTAGAAGAAAAGGAATTTACGGTAAGTAACAAAATTCCCTTCTTCGGCGCTCCATTGGGAGACCCAGACGATTGGGACGTCCAAAAGCAGTCCCTGGGTGGGTAAAGAAATACCTCATGTTAGAGCTGCAAAGACAGCCTTCCCCTACGGGGAGGCAACTGCCGCCTGCAGGCTCTTCTACCTAGGCTGGCGTCCGCCGAAGCATAGGTATGCACCTGATAATGTTTGGTGAAAGTGTGCAGACTCGACCAGGTAGCTGCCTGGCACACCTGTTGAGCCGTAGCCTGGTGTCGTAATGCCCAGGACGCACCCACGGCTCTGGTAGAGTGGGCCTTCAGCCCTGATGGAACCGGAAGCCCAGCAGAACGGTAGGCTTCAAGAATTGGTTCTTTGATCCATCGAGCCAGGGTGGCTTTGGAAGCCTGCGACCCTTTGCGCTTACCAGCGACAAGGACAAAGAGTGCATCCGAGCGGCGCAGGGGCGCCGTGCGGGAAATGTAGATTCTGAGTGCTCTCACCAGATCTAACAAATGTAAATCCTTTTCATACCGAAGAACTGGATGAGGACAAAAGGAAGGCAAGGAGATATCCTGATTAAGATGAAAAGAGGATACCACCTTAGGGAGAAACTCCTGAATGGGGCGCAGCACTACCTTGTCCTGGTGGAACACCAGGAAGGGAGCCTTGGATGACAGCGCTGCTAGCTCAGACACTCTCCGAAGAGACGTGACCGCCACTAGAAAGGCCACTTTCTGTGAGAGACGAGAAAGTGAAACATCCCTCAGAGGCTCGAAGGGCGGCTTCTGGAGAGCAACTAGTACCCTGTTTAGATCCCATGGATCTAACGGCCGCCTGTACGGAGGGACGATATGACAAACCCCCTGCAGGAACGTGCGCACCTGAGAAAGTCGTGCTAGACGCTTCTGAAAAAACACGGATAGTGCCGAGACTTGCCCTTTAAGGGAGCCGAGCGACAAGCCCTTTTCCAACCCAGATTGCAGGAAGGAAAGAAAAGTAGGTAACGCGAATGGCCAGGGGGATACTCCTTGTGCAGAGCACCAGGATAAGAAAATCCTCCACGTTCTGTGGTAGATCTTAGCAGACGTGGACTTCCTAGCCTGTCTCATGGTGGCAACGACTCCTTGGGATAATCCTGAAGACGCTAGGATCCAGGACTCAATGGCCACACAGTCAGGTTCAGGGCCGCAGAATTCCGATGGAAAAACGGCCCTTGGGACAGTAAGTCTGGTCGGTCTGGTAGTGTCCACGGTTGGCCGACCGTGAGATGCCACAGATCCGGGTACCACGACCTCCTCGGCCAGTCTGGGGCGACGAGTATGACGCGGCTGCAATCGGATCTGATCTTGCGTAGCACTCTGGGCAAGAGTGCCAGAGGTGGGAACACATAAGGGAGCCGGAACTGCGACCAATCTTGCACTAAGGCGTCTGCCGCCAGAGCTCTTTGATCGCGAAACCGCGCCATGAACGTCAGGACCTTGTTGTTGTGCCGCGACGCCATTAGGTCGACGTCCGGCACCCCCCAGCGGCGACAGATTTCCTGAAACACGTCCGGGTGAAGGGACCATTCCCCTGCGTCCATGCCCTGGCGACTGAGGAAGTCTGCTTCCCAGTTTTCTACGCCCGGGATGTGAACCGCTGATATGGTGGATGCTCTGTCCTCCACCCACAACAGAATCCGCCGGACTTCCTGGAAGGCTTGCCGACTGCGTGTCCCTCCTTGGTGGTTGATGTATGCCACCGCTGTGGAGTTGTCCGACTGAATTCGGATCTGCTTTCCTTCCAGCCACTGCTGGAAGGCTAATAGGGCAAGATACACTGCCCTGATTTCCAGAACATTGATCTGAAGGGTGGACTCCTGCTGAGTCCACGTCCCTTGAGCCCTGTGGTGGAGAAAAACTGCTCCCCACCCTGACAGACTCGCGTCTGTCGTGACCACTGCCCAGGATGGGGGTAGGAATGATCTTCCCTGTGATAATGAGGTGGGAAGAAGCCACCATTGCAGAGAGTCCTTGGCCGTCTGGGAAAGGGAGACTTTCCTGTCCATGGAAGTTGACTTCCCGTCCCATTGGCGGAGAATGTCCCATTGAAGTGGGCGCAGATGAAACTGTGCAAACGGGACTGCCTCCATTGCTGCCACCATCTTCCCTAGGAAGTGCATGAGGCGCCTTAAGGAGTGCGACTGACCATGAAGGAGAGACTGTACCCCTGTCTGTAGTGACCGCTGCTTGTCCAGCGGAAGCTTCACTATCGCTGAAAGAGTATGAAACTCCATGCCAAGATACGTTAGTGATTGAGTCGGTGACAGATTTGACTTTGAAAAGTTGATGATCCACCCGAAAGTCTGGAGAGTCTCCAGCGCAACATTCAGGCTGTGTTGGCATGCCTCTTGAGAGGGTGCTTTGACAAGTAGATCGTCCAAGTAAGGGATCACCGAGTGTCCCTGGGAGTGCAAGACTGCTACCACTGCCGCCATGACCTTGGTGAAAACCCGTGGGGCTGTCGCCAGACCAAATGGCAGAGCTACGAACTGGAGATGTTCGTCTCTTATCACAAAACGTAGAAAACGTTGGTGCTCTGTAGCAATCGGCACGTGGAGATAAGCATCTTTGATGTCTATTGATGCAAGGAAATCTCCTTGAGACATTGAGGCAATGACGGAGCGGAGGGATTCCATCCGGAACCGCCTGGCGTTCACATGCTTGTTGAGCAGCTTTAGGTCCAGAACAGGACGGAACGAGCCGTCCTTTTTTGGAACCAAGAAGAGATTGGAGTAAAAACCTTGCCCTTGTTCCTGAAGAGGAACAGGGATCACCACTCCTTCTGCTCTTAGTGAGCCCACCGCCTGCAGAAGAGCATCTGCTCGGTCGGGATGTGGGGAAGTTCTGAAGAACCGAGGCGGAGGACGAGAACTGAACTCTATCCTGTACCCGTGAGACAAAATGTCTGTTACCCACCGGTCCTTGACCTGTGGCAGCCAAATGTCGCAAAAGCGGGAGAGCCTGCCACCGACCGAGGATGCGGAGGGAGGAGGCCGAAAGTCATGAGGCAGCCGCCTTGGAAGCGGTTCCTCCGGTTGCTTTCTTGGGGCGTGAGTGAGCCCGCCAGGAATCTGAGCCCCTTTGCTCCTTCTGAGTCCCTTTGGACGAGGAGAATTGGGCCTTGCCGGAGCCTCGAAAGGACCGAAACCTCGACTGCCACCTCCTTTGTTGAGGTTTGCTTGATCTGGGCTGGGGTAAGGAGGAGTCTTTACCCTTGGACTGCTTAATGATTTCAGCCAATTGCTCACCAAACAGTCTGTCTACAGATAGTGGCAAGCTGGTTAAACATTTTTTGGAAGCAGAATCCGCTTTCCATTCTTTTAACCACAAGGCTCTGCGCAAAACCACCGAGTTGGCAGACGCCATTGAGGTACGGCTCGTAGAGTCCAGGACAGCGTTGATAGCATAGGTCGCAAACGCAGACATTTGCGAAGTTAAGGACTCCACTTGCGGCACTGCTGGACGTATGATAGAGTCCACCTGTGCCAGACCAGCTGAAATAGCTTGGAGTGCCCACACGGCCGCGAATGCTGGAGCAAACGACGCGCCGATAGCTTCATAGACAGATTTCAACCAAAGGTCCATCTGTCTGTCATTGGCATCTTTAAGTGAAGCCCCATCCTCCACTGCAACTATGGATCTAGCCGCAAGCCTGGAGATTGGGGGATCCACCTTTGGACACTGGGTCCAGCGTTTGACCACGTCAGGGGGAAAGGGATAACGTGTATCCTTAAGACGTTTGGAGAAACGCTTGTCTGGATAAGCATGGTGTTTCTGGACTGATTCTCTGAAGTCAGCGTGGTCCAGAAAAGTACTCAGTTTACGCTTGGGATACCTGAAATGGAACTTCTCCTGCTGTGCAGCTGCCTCTTCTGCTGAAGGGGCTGGGGGAGAAATATCCAACAGTCTATTGATGGCCGCTATAAGGTCATTTACCATGGCGTCACCATCAGGAGTATCCAGATTGAGAGCGGTCTCAGGATTAGACTCCTGATCACCCTCCTCTGTCTCATCATGCAGAGACTCTTCTCGCTGAGACCCTGATCCGCGTGATGACGTGGAGGGTCTCTCCCAGCGAGCTCGCTTAGGCTGCCTGGGACTGTCATCTGAGTCAGAGCCTTCAGCCTGAGATGCCTGGAACCCCCTTGAAGCACGGATTAACTCCAACTGAGGGGGACCGGGGAACATTGACGCAGCAGTGTCCATGGTCTGAGTAACTGGCCTGGTCTGCAAGGTCTCTAGGATTTTTGTCATAGTGACAGACATCTTGTCAGCAAAAACTGCAAACTCTGTCCCCGTCACCGGGACAGGGTTCACCGGTGACTCTGCCTGGGCCACTACCACCATAGACTCCGGCTGACGAAGTGGCACAGGGACCGAACATTGCACACAATGGGGGTCATGGGAACCTGCCGGTAGATCAGCCCCACAAGCGGCACAAGTAGCGTATACAGCCTGTGTCTTGGCACCCTTGCGTTTTGCGGATGACATGTTGTCGTCTCCTCAGTGCAATATAGGGTATACAGCCAAGAAGCGACCTTACAGTGCAATATATATATATATATGGTATAGAGAAAAAAATACACCAATATAACACTGGGGCACTAGTGGGGCCAGCACTAATGTGCTGCTTACCGCCCGCTTAACGCGGGTGTGTGGTCGCCAGAAATCCCTTGTCTGGGTCTCCCAGAGCCTGTGTCCGTTCTCCAGCCAGACTGCATGTAGGAATGGCTGCCGGCGTCCTGTGGAGAGGGGCGGGCCCTGGGCGTGTGCAGACAAAGTGCGGGAAACCTGCTCCCCACTGTGCTCAGTGAGAGGGCTGGAGTATGTAAATAAGACTCCAGCCCTCGGCGCTGACTATCTTACAGCGTCTCTCCCTTGCCCTGATTGACAGGGTGGGGGCGGGAACGAAGCGGAGCTAGGCCGCAAAAGCCGGGGACTAGATTTATAAGCGCCGCCGTCGTAAAAGCACGGTCGGCGCTAAGTCCCCGGCGCACCACAAGTCTCAGCCGCGCCGCCGCTCCAGGGGCGGCCGGCGCGGCAGTCCCCAACACAAAAAGTCCCTCAGAGAAACTGCAGTGACTGTAACCCCAGCGCACAGCGCTACTGTCCCCGGCGCACTAGCACACCCAGCAAGTCTGGAGTGTGCGCGGCCTGTCCATACGGGGACACAGAGTACCTGAATGTTGCAGGGCCTTGTCCCTGAACGGTACCCAGCTCCGTATCCAGCAGGTTCTACGGGTCTGTGGATGGAGCCCGGCCTCAGGGCTTGGGGGCCGGTAAGATCCCACTTCCTCAGAGCCCCTCAGGGGGATGGGGAAGGAAAGCAGCATGTGGGCTCCAGCCTCCGTACCCACAATGGGTACCTCAACCTTAACAAACACCGCCAATAGGAATGGGGTGAGAAGGGAGCATGCTGGGGGCCCTAGTATGGGCCCTCTTTTCTTCCATCCGATATAGTCAGCAGCTACTGCTGACTAAACAGTGGAGCTATGCGTGGATGTCTGACCTCCTTCGCACAAAGCTTGAAAACTGATGAGCCCGTGATCCCACGGGGGGTGTATAGCCAGAAGGGGAGGGGCCTTACACTTTTTAGTGTAATGCTTTGTGTGGCCTCCGGAGGCAGTGCTATACACCCAATCGTCTGGGTCTCCCAATGGAGCGCCGAAGAAAAGAACATCTTACAAACCGGAAAATACAGTATTTTTTTTTATTAAAGATTTGTCTGTGAGTCAGATGCAGCCATCAAGAGAGCCACATCTGCCTCGCGAGCCATAGGTTCCCGACCCCTGATCTAGAGGAAGGCAAAAAATTCATGGAGCAGACAGTAAGTTCCACATTAGGGGAACATTCCTTCCCGATTGCACACACGGCAATCAGAATAGTTCCCTGGATCAACGCCCCATCACAGAATCTAGTGCACATAACCTGTAATGTTATATTTTTCAAAAAAGGCATCCAGGCCTCGCTTAAATTTTGGTAGTGAATCAAGCATTACAACATTATATGGCAAAGAGTTCCATAATCTCACTGCTCTTACAGTAAAGAATCTGCATCTGTGATAGTAAACCTTCTTTTGATGTAGAGAATGCTCCCTTGTGCCCGTTGCAGGCCTGGGTGTAAAAAGATCATCATGGAGAGCTCTGTACTGCCCCCTCATATATTTGTACATTGTAATAAGATCACCCCTAAGCTTTCCTTTTTCCAAACTAAATAATGCCAAGTTTAAGAACCAGTCTTGGTCCTGCATTCCCTGCACTCCTTTAATAACCTTGGTTGCTCTTCTCTGCACCCGCTCTAGTTCAGCTATATCGTTCTTAAGCACCGAAGACCAAAATTGTACCCCGTATTCTAAATGTGGTCGCACTTGTGACTTGTGTAGGGGTAACACTATGTTCTTCTCATGAGCATCTATGCTTCTTTTAATGCATCCCATTATTTTATTAGCCTTGGCAGCAGCTCCCTGGCACTGGTCAGTAAAGTTGAGCTTGCCGTCCACCCATACACCCAAGTCTTTTTCAGTGACAGTTTTATCCAGTGATTTACAATTATGTATAGAATTATACATTTTATTTCCTCTGCCCAAGTGGATGAACTTACATTTATCCACATTAAACTTCAATTGTCAATTTGCAGTCGAAGCCTCCAGCTTACATAAATGTTTCTGTAATGTTAAATTATCCTCTTCTGTATTGATTACCCTGTATAGTTTAGTATAATCTTCAAATACTGAAATCCTACTCTCTATGCCCACTGGAAGGTTATTAATAAATATGTTAAAAACAAGAGGGCCCAATACTGACCCCTGTGGTAGCCCCAATATTAACTGTGACCCAGTCCATGTGTGCTCCAATAATACCCACCCTTGGTTTAACATTGATCAGACAGCTCTTATCCTAGTTACACATTTTTTTCTTATTCCCATTACTCTCATTCTATATGCCAACCTTTTGTGTGGCACCGTATCAAATGCCTTTGAAAAATTCATATAGACAAAATCCACTGCATTTCCCTGGTCCAGTCTGGAACCTCATCATAGACGCTGATCAGATTAGTTTACCAGGACTGATCCCTCACAAACCCATGTTGAGCTTGGGTTATAAGTTTATTCTTCTTCAGATACTACAATATAGCATCCCTTGGGAAATTTTCAACTAGAGGTTACACTTACCGGCCTATAATTTCCAGGCTCAGATTTTATAACTTTTTACAATATTGACACCAAATTTGCTATGTGCTAGTCTTGTGGTACAGCCCCTGTTATTATGGAATCTTAGAAGAATTATAATTGTCTATCACCGTACTTAATTCCCTCAATACTCGGGGGTGTATGCCATCTGAGCCCCCCCCCCCCCCCCCCATCTGCCAACTTAGCAAATGTGTTGGGGTGTGCCAGATCAGGACTAGCCTCCCTGGCACTCTTGCCTCTACCCCGCCTTCTAATTGTGACCCAGCAGCTAGTTGCCTCACTGTCCTGCAGGTCTATAGTACCATCCTCACCCACATCTACCCCAGTGAGCAGCAAACTCCTTTCCAAATTGTGACTGGATCTCGGTGTTGCCAGCTGCTCATTTAGATCCAGTACCTGGACTTCCAAATGCACAGCGTGCACACATCTCACACAGCAGTATGCACACTCAAATGGCTGTGCAAGGATTGCATACATGCAACAAGATGTACAATGGATGGCATTGTCAAATATGGAGCACAAAAATTCCAGCAATATCGAGCACTAGGGTAGATGCAAATTGATTCACAGGACCAGGTTGAGTGGCTACGTCGTTAATCTGTGGCCACTGGATGTGAACCCCGAAAATGGCCTCATACCTGACCCTGCATCCGTGGCTCTTTTTTTGATTAGCCAGCCTGATCTGACATCACATGGATGTCATCACGTCAGACTATCTGCTACCCTTGCAAGCTTCAAACGGAACTTGAAAACTCATCTGTTCAGAAATGCCTATAATCTACAATGACCTCACTGCTTCACCAACACCACCGTGCCGAGCCACCGCCCCACCACCGTGCCGAGCCACCGCGCCGAGCCGCCGCCCCACCACCGTGCCGAGCCGCCGCCCCACCACCGTGCCCAGCCGCTGCCCCACCACCGTGCCGAGCCGCCGCCCCACCACCGTGCCGAGCCGCCGCCCCACCACCGTGCCGAGCCGCCGCCCCACCACCGTGCCGAGCCGCCGCCCCACCACCGTGCCGAGCTGCCGCCCCACCACCGTGCCGAGCTGCCGCCTCACCACCGTGCCGAGCTGCCGCCCCACCACCGTGCCGAGCTGCCGCCCCACCACCGTGCCGAGCTGCCGCCCCACCACCGTGCCGAGCTGCTGCCCCAACACCGTGCCGAGCTGCCGCCTCACCACCGTGCCGAGCTGCTGCCCAACCTACACCTCACCTACTGTCTCATCCCCCAAATCCCATAGAATGTAAGCCCGCAGAGGCAGGGTCCTCTTCCCTCTGTACTAGTCTGTCTACTGTAACTTGTATATGTATTCTGTATGTAACCCCTTCTCATGTACAGCACCATGGAATCAATGGTGCTCTATAAATAAATAATAATAATAATACCGCAACAATAACATTGTGCCAGGCTGACTAATCAAAAGTGGAGCCGGGGATGCCGTCAGGTGGGAGGCGGTCCAGCACCCACAGATTACTAACCAGGTTCTCAGAATTGATTTGCACCATCTATATCAGCACCAAATGATCTGGAAGTCAAACTAATCTGATAAACAAAAAGCAGCCCCTATGCTGCATTAGAAGGAAGGTGCTTTATAGTCTGGCAGATCGAGCACAATACCACACCGTGTGGTGCGATCACAGTCTGGACATCACATTCTGTAGTTTAAAAGGTAAAATAGCAAATCCTAACAGGGCAAAAGGCAGATACATCGCATCCCAGCTCTAACCTGGAGCTTAATGTTCATCTTCTTGACTAGTCCAATAATTTCCTCCAGGTCCTTTAGTCCTTGTTTGGCCAGCACACCCACTGCCGACTTCTGCTTGGTCAGTGAAGTCATCATAGACCCGAGCTCCTGGAGTTCTCCTTTCTGTTCAATATACTTATAAAGGCGATTCAACTGAAACTGAAAATATTACAACACATAAATACATGTACAACATGGTCGCTACAGAGGATCACATCCCCTCCTCCTAGTGAATATATGTCCCTACTGAAAAACAAGTCAGGGTTTTGTTTTTTTATTTATACCCCAAAGTGTTTCTCCAGGAATGAGTTAAAGGACTAGGTCGGATTTCATGTGTCTTAGTCAACGAATGTATTGGTAATTGATTATCTATGCCTTGCTATGTATATGATAACTGTATTGTTACAATATATTGTTAGTTGAGTAGGTAAGGGTTTGGAGGGGGGAGGGGGAATATTTGGCATACTTGTAGGTATGCGGTTTGTTTCTTTGTACCAAAAATGTTCAGTAAAAATCTGATTTAAAAAAAAGTTACTTTAGAAATCGATACAGGGTAGGACATATCATTGGTGCTACTTGTGGAGCCGCATGGGGTCCTAAGAGGTAAGGGAGCCACAGCCACCTTCAAAACAGGTAGAATTGTGCATTTTGATGAGTTGGATGCCAAAGGGTCCATATACTGTTTTTGCCCAGTGGCCCTTCCTGTCTGTGTCCGCCAGTGAATTGAGACTTAGTTATCTAAGCCCACAGACTGGAAACCACTGTACAGGCGCAATAACAAAGCAGAAATGAGTAATGACATAGCAGCACTACCCACGTATCCATCATCTAGAGAAAGGCAGCACTGTGTGGAGAATGTAGCAGAAGACCGAGGCAATGAAAGTATATTGTCACACACCAATGCACAGCCATTTGCATACTGCTTCACTAGTAGATAACTGCATTAGAGCAAAGCGTTGGGAAAATAAAAGCAAACACTGACCTGTATTTCAATAAGCTACTCGGACATGCACTTGGTTTGGTGGAAAATGCGATGACAGGTTCCCATTGTGGAGGCCTTTAAACAAGTATGATCAAATTGTCTGAGCATACATGGTTAGAATAATTTGACATGGATGTAAGATGGGTGAAGAAATGGACCCGTCATGAGACATTTTGTGCAATACTGCCTTAAATGCTGTTGAAAGCAGGGGACAGGATGATGTCGGAAACCAAAAAACCTTGCTCTTAGGATACCCACATAAACAGATAGCATATGTAATTGAAATCGTCAGATCTCAATATCTGTGCAATGACAATGGCCAACTAATAACATGACTAGGCACCTGTACCGTGACATTACCTGGATGTGCGCTACTTACATTGTTCACCGGAAGTGAAAGGTTACAAAACTTCGCTTCCACTTCCCTTTTAGTAAGTTTGTCAATCTGCAGAAGACAAAAAAGGTACGGTGATTACAAGAAAGGAACATAATCCGAGCATAGATAATAGAAATAGGAGGTTAGATTCTACAGATTATATACAGTCAGGGCCAGAAATATTTGGACAGTGACACAAGTTTTGTTATTTTAGCTGTTTACAAAAACATGTTCAGAAATACAATTATATATATAATATGGGCTGAAAGTGCACACTCCCAGCTGCAATATGAGAGTTTTCACATCCAAATCGGAGAAAGGGTTTAGGAATCATAGCTCTGTAATGCATAGCCTCCTCTTTTTCAAGGGACCAAAAGTAATTGGACAAGGGACTCTAAAGGCTGCAATTAACTCTGAAGGAGTCTCCCTTGTTAACCTGTAATCAATGAAGTAGTTAAAAGGTCTGGGGTTGATTACAGGTGTGTGGTTTTGCATTTGGAAGCTGTTGCTGTGACCAGACAACATGCGGTCTAAGGAACTCTAAATTGAGGTGAAGCAGAACATCCTGAGGCTGTTAAAAAAGAAAAAATCCATCAGAGAGATAGCAGACATGCTTGGAGTAGCAAAATCAACAGTCGGGTACATTCTGAGAAAAAAAAGGAAGTGACTGGTGAGCTTGGGAACTCAAAAAGCCCTGGGCGTCCACGGATGACAACAGTGGTGGATGATCGCCGCATACTTTCTTTGGTGAAGAAGAACCCGTTCACAACATCAACTGAAGTCCAGAACACTCTCAGTGAAGTAGGTGTATCTGTCTCTAAGTCAACAGTAAAGAGAAGACTCCATGAAAGTAAATACAAAGGGTTCACATCTAGATGCAAACCATTCATCAATTCCAAAAATAGACAGGCCAGAGTTAAATTTGCTGAAAAACACCTCATGAAGCCAGCTCAGTTCTGGAAAAGTATTCTATGGACAGATGAGACCAAGATCAACCTGTACCAGAATGATGGGAAGAAAAAAGTTTGGAGAAGAAAGGGAACGGCACATGATCCAAGGCACACCACATCCTCTGTAAAACATGGTGGAGGCAACGTGATGGCATGGGCATGCATGGCTTTCAATGGCACTGGGTCACTTGTGTTTATTGATAACATAACAGCAGACAAGAGTAGCCGGATGAATTCTGAAGTGTACCGGGATATACTTTCAGCCCAGATTCAGCCAAATGCCGCAAAGTTGATCGGACGGCGCTTCATAGTACAGATGGACAATGACCAAGCATACAGCCAAAGCTACCCAGAAGTTCATGAGTGCAAAAAAGTGGAACATTCTGCAATGGCCAAGTCAATCACCAGATCTTAACCCAATTGAGCATGCATTTCACTTGCTCAAATCCAGACTTAAGACGGAAAGACCCACAAACAAGCAAGACCTGAAGGCTGCGGCTGTAAAGGCCTGGCAAAGCATTAAGAAGGAGGAAACCCAGCGTTTGGTGATGTCCATGGGTTCCAGACTTAAGGCAGTGATTGCCTCCAAAGGATTCGCAACAAAATATTGAAAATAAAAATATTTTGTTTGGGTTTGGTTTATTTGTCCAATTACTTTTGACCTCCTAAAATGTGGAGTGTTTGTAAAGAAATGTGTACAATTCCTACAATTTCTATCAGATATTTTTGTTCAAACCTTCAAATTAAACGTTACAATCTGCACTTGAATTCTGTTGTAGAGGTTTCATTTCAAATCCAATGTGGTGGCATGCAGAGCCCAACTCGCGAAAATTGTGTCACTGTCCAAATATTTCTGGACCTAACTGTACATACATGTACAATAAGTCCATACTTACACAAATTGGGTAAGGGGGTTTTCCCATGAATAAACTACATTTTTGTTCCACAATTTAATGTGTTAAAAAAAAAAAGTTCCTGTGCTGAGATAATCTTATATATGTGCCCCTGCTAAGTGCTGTGTAATGGCCGTGTCTGACCGTAGAGGGACATGGTCTGCACATAGCACAACTCCTAGGCAGAGGAGGAAGCATCACTCACTTATGATAAGTATACAGACAACACAGCACGGGCTCACAGCTGCTGCTTTGTAAGGTAACATATTTCCCAGGCTGATGTAACACATTTGTTTGTTTTATCACAGGAGGGAGTGAAACACTTAACTCATGTGGAGAAGAAGAAGGAAAATAAAAAATGTGTCACCAGTCCAGTGAACTCCTTATAAATCAAGTCATTGACATATAAGCTGAGCTGAGCTGGAGTTCCAATGTCACCAATTGACATATGATGAGCTCCGAGGACTGGAGATGAAGCAGAAAACTCGCTCCTATGATAAAACAGGCAGGGAAATGTGTTAAGTGTGTTACCGCAGAAAGTAGCCCCCCTCCTTGGCAAGAAGTTGTGGTATGGAGCAGCTTTACATAGTCAGACATAGCAAATAAAAGTATATGACATTTACATAACTATCTCAGCAAATGAATTAAGAAATAACGTTTCGGAACTTCCGGGAGGTGGAGCTACGAGGTAGCTGCTTTTATCATGAGCTCCTGCAGCAGCCTAGGCCAAAAACGTTATCCAGGCCCATCCTAACATCTCAAGGCTGCAGGGATAAGGCCAGGACAAGGGGCGCACATCAGGCCCGGCTCTCCTGATACTCCGGAGGTGAAAGGTGTATGCTGCACCACAAAGAAAGGAGGGCTCTGACACAAAGCACCAGGCTGCAGGCTGTGGGCTGTGCTGCACAGAGGAACGCTGCCCATCCTCCCTGCTCCCCCTGCAGCTGTGCCACTGCAAACGGAAAGCACCCGGGACCTGGTAAGAGAGGGGTTAAATATCGGGCACTAACATCCAGAAGGAGACAGGGAGGGGGACTTAAGTGCTTCCAGCGGCAGCCATAGTTTTCAGTGAACTCTCACACACTCCCCTCCCTGCCACAGAAGAAATAGTGAAAGTCTGTGAGGAGAGAGCGGAGGGGCTGGAGGTAGCTGACAGGGAGAGTGGCTGTGGAGGCAGAGCTGCCTGAGAGAATTGGGGCGGATACCCTGATGTCTTTCTAATCTAAGTTGCATTCAAGCATATAAACCATCTCTGAACCACAGCTCCAGCAAACAGCCTCCCTCCAGAGCAGTTGGACTATAAAGGGTCATCTTCAGAGCCCACAGACCCTAGTGCCAAAGGACTTTAACCCCTATTAAAAATAAAAGAAGTATTAAGAATAAAGGCCCAGTCACACTAAACAACTTACCAGCGATCCCAACAACGATCCAACCTGATAGGGATCGCTGGTAAGTTGCTAGGAGGTTGCTGGTGAGATGTCACACTGCGACGCTCCAGCGATCCCACCAGCAACCTGACCTGGCAGGGATCGTTGGAGCGTGGCTACACGAGTTGCTGGAGCGTGGCTACACGAGTTGCTGGTGAGCTCACCAGCAACCAGTGTCCCAGCCCCCAGCCAGCAGCGCCGCGTGGAAGATGCTGCGCTTGGTAACTAAGGTAAATATCGGGTAACCAACCCGATATTTACCTTGGTTACCAGTGCACGCAGCTACACGTGCAGAGAGCAGGGAGCAGCGCACACCGCTTAGCGCTGGCTCCCTGCTCTCCTAGTTACAGCACACATCGGGTTAATTACCCGATGTGTGCTGTAGCTACATGTGCAAGAAGCAGGAGCCGGCACTGACAGTGTGAGAGCGGAGAAGGCTGGTAACGAAGGTAAATATCGGGTAACCAAGGACAGGGCTTCTTGGTTACCCGATGTTTACTGTGGTTACCAGCCTCCGCAGAAGCCGGCTCCTGCTGCCTGCACATTTAGTTGTTGCTGTCTCGCTGTCACACACAGCGATCTGTGCTTCACAGCGGGACAGCAACAACTAAAAAATGGCCCAGGACATTCAGCAACAACCAACAACCTCACAGCAGGGGCCAGGTTGTTGCTGGATGTCACACTAAGCAACATCACTAGCAACATTGCTGCTACATCACAAAAGTTGTTTGTTAGCAGCAATGTTGCTAGCGATGTTGCTTAGTGTGACGGGGTCTTAAGGGAGGCCCCTGTGTCCCCGGGGGTCCTAGAAGCTCGTCACACCGAGCATCAGCAAGCTCAGCAAACAGGACTGCACGCTGTGTTTACCTGTCACACAGAGCTCCGTGGACAGGCCCACCGTCTGAGATACTGTGAGTGAGGAGGGAGCTGAGAGCCCCTGGAGACATTCGGCTGTGAGAGCAGGTCAGGAGATAAACAGGGGGCTGTAGAGGGGGCAGATACATCCCTGCAGGTCTCATCTTAAATGGCTGCTGCACAAGGCCTGTAATCTGCAACAGTAAACAGAGGCAGATGAGCCTGAAGTGCATCACAGCTCAACTTGATTAACCCCTACTTCACCACTTCACTAGCACTGACAGTATAGAAGAGGGTGAAAAACAAAAAGAAGTGGGATCAGTCATCTGGCCTGCCTCCTGCCCTTCTGACTGGTCTTTTTCAAGTAACATCTATACACTCTCATACACAGCGTGGAAATAATTGTGAAACAGCCAAGTTTACCACACAGATGTAATTAAGCTTATGTTATTGTGACGTCACCACAGTCTCTAAAGAAGCTCCATATTTACAGTTCTTACTATGGATAAATTTGTGGCTAAGAGCAATGCCACACAACCAAGTAAAGGAATTAGACCGCAAAGACGAAACCAAAATGCACCCCCATCACCAGGGGCTTCCCCTGAGGCAACTACAGACCCATCCCAGGCCACTGCTAAGGCCATCACGGATCTCTTGATGCCGGTGATTGATGGGCGGCTGGCAGCCTTCCGGTCTTCATTAGACGTTATAGTCACCCAAGTTAATGCCCAGGGTTCAAGGCTAACAGATGTGGAGCAGAGGGTCTCTGACATGGAGGACTCTGTAAAGGAAATTTCAGAGATGCTGGAAAGCAGGAATAAGGACATTGCTGTATTGCTGGACAAGGTAGATGATCTTTAGAACAGGTCCAGACGCAATAATTTAAGGTTGGTGGGCGTCCCTGAATCGGTTCGGCAAGCTGATCTACTGAAACTCACTTCAGAATGGCTACCAGGAGCTTTGAAATTGGATCTAAAGTCGGGGCCAATTGCTATTGAAAGGGCCCACAGAGTGGGCCCACCTCGAAATGATGGAGAGGTCAGACCCAGACAAGTAATTTTTAAGGTCCTGGACATCCAAGACAAGATCAGATTGCTGACAGCATTTAGAAAAAAATCGCTCACTTACCTACAATAACTCTAAACTGCTTTTGTTCCAAGATTACTCAGCAGCCTTGACAACAAGACGCAAAGCCTTCAATCCAGCATGCAAACTATTGGCGGAAAAAAATATTCGCTTCAGTCTACTGTATCCTGCTGTTCTACGCTTCACTACAGGGGGAAAGAATTGGACTTTTGAAGATCCTAAGTTGGCTTTAAATTACCTTCTTCAGGAAAATGGAGCTTCGCCAGCAGTCAACATAGACACTTAAATCGGAGACGTCACTGTGCTACAGTTCTGATGTTCATTCTGTTTTTCCTTTTTTTTTTTCAGTGTCAGGACTGCCAGAGAGGCAGGTGACATTGCCATTAGATTAAGGTTTTTGTTTAGATGGGAAGGGGTTAGGGGGCTCTGCGTGCGTACCTTTAGTTTAGCTCTCATATGGGTTGTCGCGTTTACTCGCTGGGATGGACGTGGGAACCCAAATAGGTTGTTTATAATTTTACAATTAATTCCTCCTTCTGGAATAGGATAAATGACTAACACAGAGAGCACAAATGTGTCCACGATTAAATCGCTGTATTGGTGCTCCTGGAATGTTAACGGGTTAAACTCTCCTATTAAGAGGAAAAAAGTTTTAAATTATCTACATCGTTTAAATTGCCATATTGTCTTCTTACAGGAAACACACTGGATGAAGGGCAATCACCCATTTCTTCACAGCAGAAAATATGCCGTATGCGCAGAAGCGTCATTTACGAGAAAACAAAGAGGGGTAGCTATATTGATCAATAAGCATATTAGTCATGAAGTTCTGGAGGTTTCAGAGGACCCTATGGGGAGATTATTATTGGTGAAAGTGAAGATAGAGGGCACTATGTACAACTTAGCAAACATATATGCACCAAATATTCCTGATCCACAGTTCAGAGCCAGATTGATCGAAAGTATCACAGGTTGGGATATGACTAATTTAATTGTAGGCGGAGATTTCAATGAGGCTCATGATGGAATTTTAGACAGGTCAAGTCCCCAGCCATCTCCTCTATTGGCGCTCCATAGTGGTTTGCAATATCTTGTCAAGCAATTGGGACTAATAGACACATGGCGCATGCAGCACCCAATAGATAAAGATTATACATTTTATTCACATGTCCATGACTTACATACACGGATTGACTATTGGCTACTAAGCCCAGCACTGATGCCACATTTACTTTCCTCCAACATCCTAGACATCTGTATTTCGGATCATGCACCGGTTACTTTTAATTTGTTATTATCTACCACAATACTACGGGAAAGAAGGTGGAGGTTTCCTTCATATTTATATCAATATGAGGATTTCAAAGCTTCTTTACAAAACTACTGGAGCTTTTATGAGAAGGATAATCACGAGCATAGTGGGGACGCTGGTTTGTATTGGGCTGCCTCCAAGGCAGTAGTAAGAGGTCAGATAATATCATATGTAAGCCATAAGAGAAAAAAGCTCCTGGAACAAACTATATCAGCACAAAAACTTCTCACGCAGGCATATAAAGATTTTAAAAATAACACGGATACAACAAAACAACATTTCTTAGAGGCCAAGGAGGCGGCGGACACCTTGGCCCATGAGATGGCACTTAGTAACCTGGACTACTAGAAACATAAATACTTTAAATGGGGCAACAAACCTGGCAAATTACTAGCTTCTTTAACCAAACCCTTTAGAACCACCACTAGAATCCACAAAATTAAAAAGAAAGATGGTACCATGGTAACAAAAGATGAGGAAATAGTGGAGGAGTTCAGGGCATTCTTTGGCTCGCTGTATGAGGCGGAACCGAGGGAGGTTGACGGGGAAGCTGATTTTATCCATGGTACCGTAGCGCCCATCTTGACAGAGGAACAAAGAGTAGTACTAAACGCCCCTATAAATATTTCAGAAATAGTAAAAACTATTGGCACTCTTAAACTAGCCAAAAGCCCAGGGCCCGACGGATTTAGTAACGAATATTATAAGATCTTGGGAGCCTCTATCGGTCCTCATCTATGTGCAGTGTATAATAAGATAGTCACAGATAGAATAATTCCCGACAGGTTCAATGAGGCAAACATTATAGTTTTACCTAAGCCAGGAAAAGACAGACTACAGGTGGAGGGATACAGACCCACTACAGGTGGAGGGATACAGACCCACTACAGGTGGAGGGATACAGACCCATCTCATTACTCAACTCTGATTTTAAAATCTTTACTAAAATACTAGCTGGTAGATTACAACAAGTGATTCCAGATCTTATTCTGCCCTTCCAAACGGGATTCGTGCACGGGAAATCCATCACCTATAACATCAGGACGGCTATTGGGGCTATCTCTTACAGCAGGAAGCATAGATGTACCAAACATATAGTAGTTAGCCTTGATGCGGACAAGGCCTTTGACAGGGTCTCTTGGGCCTATTTACATAATCTTTTGGCATGTCGCCAGGCGGGATCCTGGTTTTGCGAAGCAGTCATGATATACACAGACCCCAAATCCAGACTATCTATAAATAATACATTCTCTGAGCCATTTGAGGTACAGAGGGGAACGAGGCAGGGGTGTCCCTTGTCACCTTTATTGTTTAATTTGGCTCTGGACCCAATGTTGAGGACCCTACATAATTTAGCAATATTTCAGGGCATGAGAGTCGGTGGGACAACAATTAAACTTTTGGCTTTTGCCGATGATAGTTTATTGCCAATCCCTCTCAAGCGATTCCAGAGATAATGAACACATTGAATAATTTTGGAAAGGCCTCAGGCTTCAGGGTAAATTACAAAAAAACTGAGGCATTGGCAATGTACAAATCGGGTAAAATTGATAACAACTTATTTCCCTTCCAGTGGTGTACCAGGTCCATTAAATATTTGGGGATTCAGCTCCCAGCAAACCCCTTGTTACTATATCAAATTAATTATAAGCCTCTTATAAATTCATTAATACATCTACTCCAATCTTGGAAACATCTGAAAATATCCTTTTCGGGCCGATGTCACTTAATTAAAATGGTAGCATTCCCCAAAATAATGTTCTTATTTCAGACTCTCCCGTTGCTTCTACGCAAATCAGATATTAAGCTACTAAATTCATCCTTTGGAAAATTCATTTGGGGGCACAAGGGGCGTACTAGGATCAGCTTAATCAAGCTTCAATTACCAAAAGGGGCAGGGGGCATAAATCTTCCAGATCTGGGCAGATATAATCTAGCAGCAAATTTTAGATATGTGGTGGACTGGGTGCGAGGAGTATCTCACTTTGCCAATGTACAATTGGAACAACAGCTATGTTCACAAGTCTCGTTAACAGCATTGCTGCATTTAGGGAACGAGGAAATACCGAGTGAGGTTAGGGATCATCCAACACTATGGCATACTATACAAACGTGGAGGAAGGTGAGGAAACTTGGTAAAATTAACACTTCAAGTTCCCCATTTCAACCCTTTATTGGAAATCCGAGATTCCTCCAGGGTCGCCCTCCGAGGATTTATGAAACATTGTCAATGCAGGGTTGTGCTTATGCTGCAGATCTAATGGAGCCTGATTGGTCGTTGCTTTCTTACGAGAAGGCGGCACACCGATTTCCAGCTTTTGTGGGTCAGCCTTTTCTTTTTCTTCAGGCGCGTAGCTTGGCACAAAAATATCTTGTTGACAAGCCAAACGGAGATCTTGGAGGAAGTGTGGATAACTTTCTTAGGAGGGCAAGAAGCCAGGCGTCCTCGACTAGTCAGGTTTATTCAATGTTGCGTACAGTTTGGACATGGGAGGGGAAAACAACAGGTCCAGCAAAAGGGAAGGTAGACATGCCAGAGTTCGAGGTAAAGGATTTTTTACAAGCCACGCTGTTGCAACGTAAATTTCTGTCGTCCAGTAGCTACACAGATATGGCCTTGATGATTCTACATAGAGCATATATTACTCCAAAAATTCAATAAAAAATGGACACGAATGCCTTATACTCTTGTTCTAAATGTGGCATAAGAGACACTGACCTGTTTCACCACTTATGGGACTGTGTTCAGATACAGGGAGTATGAAGAAGCATTCACTCAGTCTTACAAAACACATACAATATTCAGTTTGCTCTGACACCACAGTGGGCGATTTTTAACATGTTGGAGGAGGCTCAACAAAGTCTTCCGAGAGGTACCAGGGCAATGTTAACTATTTGGGCCTCGGCCACTAGGAAAAGTATCCTACATCTCTGGGTAAATCCTGAGCACCCTCTCTAGCGTTTATCCAAACAAAACTAATGTTCATATTCAAAATGGACTGGCTGGATGCACTGTCGAATAAGGAGAAGTTGACTAAGCGTTTCTTTGAAACATGGTCTTTATTTATACCTAACTTGGCTACAGTGCTTAAGGATAGACTTAAATCTCAGTTTGGACAGACCTCTTGGTACCTTCTTGAACTGCTCAATGGACACATACCAATTACATAAGTTACCATTTTAAGTTGCTTCTGGTCGCACGCAGAGCGGGGGGAGGGGTGGGCGGGACTGTTTTGATTATAATGTCATCAATGAAATGCTCTTTGTATAAGAGCAGATTGTAAAAGAAATTCGGTTAAAATTCAATAAAGAAGGGAATTTTGTTTACTTACCGTAAATTCCTTTTCCTCTAGCTCCAATTGGGAGACCCAGACAATTGGTGTATAGCTATGCCTCCGGAGGCCACACAAAGTATTACACTAAAAGTGTAAAGCCCCTCCCCTTCAGCCTATACACCCCCCGTGCTGCTACGGGCTCATCAGTTTTGGTGCAAAAGCCCGAAGGAGGAAAAAATTAGAAACTGGTTTAAAGTAAATTCAATCCGAAGGAATATCGGAGAACTGAAACCATTTAACATGAACAACATGTGTATACAAAAACAGGGGCGGGTGCTGGGTCTCCCAATTGGAGCTAGAAGAAAAGGAATTTACGGTAAGTAAACAAAATTCCCTTCTTCTTTGTCGCCCCTTATTGGGAGACCCAGACAATTGGGACGTCCAAAAGCAGTCCCTGGGTGGGTAAATAATACCTCATAATAGAGCCGTAACGGCTCCGTCCTACAGGTGGGCAACTGCCGCCTGAAGGACTCGCCTACCTAGGCTGGCATCTGCCGAAGCATAGGTATGCACCTGATAGTGTTTCGTGAAAGTGTGCAGGCTCGACCAGGTAGCTGCCTGACACACCTGCTGAGCCGTAGCCTGGTGTCGCAAGGCCCAGGACGCTCCCACGGCTCTGGTAGAATGGGCCTTCAGCCCTGAGGGAACCGGAAGCCCCGAGGAACGATAAGCTTCGAGAATTGGTTCCTTGATCCACCGAGCCAGGGTTGACTTGGAAGCTTGTGTCCCTTTACGCTGGCCAGCGACAAGGACAAAGAGTGCATCCGAGCGGCGCAGGGGCGCCGTACGAGAAATGTAGAGTCTGAGTGCTCTCACCAGATCTAACACGTGCTCTTGAGATAATCCTGAAGACGCTAGGATCCAGGACTCAATGGCCACACAGTCAGGTTGAGGGCCGCAGAATTCAGATGGAAAAACGGCCCTTGAGACAGCAAATCTGGTCGGTCTGGCAGTGCCCACGGTTGGCCGACCGTGAGATGCCACAGATCCGGGTACCACGACCTCCTCGGCCAGTCTGGAGCGACGAGGATGACGCGGCGGCAGTCGGCCCTGATCTTGCGTAACACTCTGGGCAACAGTGCCAGAGGAGGAAACACATAAGGAAGCCGAAACTGCGACCAATCCTGAACTAAGGCGTCTGCCGCCAGAGCTCTGTGATCTTGAGATCGAGCCATGAATGTTGGGACCTTGTTGTTGTGCCGTGACGCCATTAGGTCGACGTCCGGCATCCCCCAGCGGCAACAGATCTCCTGAAACACGTCCGGGTGAAGGGACCATTCCCCTGCGTCCATGCCCTGGCGACTGAGAAAGTCTGCTTCCCAGTTTTCTACGCCCGGGATGTGAACTGCGGATATGGTGGATGCTGTGGCTTCCACCCACAGCAGAATCCGCCGGACTTCCTGGAAGGCTTGCCGACTGCGTGTCCCACCTTGGTGGTTGATGTAAGCCACCGCTGTGGAGTTGTCCGACTGAATTCGGATCTGCTTGCCTTCCAGCCACTGCTGGAATGCTTTTAGGGCAAGATACACTGCCCTGATCTCCAGAACATTGATCTGAAGTGAGGACTCTTGCTGAGTCCACGTACCCTGAGCCCTGTGGTGGAGAAAAACTGCTCCCCACCCTGACAGACTCGCGTCCGTCGTGACCACCGCCCAGGATGGGGGTAGGAAGGATTTCCCCTTCGATAATGAGGTGGGAAGAAGCCACCACCGAAGGGAAGCTTTGGTTGCCTGAGAGATGGAGACGTTCCTGTCTAGGGACGTCGGCATCCTGTCCCACTTGCGTAGGATGTCCCATTGAAGTGGACGCAGGTGAAACTGCGCGAAAGGGACTGCTTCCATTGCTGCCACCATCTTCCCCAGGAAGTGCATGAGGCGCCTCAAGGGGTGAGACCGACCTTGAAGGAGAGATTGTACCCCTGTGTGTAGTGAACGCTGTTTGTCCAGCGGAAGCTTCACTATCGCTGGAAGAGTATGAAACTCCATGCCAAGATATGTCAGCGATTGGACCGGTGTCAGATTTGACTTTGGAAAATTGATGATCCACCCGAAACTCTGGAGAATCTCCAGAGTAACGTTGAGGCTGTGTTGGCATGCCTCTTGAGAGGGTGCCTTGACCAGCAGATCGTCTAAGTAAGGTATCACTGAGTGACCCTGAGAGTGGAGGACCGCAACTACTGTAGCCATGACCTTGGTGAAAACCCTTGGGGCTGTCGCCAGGCCGAACGGCAGTGCCGCGAACTGAAGGTGTTCGTCTCCTATGGCGAAGCGCAAGAAGCGCTGATGCTCTGGAGCAATTGGTACGTGGAGATAAGCATCCTTGATATCGATCGATGCTAGGAAATCTCCTTGGGACATTGAGGCGATGACGGAGCGGAGGGATTCCATCCGGAACCGCCTGGTCCTTACGTGTTTGTTGAGCAGTTTTAGGTCCAAAACAGGACGGAAGGACCCGTCCTTCTTTGGAACCACAAACAGGTTGGAGTAGAAACCGTGACCCTGTTGCTGAAGAGGAACCGGGACCACCACTCCTTCTGCCTTCAGAATGCCCACCGCCTGCAGAAGAGCCTCGGCTCGCTCGGGAGGCGGAGATGTTCTGAAGAATCGAGTCGGAGGACGAGAGCTGAACTCTATCCTGTAACCGTGAGACAAAATGTCTCTCACCCAACGGTCTTTTACTTGTGGCAGCCAGGTGTCGCAAAAGCGGGAGAGCCTGCCACCGACCGAGGATGCGGTGTGAGGAGGCCGTAAGTCATGAGGAAGCCGCCTTAGTAGCGGCACCTCCGGCGGTCTTTTTAGGGCGTGATTTAGACCGCCATGCGTCGGAGTTCCTCTGATCCTTCTGAGGCCTTTTGGACGAGGAGAATTGGGACCTGCCCGCACCCCGAAAGGACCGAAACCTCGACTGTCCCCTCCTCTGTTGGGGTGTTTTTGGTTTGGCCTGGGGTAAGGATGTTTCCTTTCCCTTGGATTGTTTGATGATTTCATCCAATCTCTCACCAAACAAGCGGTCGCCAGAAAATGGCAAACCAGTTAAGCACTTTTTGGAAGCCGAATCTGCCTTCCATTCCCGTAGCCACAAGGCCCTGCGTATTGCCACCGAATTGTCGGCTGCAACCGCTGTACGGCTCGCAGAGTCCAGGACAGCATTAATAGCGTAGGACGCAAATGCCGACGTTTGAGAGGTTATGGACGCCACCTGCGGCGCAGACGTACGTGTGAGTGCGTCAATTTGCGCCTGACCAGCTGAGATAGCTTGGAGTGCCCATACGGCTGCGAATGCTGGAGCAAAAGACGCGCCGATAGCTTCATAGATGGATTTCAACCAGAGCTCCATCTGTCTGTCGGTGGCATCCTTGAGTGAAGCTCCATCTTCCACTGCAACTATGGATCTAGCCGCAAGTCTGGAGATTGGAGGATCCACCTTGGGACACTGAGTCCAGCCCTTGACCACGTCAGGGGGGAAAGGGTAACGTGTATCCTTAAGGCGCTTGGAAAAACGCTTATCTGGACAAGCTGGGTGTTTCTGGACTGTCTCTCTGAAGTCAGAGTGGTCCAGAAACATACTCTTTGTACGCTTGGGAAACCTGAAACGGAATTTCTCCTGCTGAGAAGCTGACTCCTCCACTGGAGGAGCTGAGGGAGAAATATCCAACATTTCATTGATGGACGCAATAAGATCATTCACTATGGCGTCCCCATCAGGAGTATCAAGGTTGAGAGCGGCTTCAGGATCAGAATCCTGATCAGCTACCTCCGCTTCATCATACAGAGAGTCCTCTCGCTGAGACCCTGAACATTGTGATGATGTCGAGGGGATATCATAGCGAGCTCGCTTAATCGGTCTGGGGCTGCGGTCCGTGTCAGAGACCTCACCCTGGGATCCATGAGACACCCCGGGAGGACATTGCTGTTCCAACTGAGGGGGACCAGGGGGCAATGATTCCACAGTGCCCCTGGCTTGAGATGCCGGCCTGGACTGCAAGGCTTCTAATATCTTAGCCATAGTCTCAGAAAGTCTTTCAGTAAAAACTGCAAACTCCGTCCCTGTCACCTGGACAGTGTTAACAGGTGGTTCTCCCTGGGCCACCCTTAGCAGAGGCTCCGGCTGAGAAAGTGCCACAGGGGCCGAGCATTGCACACAATGAGGGTCAGTGGAACCTGCCGGCAGTATAGCCGTACATGCTGCACAGGCAGCATAGTAAGTCTGTGCTTTGGCACCCTTGCTTCTTGTGGACGCCATGCTGTTGTCTCCCCTGAGCAATGCAGGAGGGTATATAGCCAAACTCAACCGTGCACCATACAGTGTAAATTATAGCCTATAATCATATAATCTATAAATACACCTCTGCACAAGTGGGGCCAGCACCTGAGGTGCTGCTTACCGCCTGCGTAAAGCGGTTGTGTGGGCACCAGAAATCTTGCCTGGGTCTCCCTGAGCTTGTCTCTCCTCTCCAGCGTTAGCAGAGCTGAGAGGAATGTCTGCCGGCGTCCTGAGGAGAGGAGGGAGCCGTGGGCGTGACCCAGAAAAGTGCGGGAACTGGTGCCCCACTGTGCAGAGTGAGGGGGGTGGAGTATGCAAAGCATGCTCCAGCCCTCAGTGCTGCCGTCCTGTACAGCGTCCCGCCCTTCCCCTGACTGGCAGGGCTGGGGGCGGGAAGAAAACGAGACTAGGCCGCAAAAGCCGGGGACTCGAGTTATAAGCGCGGCCGCCGTATAAGCGCGGTCGGCGCGGAAGTCCCCGGCGCACTAACAGTCCCAGCCGCGCCGCAGTGATAACCATGGCAGCGGCAGTCAGCGCGGCAGTCCCCCTACACGAACACACTCAGCGACGCTGAAGTGTGTAATGGCACAAACGCAGTCAACGCTGCTGTCCCCGATGGACTAGCACACCCAGCAATGCTGGAGTGTTGCTGTGCGCGGTCCCCACGGGGACACAGAGTACCTCAAAGTAGCAGGGCCATGTCCCTGAACGATACTCGGCTCCTATCCAGCATGGTCCTCAGGAGCTGTGGATGGAGCACGGTCTCCTGTGCCTGGAGACCGAAAGGATCCCACTTCACCCAGAGCCCTAATTGAGGGATGGGGAAGGAAAGCAGCATGTGGGCTCCAGCCTCCGTACCCGCAATGGATACCTCAACCTTAACAACACCGCCGACAAGAGTGGGGTGAGAAGGGAGCATGCTGGGGGCCCTGTTATGGGCCCTCTTTTCTTCCATCCGACATAGTCAGCAGCTGCTGCTGACTAAGCTGTGGAGCTATGCGTGCATGTCTGACCTCCTTCGCACAAAGCATAAAAACTGATGAGCCCGTAGCAGCACGGGGGGTGTATAGGCTGAAGGGGAGGGGCTTTACACTTTTAGTGTAATACTTTGTGTGGCCTCCGGAGGCATAGCTATACACCAATTGTCTGGGTCTCCCAATAAGGAGCGACAAAGAAAAGATGTTTAAAAAAAAAAAAAAAGAAATAACGTTTCGAACACCGTTCTAAGTCTGAACTGGGTGCAAAAACCCTAAAAAAAAGTCACTATCTGCACACCAGTGACAGTGCCAGAGGAATAAATGTAAAGCAGAAACTGCTGTGTGAATACTGACATGAAAAATACAATAGCTATATGTGAAAATAACGTCTGGAACACCATTCTGAGTCTGAATTGGGTGCAAAAACCATAAAACAACTTCACTATATGGAGAGAAGGTATGCACACCAGTGACTATGCAAGGGGACTAAATTAGAGAGGACACACATTAGCTAGGGACCCCAACGTAAGAGAATACTGTGACGAGGTGTTGGGGCTCTGTTGTATTGATCAATTCAATGAAGGGAATTTTGTTTACTTACCGTAAATTCCTTTTCTTCTAGCTCCTATTGGGAGACCCAGACAATTGGGTGTATAGCTTCTGCCTACGGAGGCCACACAAAGTATTACACTTTAAAAAGTGTAACCCCTCCCCTCTGCCTATACACCCTCCCGTGGATCACGGGCTCCTCAGTTTTGGTGCAAAAGCAGGAAGGAGAAAACTTATAAATTGGTCTAGGGTAAATTCAATCCGAAGGATGTTCGGAGAACTGAAAACCATGAACCAAAAGAACAATTCAACATGAACAACATGTGTACACAAAAGAACAACAGCCCGAAGGGAACAGGGGCGGGTGCTGGGTCTCCCAATAGGAGCTAGAAGAAAAGGAATTTACGGTAAGTAAACAAAGAAGGGAATTTTGTTACTTACCGTAAATTCCTTTTCTTCTAGCTCCAATTGGGAGACCCAGACGATTGGGTGTATAGCTACTGCCTCCGGAGGCCACACAAAGCACTACACTAAAAAGTGTAAGGCCCCTCCCCTTCTGGCTATACACCCCCCGTGGGATCACGGGCTGCTCAGTTTTAGTGCTAAAGCAAGAAGGAGGAAAGCCAATAACTGGTTTAAACAAATTCAATCCGAAGTAACATCGGAGAACTGAAACCGTTCAACATGAACAACATGTGTACCCGAAAAAACCAAAAATCCCGAAGGAAACATGGCGGGTGCTGGGTCTCCCAATTGGAGCTAGAAGAAAAGGAATTTACGGTAAGTAACAAAATTCCCTTCTTCTTCGGCGCTCCATTGGGAGACCCAGACGATTGGGACGTCCAAAAGCAATCCCTGGGTGGGTAAATTAATACCTCAAGTTTGAGCTGCAAAACAGCTCTCCCCTACGAGGAGGCAACCGCCGCCTGCAGGACTCTTCTACCTAGGCTGGCGTCCGCCGAAGCGTAGGTATGCACCTGATAATGTTTGGTGAAAGTGTGCAGACTCGACCAGGTAGCTGCCTGGCACACCTGTTGAGCCGTAGCCTGGTGTCGTAATGCCCAGGACGCACCCACGGCTCTGGTAGAATGGGCTTTCAGCCCTGATGGAACCGGCAGCCCAGCAGAACGGTAGGCTTCAAGAATTGGTTCCTTGATCCATCGAGCCAGGGTGGATTTGGAAGCCTGCGATCCTTTGCGCTTACCAGCGACAAGGACAAAGAGTGCATCCGAGCGGCGCAGGGGCGCCGTGCGGGAAATGTAGATTCTGAGTGCTCTCACGAGATCCAACAAATGCAAGTCCTTTTCAAACCGATGAACTGGATGAGGACAAAAGGAAGGTAAGGAGATATCCTGATTGAGATGAAGAAGGGAATTTTGTTACTTACCGTAAATTCCTTTTCTTCTAGCTCTTATTGGGAGACCCAGCCGATTGGGTGTATAGCACTGCCTCCGGAGGCCACACAAAACAATTACACTAAAAAGTGTAAGGCCCCTCCCCTTCTGGCTATACACCCCCAGTGGGATCACTGGCTCACCAGTTTTAGTGCAAAAGCAAGAAGGAGGAAAGCCAATAACTGGTTTAAACAAATTCACTCCGAGTAACATCGGAGAACTGAAAACCGTTCAACATGAACAACATGTGTACCCGCAAACAAACCAAAAATCCCGAAGGACAACAGGGCGGGTGCTGGGTCTCCCAATAAGAGCTAGAAGAAAAGGAATTTACGGTAAGTAACAAAATTCCCTTCTTCTTCGGCGCTCTATTGGGAGACCCAGACGATTGGGACGTCCAAAAGCTGTCCCTGGGTGGGTAAAGAAATACCTCATGTTAGAGCTGCAAGACAGCCCTCCCCTACGGGGAGGCAACTGCCGCCTGCAGGACTCTTCTACCTAGGCTGGCGTCCGCCGAAGCATAGGTATGCACCTGATAATGTTTGGTGAAAGTGTGCAGACTCGACCAGGTAGCTGCCTGGCACACCTGTTGAGCCGTAGCCTGGTGTCGCAATGCCCAGGACGCACCCACGGCTCTGGTAGAATGGGCCTTCAGCCCTGATGGAACCGGAAGCCCCGCAGAACGGTAGGCTTCAAGAATTGGTTCTTTGATCCATCGAGCCAGGGTGGCCTTAGAAGCCTGCGACCCTTTGCGCTTACCAGCGACAAGGACAAAGAGTGCATCCGAACGGCGCAGGGGCGCTGTGCGGGAAATGTAGATTCTGAGTGCTCTCACCAGATCTAACAAATGTAAATCCTTCTCATACCGATGAACTGCATGAGGACAAAACGAAGGCAAAAAGATATCCTGATTAAGATGAAAAGAGGATACCACCTTCGGGAGAAACTCCTGAATGGGGCGCAGCACTACCTTGTCCTGGTGGAAGACCAGGAAGGGAGCCTTGGAAGACAACGCTGCTAGCTCAGACACTCTCCGAAGAGATGTGATCGCTACCAGAAAAGCCACTTTCTGTGATAGTCTAGAAAGTGAAACCTCCTTCAGAGGCTCGAAGGGCGGCTTCTGGAGGGCAACTAGTACCCTGTTCAGATCCCATGGATCTAAAGGCCGCTTGTACGGGGGAACTATATGGCAAACCCCCTGTAGGAACGTGCGCACCTTAGAAAGTCGTGCTAGACGCTTCTGAAAAAAGACGGATAGCGCCGAGACTTGCCCTTTAAGGGAGCCGAGCGACAAACCTTTTTCTAACCCAGATTGGAGGAAAGAAAGAAGGGTAGGTAATGCAAATGGCCAGGGAGACACTCTCTGAGCAGAGCACCAGGATAAGAATATCCTCCACGTTCTGTGGTAGATCTTAGCAGACGTGGGCTTCCTAGCCTGTCTCATGGTGGCAACGACCCCTTGGGATAAGCCTGAAGACGCTAGGATCCAGGACTCAATGGCCACGCAGTCAGGTTGAGGGCCGCAGAATTCCGATGGAAAAACGGCCCTTGGGACAGTAAGTCTGGTCGGTCTGGTAGTGCCCACGGTTGGCCGACCGTGAGATGCCACAGATCCGGATACCACGCCCTCCTCGGCCAGTCTGGAGCGACGAGTATGACGCGGCTGCAGTCGGATCTGATCTTGCGTAGCACTCTGGGCAAGAGTGCCAGAGGTGGAAACACATAAGGGAGCCGGAACTGCGACCAATCTTGCACTAGGGCGTCTGCTGCTAGAGCTCTTTGATCGCGAGACCGTGCCATGAATGTTGGGACCTTGTTGTTGTGCCGGGACGCCATTAGGTCGACGTCCGGCCTTCCCCATCGGCGACAGATTTCCTGAAACACGTCCGGGTGAAGGGACCATTCCCCTGCGTCCATGCCCTGGCGACTGAGGAAGTCTGCTTCCCAGTTTTCTACGCCGGGGATGTGAACTGCGGATATGGTGGAGGCCGTGGCTTCCACCCACATCATAATGCGCCGGACTTCCTGGAAGGCTTGCCGACTGCGAGTCCCTCCTTGGTGATTGATGTATGCCACCGCTGTGGAGTTGTCCGATTGAATTCGGATCTGCTTCCCTTCCAGCCACTGCTGGAAGGCTAGTAGGGCAAGAAACACTGCTCTGATTTCCAGAACATTGATCTGAAGGCTGGACTCCTGCTGAGTCCACGTACCCTGAGCCCTGTGGTGGAGAAACACTGCTCCCCACCCTGACAGACTCGCGTCTGTCGTGACCACCGCCCAGGACGGTGGTAGGAAGGATCTTCCCTGTGATAATGAGGTGGAAAGGAGCCACCACTGCAGAGAGTCCTTGGCCGTCTGGGAAAGGGAGACTTTCCTGTCCAGGGATGTCGACTTCCCGTCCCATTGGCGGAGAATGTCCCATTGAAGTGGACGCAGATGAAACTGCGCAAACGGAACCGCCTCTATTGCCGCCACCATCTTCCCGAGGAAGTGCATGAGGCGTCTTAAGGAGTGCGACTGACTTTGAAGGAGAGCCTGCACCCCTGTCTGTAGTGACCGCTGCTTGCTCAGCGGAAGCTTCACTATCGCTGAGAGAGTATGAAACTCCATGCCAAGATACGTTAGTGATTGGGTCGGTGACAGATTTGACTTTGGGAAGTTGATGATCCACCCGAACGCCTGGAGAGTCTCCAGTGCAAAATTCAGGCTGAGTTGGCATGCCTCCTGAGAGGGTGCCTTGACCAGTAGATCGTCCAAGTAAGGGATCACAGAGTGTCCGTGATAGTGCAAGACTGCTACCACTGCTGCCATGATCTTGGTGAACACCCGAGGGGCTGTCGCCAGACCAAATGGCAGAGCAACGAACTGAAGATGGTCGTCTCCTATCACGAAGCGCAGAAAGCGTTGGTGCTCCGTAGCAATCGGCACGTGGAGATAAGCATCTTTGATGTCTATTGATGCTAGGAAATCTCCTTGGGACATTGAGGCAATGACTGAGCGGAGGGATTCCATCCGGAACCGCCTGGCGTTCACATGCTTGTTGAGCAGTTTTAGGTCCAGAACAGGACGGAAGGAGCCGTCCTTTTTTGGAACCACAAAGAGATTGGAGTAAAATCCTCGCCCCCGTTCCAGAGGGGGGACAGGGATCACGACTCCTTCTGCTCTTAGAGAGTCCACCGCCTGCAGCAGGGCATCTGCTCGGTTGGGGTGTGGGGAGGTTCTGAAGAACCGAAGTGGAGGCCGAGAACTGAACTCGATTCTGTACCCGCGAGACAAAATGTCTGTTACCCACCGGTCTTTGACCTGTGACAGCCAAATGTCGCAAAAGCGTGAGAGCCTGCCACCGACCGAGGATGCGGAGGGAGGAGGCCGAAAGTCATGAGGTAGCCGCCTTGGAAGCGGTTCCTCCATTTGCTTTCCTGGGGCGTGAGTGAGCCCGCCAGGAATCTGAGCTCCCTTGTCCTTTCTGAGTCCCTTTGGACGAGGAGAATTGGGGCTTGCCCGAGCCTCGAAAGGACCGAAACCTCGACTGCCACTTTTTCTGTTGAGGTTTACTTGCTCTGGGCTGTGGCAAGGAAGAGTCCTTACCCTTGGACTGTTTTATGATTTCAGCCAATGGCTCACCAAACAGTCTGTCTCTAGATAATGGCAAGCTGGTTAAGCATTTTTTGGAACCAGCATCTGCTTTCCAGTCCTTTAACCATAAGGCTCTGCGCAAAACCACAGAATTGGCGGCCGCCATAGAGGTACGGCTCGTAGATTCTAGGACAGCATTGATATATATATGGTACCAAGAAAAAAGTACACTAATATATCACTGAGGCAATAGTGGGGCCAGCACTACTGTGCAGCTTACCGCCCGCTTAGGAGCGGTGTGTGGTCGCCAGAAATCCCTCTAGTCTGGGTCTCCCAGAGCCTGCTGCCTTTCCCCAGCCAGATCGCATGTGTAATGGCTGCCGGCGTCCTTGTGGAGAGGGGGGGCGGGCCCTGGGCGTACACCGACGAAGAGCGGGAAGTCTGCTTCCCCTTGTGCCTAGTGAGAGGGCTGGAGCATGTAAATAAAGCTCCAGCCCTCGGCGCTGCCAATTGAGCAGCGTCTCTCCCCTACCCTGATTGACAGGGTGGGGGCGGGAACGAAGCGGCGCTAGGCCGCAGAAGCCGGGGGCTAAAGTTAGAAGCGCCGCCGCCGTAAAAGCGCGGTCGGCGCAAAGCCCCCGGCGCACCACAAGTCGCAGCTGCGCCGCCGCTCCAGGAGCGGTCGGCGCAGTAGTTCCCAACACACAACGTCACTCAGCACAGCTGCAGTGACCTAACCCACAGCGTACAGCGCCACTGTCCCCGGCGCACTACAACGCTCAGCAAGCCCTGAGAGTGTCCGTGCCTGCCGGGGACACAGAGTACCTGAAAGTTGCAGGGCCTTGTCCCTGAACGGCACTCCCGCTCCCAATCCAGCAGGTTCTATGGGTCTGTGGATGGAGCCCGGCCCCAGGGCTTGGGGGCCGGCAAGATCCCACTTCCACAGAGCCCCCAGGGGATGTGGAAGGAAAACAGCATGTGGGCTCCAGCCTCTGTACCAGCAATAGGTACCTCAACCTTACAAGCACCACCGCGGGTGAGAAGGGAGCATGCTGGGGGCCCTATATGGGCCCTCTTTTCTTCCATCCGATAGAGCCAGCAGCTACTGCTGACTACAAACAGTGGAGCTATGCGTGGATGTCTGACCTCCTTCGCACAAAGCAGAAAACTGGTGAGCCAGTGATCCCACTGGGGGTGTATAGCCAGAAGGGGAGGGGCCTTACACTTTTTAGTGTAATTGCTTTGTGTGGCCTCCGGAGGCAGTGCTATACACCCAATCGGCTGGGTCTCCCAATAGAGCGCCGAAGAAAAGAGGATACCACCTTAGGGAGAAACTCCTGAACGGGGCGCAGCACTACCTTGTCCTGGTGAAAAACCAGGAAGGGAGCTTTGGATGACAGCGCTGCCAGCTCGGATACCCTCCGAAGAGACGTGACCGCTACCAGAAAGGCCACTTTCTGTGAGAGTCGAGAAAGTGAAACATCCCTCAGAGGCTCGAAGGGCGGCTTCTGGAGAGCAACTAGTACCCTGTTCAGATCCCATGGATCTAACGGCCGTTTGTACGGAGGGACGATGTGACAAACCCCCTGCAGGAACGTGCGTACCTGAGGAAGTCGTGCTAGACGCTTTTGAAAAAATACCGATAGCGCTGAGACTTGCCCTTTAAGGGATCCGAGTGATAAGCCTTTTTCCAAACCAGATTGCAGGAAGGAAAGAAAAGTAGGCAATGCAAATGGCCAGGGGGACACTCCCTGTGCCGAGCACCAGGATAAGAAAATCTTCCACGTTCTGTGGTAGATCTTAGCAGACGTGGGCTTCCTAGCCTGTCTCATGGTGGCCACGACCCCTTGGGATAATCCTGAAGATGCTAGTATCCAGGACTCAATGGCCACACAGTCAGGTTCAGGGCCGTAGAATTCAGATGGAAAAACGGCCCTTGTGACAGTAAGTCTGGCCGGTCTGGTAGCGCCCACGGTTGGCCGACCGTGAGATGCCACAGATCCGGATACCACGACCTTCTCGGCCAGTCTGGGGCGACGAGCAGGACGCGGCGGCACTCGGACCTGATCTTGCGTAGCACTCTGGGCAAGAGTGCCAGAGGGGGAAACACATAGGGCAGCTGGAACTGCGACCAATCTTGCACTAGGGCGTCTGCCGCCAGAGCTCTGTGATCGCGAGACCGTGCCATGAAAATTGGGACCTTGTTGTTGTGCCGGGACGCCATTAGGTCGACATCCGGCCTTCCCCAGCGGCGACAGATTTCCTGAAACACGTCCGGGTGAAGGGACCATTCCCCTGCGTCCATACCCTGGCGACTGAGGAAGTCCGCTTCCCAGTTTTCTACGCCGGGGATGTGAACTGCGGAGATGGTGGAGGCCGTGGCTTCCACCCACATCAGAATCCGCCGGACTTCCTGGAAGGCTTGCCGACTGCGTGTCCCGCCTTGGTGGTTGATGTATGCCACCGCTGTGGAGTTGTCCGACTGAATTCGGATCTGCTTTCCTTCCAGCCACTGCTGGAAGGCTTGTAGGGCAAGATACACTGCCCTGATTTCCAGAACATTGATCTGAAGGGTGGACTCCTGCTGAGTCCACGTACCCTGAGCCCTGTGGTGGAGAAAAACTGCTCCCCACCCTGACAGACTCGCGTCTGTCGTGACCACCGCCCAGGATGGGGGTAGGAAGGACCTTCCCTGTGATAATGAGGTGGGAAGAAGCCACCATTGAAGAGAGTCCTTGGCCGTCTGGGAAAGGGAGACTTTCCTGTCTAAGGACGTGGACTTCCCGTCCCATTGGCGGAGAATGTCCCATTGAAGCGGGCGCAGATGAAACTGCGCAAACGGGACTGCCTCCATTGCTGCCACCATCTTCCCTAGGAAGTGCATGAGGCGTCTTAAGGGGTGCGACTGGCCTTGAAGGAGAGAGTGCACCCCTGTCTGTAGTGAACGCTGCTTGTCCATCGGAAGCTTCACTATCGCTGAGAGAGTATGAAACTCCATGCCAAGATATGTTAGTGATTGGGTCGGTGACAGATTTGACTTTGAAAAGTTGATGATCCACCCGAAAGTCTGGAGAGTCTCCAGCGCAACGTTCAGGCTGTGTTGGCATGCCTCTTGAGAGGGTGCCTTGACAAGTAGATCGTCCAAGTAAGGGATCACCGAGTGTCCCTGAGAGTGCAAGACTGCTACCACTGCTGCCATGACCTTGGTGAAAACCCGTGGGGCTGTCGCCAGGCCAAATGGCAGAGCTACGAACTGGAGATGTTCGTCTCCTATAACGAAGCGTAGAAAACGCTGGTGCTCTGGAGCAATCGGCACGTGGAGATAAGCATCTTTGATGTCTATTGATGCTAGGAAATCTCCTTGAGACATCGAGGCAATGACGGAGCGGAGAGATTCCATCCGGAACCGCCTGGTTTTCACGAGCTTGTTGAGCAGTTTTAGGTCCAGAACAGGACGGAAAGAGCCGTCCTTTTTTGGCACCACAAACAGATTGGAGTAAAAACCTTGACCTCGTTCCTGAAGAGGAACAGGGATCACCACTCCTTCTGCCCTTAGAGAGCACACCGCCTGCAGAAGAGCATCGGCTCGGTCGGGATGTGGGGAAGTTCTGAAGAACCGAGGCGGAGGACGAGAACTGAACTCTATCCGGTACCCGTGAGACAAAATGTCTGTTACCCACCGGTCTTTGACCTGTGGCAGCCAAATGCCGCAAAAGCGGGAGAGCCTGCCGCCGACCGAGGATGCGGAGAGAGGAGGCCGAAAGTCATGAGGCAGCCGGCTTGGAAGTGGTTCCTCCGGCTGCTTTCTTTGGGCGTGAGTGAGTCCGCCAGGAATCTGAGCTCCTCTGCTCCTTCTGAGTCCTTTTGGACGAGGAGAATTGGGCCCTGCCCGAACCTCGAAAGGACCGAAACCTCGACTGTCCCTTCCACTGTTGAGGTTTGCTTGATCTGGGCTGGGGTAAGGAAGAGTCCTTACCCTTGGACTGTTTAATGATTTCCGCCAATTGCTCACCAAACAGTCTGTCTTGAGATAATGGCAAACTGGTTAAGCATTTTTTGGAAGCAGAATCTGCTTTCCATTCCTTTAACCATAAGGCTCTGCGTAAAACCACAGAGTTGGCGGACGCCATTGACGTACGGCTGGTAGAGTCCAAGACCGCATTGATAGCGTAAGTCGCAAACGCAGACATTTGCGAGGTCAAGGACGCCACTTGCGGCACTGATGGACGTATGACAGAGTCCACCTGCGCCAGACCAGCTGAAATAGCTTGGAGTGCCCACACGGCTGCGAATGCTGGAGCAAACGACGCGCCGATAGCTTCATAGACAGATTTCAACCAAAGGTCCATCTGTCTGTCATTGGCATCTTTAAGTGAAGCCCCATCTTCCACTGCAACTATGGATCTAGCCGCAAGCCTGGAGATTGGGGGGTCCACCTTTGGACACTGGGTCCAGCAGTTGACCACGTCAGGGGGAAAGGGATAACGTGTATCCTTAAGACGTTTGGAGAAACGCTTATCTGGATAAGCATGGTGTTTCTGGACTGCTTCTCTGAAGTCAGCGTGGTCCAGGAAAGTACTCAATTTACGTTTGGGATACCTGAAATGGAATTTCTCCTGCTGTGCTGCTGCCTCCTCCGCTGGAGGAGAAATATCCAGCAGTCTATTGATGGCCGCTATAAGATCATTCACCATGGCGTCACCATCAGGGGTATCCATGTTGAGAGCAGTCTCAGGATTAGACTCCTGATCACCTAGCTCTGTCTCATTATACAGAGAATCCTCTCGCTGAGACCCTGACCAGCGTGATGACGCCGAGGGTCTCTCCCAGCGAGCTCGCTTAGGCTGCCTGGGACTGTCGTCCGAGTCAGAGCCTTCAGCCTGTGAAGTCTGGGACCCCCTTGGAGCACGGATTAGTTCCAACTGAGGGGGACCGGGGAACATTGAATCAGCAGTACCCATGGTCTGAGTGACCGGCCTGGACTGCAAAGTTTCTAGAATTTTTGTCATAGTCACAGACATCTTATCAGCAAAAACTGCAAACTCTGTCCCCGTCACCGGGGCAGGGTTCACAGGCGTCTCTGCCTGGGCCACTACTAGCATAGACTCCGGCTGACGAAGTGGCACAGGGACCGAACATTGCACACAATGGGGGTCAGTGGAACCTGCCGGTAGATCAGCCCCACATGCGGTACAGGCAGCATATGAAGCCCGTGCCTTGGCACCCTTGCTTTTTGCGGATGACATGCTGTTGTCTCCTCAGAGCAATATAGGGGTATAAACCAAGAAGCGACCGTACAGTGCAATATATAGGTACAGACAAAAGTACACAAAACAACACTGTGGCACTAGTGGGGTCAGCACCTAGGTGCTGCTTACCGCCCGCTTAACAGCGGGTGTGTGGTCGCCAGAATCCCTTGTCTGGGTCTCCCAGGGCTATGTCCGTTCTCCAGCTCAGACTGCGTGCAGGAATGGCTGCCGGCGTCCTGTGAAGAGGGGCGGGCCGTGGGCGTGCTGCAGACAAAGAGCGGGAAACTGGCGTCCCACTGTGCCCAGTGAGAGGGCTGGAGTATGTAAATAAGACTCCAGCCCTCGGCGCTGACTATTGTACAGCGTCTCTCCCCTTCCCTGACTGACAGGGCTGGGGGCGGGAACGAAGCGTAACTAGGCCGCAGAAGCCGGGGACTAGATTTATAAGCGCTGCCGTCGTAAAAGCACGGTCGGCGCGAAGTCCCCGGCGCACCACAAGTCTCAGCCGCGCCGCAGTCACCATGGCGGCCGGCGCGGTAGTTCCCCACACATAAACTCACTCAGCAAAGCTGCAGTGAGTATAACCCAAGCGCGCAGCGCTACTGTCCCCGGCGCACTAGAACACCCAGCAACTCTGGAGTGTGTCTGTGCCTGTCTGTACGGGGACACAGAGTACCTGAATGTTGCAGGGCCTTGTCCCTGACGGTACCCAGCTCCGTATCCAGCAGGATCTCCGGGTCTGTGGATGGAGCCCGGCCTCAGAGTCAGGAGGCCGGTAAGATCCCACTTCACCAGAGCCCTTCAGGGGGATGGGGAAGGAAAACAGCATGTGGGCTCCAGCCTCCGTACCCGCAATGGGCACCTCAACCTTAACAAACACCGCCGACAAAAGTGGGGTGAGAAGGGAGCATGCTGGGGGCCCTAGTATGGGCCCTCTTTTCTTCCATCCGACATAGTCAGCAGCTACTGCTGACTAAACCGTGGAGCTATGCGTGGATGTCTGACCTCCTTCGCACAAAGCAGAAAACTGGTGAGCCCGTGATCCCACGGGGGGTGTATAGCCAGAAGGGGAGGGGCCTTACACTTTTTAGTGTAGTGCTTTGTGTGGCCTCCGGAGGCAGTAGCTATACACCCAATCGTCTGGGTCTCCCAATGGAGCGCCGAAGAAATTCCCTTCTTCTTTGTCGCTCCATTGGGAGACCCAGACAATTGGGACGTCCAAAAGCAGTCCCTGGGTGGGTAAAAGAATACCTTAATAAAAAGAGCCGAAACGGCCCCCTCTTACAGGTGGGCAACCGCCGCCTGAAGGACTCGCCTACCTAGACTGGCGTCTGCCGAAGCATAGGTATGCACTTGATAGTGTTTCGTGAAAGTGTGCAGACTAGACCACGTAGCTGCCTGACACACCTGCTGAGCCGTAGCCCGGTGCCGCAATGCCCAGGACGCACCCACGGCTCTGGTAGAATGGGCTTTCAGCCCTGAAGGAAGCGGAAGCCCAGAAGAACGGTAGGCTTCGAGAATCGGTTCCTTGATCCACCGAGCCAAGGTTGACTTGGAAGCCTGCGAACCCTTACGCTGGCCAGCGACAAGGACAAAGAGCGCATCTGAACGACGCAGGGGCGCCGTGCGAGACACGTAGAGTCGGAGTGCTCTCACCAGATCTAAGGAGTGCAAATCCTTTTCACATTGGTGAATTGGATTAGGGCAAAATGAAGGCAAGGAGATATCCTGATTGAGATGAAAAGGAGATACCACCTTAGGGAGAAATTCCGGGACAGGACGCAGAACCACCTTATCCTGGTGAAACACCAGGAAGGGGGCTTTGCATGACAGCGCTGCAAGCTCAGACACTCTCCGGAGTGATGTAACTGCCACTAGAAAGGCCACCTTCTGCGAAAGACGTGATAAAGAGACATCCCGCAGCGGCTTGAAAGGTGGTTTCTGAAGAGCCGTTAGCACCCTGTTAAGATCCCAGGGTTCCAGCGGACGCTTGTAAGGTGGGACTATGTGGCAAACTTCCTGCAGGAACGTGCGGACCTGCGGAAGCCTGGCTAGGCGCTTTTGAAAAAATACGGAGAGCGCCGATACTTGGCCCTTGAGAGAGCCGAGTGACAAACCCTTGTCCATTCCGGATTGAAGGAATGAAAGAAAAGTGGGTAAGGCAAACGGCCATGGAGGAAAACCGTTATCAGAGCACCAGGATAAGAAGATTTGCCAAGACCTGTAATAGATCTTGGCGGACGTTGGTTTCCTGGCCTGTCTCATGGTGGCAATGACATCCTGAGATAACCCTGAAGACGCTAGGAGCCAGGACTCAATGGCCACACAGTCAGGTTGAGGGCCCCAGAATTCAGATGGAAAAACGGGCCTTGTGACAGCAAGTCTGGGCGGTCTGGAAGCGCCCACGGTTGACCCACCGTGAGATGCCACAGATCCGGGTACCACGACCGCCTCGGCCAGTCTGGAGCGACGAGAATGGCGCGACGGCAGTCGGACCTGATCTTGAGTAACACTCTGGGCAGCATCGCCAGAGGAGGAAACACATAAGGCAGTCGAAACTGCGACCAATCCTGAACTAACGCGTCCGCCGCCAGAGCTCTGTGATCCTGAGACCGAGCCATGAATGCCGGGACTTTGTTGTTGTGCCGTGACGCCATGAGATCGACGTCCGGCGTTCCCCAGCGGCGACAGATCTCTCGAAACACTTCTGGGTGTAGAGACCATTCCCCCGCATCCATGCCCTGACGACTGAGAAAATCTGCTTCCCAGTTTTCTACGCCCGGGATGTGAACTGCGGAGATGGTGGAGGCTGTGGCTTCCACCCACTGCAGAATCCGCCGGACTTCCTGGAAGGCATGACGACTGCGAGTGCCGCCTTGGTGGTTGATGTATGCGACGGCAGTGGCGTTGTCCGACTGGATCCGGATCTGCCTGCCCTCCAGCCACCGATGAAAAGCCAATAGGGCTAGATACACTGCCCTTATCTCCAGAACATTGATCTGAAGGGAAGACTATCGGAGTCCAGGTTCCCTGAGCCCTGTGGTGGAGAAAAACCGCTCCCCACCCTGACAGGCTCGCGTCCGTGGTGACCACAGCCCAGGTTGGGGGTAGGAAGGATTTTCCCTGCGATAGAGAATTGGGAAGGAGCCACCACTGAAGAGACGTCTTGGTTGTAAGGGAAAGAGAGACATTCCTGTCGAGGGAAGCCGACCTCCTGTCCCATTTGTGGAGAATGTCCCATTGGAGTGGCCGCAGATGGAATTGCGCGAACGGCACTGCCTCCATCGCTGCCACCATCTTCCCCAGGAAGTGCATGAGGCGCCTCAAGGGGTGTGACTGACCCCGAAGAAGAGATTGCACCCCTGCCTGCAGAGAAAGCTGTTTGTCCCGCGGTAGCTTGACTACCGCTGACTGTGTATGAAACTCCATCCCGAGGTAAGTCAGTGATTGGGTCGGTGTCAACTTGGATTTCGGGAAGTTGATGATCCACCCGAACTGCTGGAGAGTCGCCAGAGCGACGGTAAGGCTGTGTTGACACGCCACCCGAGAAGGGGCCCTGACTAGGAGATCGTCTAAGTAGGGAATCACCGAGTGGCCCTGAGAGTGTAGGACCGCCACAACGGATGCCATGACTTTGGTGAAAACCCGTGGGGCTGTCGCCAGGCCGAAAGGCAATGCCACGAACTGAAGGTGTTCGTCCCCGATGGCGAAACGCAATAAGCGTTGATGTTCGGGTGCGATCGGCACGTGGAGATAAGCATCCTTGATTTCGATCGATGCTAGGAAGTCTCCTTGTGACATCGAGGCGATGACCGAGCGGAGAGATTCCATCCGAAACCGTCTGGTTCTCACATGTCTGTTGAGTAGTTTGAGGTCCAGAACGGGACGGAATGATCCGTCCTTTTTTGGCACCACGAACAAGTTGGAGTAAAAGCCGCAACCACGTTCCTGAGGGGGAACGGGGATCACAACTCCTTCTGTCTTCAGAGCGTCCACTGCCTGAAAAAGTGCGTCGGCCCGAGCGGGGGGCGGAGAGGTTCTGAAGAAACGAGCCGGAGGACGAGAGCTGAACTCTATCCTGTAACCATGAGACAGAATGTCTCTCACCCATCGGTCTTGAACATGTGGCCACCAGGCGTCGCCAAAGCGGGAGAGCCTGCCACCAACCAAGGATGCGGCTCGGGGATGCCGAGAGTCATGAGGAGGCCGCCTTGGAGGCAGTGCCTCCTGCGGCCTTTTGGGGGCGTGACTTGGACCGCCACGCATAGGAGTTCCTCTGGCCTTTCTCCGGCCTGCTGGACGAAGAGGATTGGGGCTTGGCGGAGGGACGAAAGGACCGAAACCTCGATTGTATTTTCCGTTGCTGAGGTCTCTTAGGTTTGGACTGGGGTAAGGAGGAGTCCTTTCCCTTGGATTCCTTAATAATCTCATCCAATCGTTCGCCAAACAAGCGGTCGCCAGAAAACGGCAAACCGGTTAAGAACCTCTTGGAGGCCGAGTCTGCCTTCCATTCGCGCAGCCACATGGCCCTGCGGACTGCCACAGAGTTAGCGGATGCTACAGCTGTACGGCTAGCAGAGTCTAGGACTGCGTTCATGGCGTAGGAAGAAAAAGCTGACGCTTGAGAAGTCAAAGACGCAACTTGCGGAGCAGAATTACGTGTGACAGCATTAATCTCAGCCAGACAAGCCGAGATAGCTTGGAGTGCCCACACGGCTGCAAAGGCCGGGGCAAAAGACGCGCCCGTGGCTTCATAGATGGACTTCACCAGGAGCTCTATCTGCCTGTCAGTGGCATCCTTTAGCGATGAGCCATCTGCAACCGATACCACAGATCTAGCCGCCAATCTAGAGACTGGAGGATCCACCTTGGGACATTGAGCCCAACCCTTAACGACTTCAGAGGGGAAGGGATAACGTGTGTCAGTGAGGCGCTTAGTAAAGCGCTTGTCCGGAACCGCTCTGGGCTTCTGGACAGCATCTCTGAAGTTAGAGTGATCGAAAAACGCACTACGTGTACGTTTGGGGAACCGAAACTGGTGTTTCTCTTGCTGAGACGCCGACTCCTCTACAGTAGGAGGCGGGGGAGAGAGATCCAACACCTGGTTGATGGACGAGATAAGATCATTCACTAAGGCGTCCCCTTCAGGTGTATCAAGGTTGAGGGCGACGTCAGAGTCAGAGCCCTGAGCTGCGACGTCCGCCTCGTCCTCCAGCGAGTCCTCAAGCTGGGAACCCGAGCAGCGTGAAGAAGTCGGGGAAGATTCCCAGCGAGCCCGCTTAGCCTGTCTAGGACTGTGGTCCGGGCAGGAGTCCTCCACGTGAGACCTAGGGCCCAACCTGGGAGCGCGCTGCGGTGCGGACCGAGAGGGGCCTGGAGGCGACGATCCAACAGGGGCCGGGGCCTGTATAAGGACCGGTCTGGACTGCAAAGCTTCTAGCAGCTTGGCAGACCATTTGTCCATAGACTGAGCCATGGATTGTGAAAGTGACTCAGAGAGTTTCTCAGCAAAAGAGTTGAACTCTGTCCCTGCCGCCTGGACAGGGGGAGCAAGGGGGTCTACATGAGCCGAGGGGCCCACTAGTGACCGAGGCTCCGGCTGAGCAAGCGAAACAGGGGTCGAGCATTGCTCATAGTGAGGGTAGGTGGAACCCGCAGGTAACATAGCCCCACAAGAGGTACAGGCCGCAAAAAAACCCTGTGCCTTAACAGATTTGCTCCTTGTGGACGACATGCTGTTGTCTCCTAGGAGAATGATCACTGAGGGTATATGGGCAAAAAAAGGGTATACAGCCCGACCGAACAGAAATATATATATAAATACGTATCTATTCCGGCACCCTAGGGGGACCAGCACCGGGTGACCGGTGTGGCTTACCGACCGCTAAAAAGCGGAGTGTGTGTCCTCCAGATTCCCTGCCTTAGGTCCCCCGGAGCTGCAGAGCTCTTCACTGAGAATCCTCCACCGGCAGAATGCCAAAAAATGGCTGCCTGAGCTCTCAGGGGAGGAGTGGAGCCGTGGGCGGCGCCAGGAAAGTGCGGGAATCTGGGGTCCCCACAGTGATCAGTGAGGGGGGAGGAAACATACAGGATGCTCCGGCCCTCACATCCGACGTCAGGTCGGCAGTCCCGCCCTTACCCCTGACAGGCAGGCCCGGGGGCGGGATTTTTGCTACTAGGCCGCGATGAAGCCGGGGACTAAATTTGAGACCGCGCCCGACAAGCAGGCATGGTCGGCGCGGAAGTCCGCCGGCCTTCTCAATTCAGCAGCTGCTGCAGCATCCGGGAAGAAGGCGCTCCCTGCACAGTCCCCATGGGGACACAGAGTACCTTAGAGTTGCAGGGCCCGGTCCCTGAGGATGAATAGACTCCGGTCCAACAGATTCCCACAGGGGCTGCGGAGGGAGCACGGTCCCAGTAAATGGATGACCGCTCAGGATCCCACTTCTCCCAGAGCCACTAAGGGATGGTGAAGGAGACGGCATGAGGCTCTGGCCTTTGTACCTGCAATGGGTACCTCAACCTTAACAACACCGCTGACGTAGTGGGGTGAGAAGGGAACATGCCGGAGGCCCCGTGGGGGCCCTCTTTTCTTCCAACAGATATAACTAAAATGAGAATGCATGAGTGGATGTGTGCCTCCTTCCACACAAAGCATAAAACTGAGGAGCCCGTGATCCACGGGAGGGTGTATAGGCAGAGGGGAGGGGTTACACTTTTTAAAGTGTAATACTTTGTGTGGCCTCCGGAGGCAGAAGCTATACACCCAATTGTCTGGGTCTCCCAATGGAGCGACAAAGAAAGCTAAATTTCTCTTTATTCTTTAGTTCATGGCAGTAATGCAAATTCCATTGTCATATTTTCATTCTTACATATAGCTATTGTATTTTTCAGGCCAGTATTCACACAGCAGTTTTTGCTTTTCATATATTCCCCTTGCACAGTCGCTGGTGTGCATACCTTCTCTCTATATCTCAGCAAAGGAACATTTTTTGTTATCCAATTTTGGAACTTTTTATTCCAAGATCTATGGATTAAAACGTCCTTTGTTCATGGGACAACCACTTTAAGGGATGCTGCAAGGAAAAATGCTCTAAAAAGTGAGATGAACCTAATTATGTCAGTTTGGCCTTCGAATGTGATCGTGGTCCTCCAGTCTCCTTTCCCCTCCCTGCAATAGATGATGACAGGGAGAAAAGCATAGGCCAGTTAAATATGTACTTTTTGTTTTCAGGGAGAATAAGCTGCTGCCAAATATGTTTGGCAGTGGCCTATTCCGCTGCCTTCACTGAGAACACATGAAGACCCCGGTACAACCAAATGCTCATGAGTAAAGGAGGAGTCGGGCGAGAGAGTGAATAGCAGTATGGCCGACAGTCATCTCATATGTATGGGTGAACACATTATCATCAATAAACCGGAATAAAACGCTCACCATTGCATCGTACAGAATGTTGTACACTTGCACGAGTTTATCTTCTGGCATACCACAATGGAGTAAGATGGCTTTCAATAAAGAAGTGTGGTTTATGTAAATACTGTAATTTCTCTCCTAGAAAATGAATAATCTTTGTTAGGATTCACCCAAAGAGCGAGCATGAAACATCATAATCGACATATTCTCTACGCAAATGCTCTTATATAGATTTAGGGGCTTATAGCCTGATTCCTGTGATGTAAAACTTACCCCAATCATTGTTTTAACAGCAGGAGATCATCATTACAGGACTAGGTGACTCGGGTCTTCTAGTCAACGACTTCGTATAGCCCTGCCCCCACCACTTATTATATGAAAAGCTGCTAAACAGTGTACTCAGCAGCCAATCAGTGGTGAGGGCAGGGTTATACAGAGCTCAGCAATTTCCGCTCTGAAGCAAATAAAACAGTGATTGTATCAAAACGACAGTATGAAGACCAGTAAGTGATAAATTGCTGGAATCAGGATCTCAGCCCCTACAACATGCTGTTCTCAGATTAAATATCAAAACGTTGGTGACAAATTCCTTCTAATGTCCCATATACTAACATTTCAGACCATCACAAAAAGGTTCCTTGCTCAAGACCAAGTTCTAATTTAAAGGAAGTGAGAGGCAGCCAAGTGTGATGTCAGACCATTCAAGACTGTTTACATCAGTGTTGTCTGCGTACTAGGAAACCTGCAAGGTACCGAACCACACTACCAGGCACAGGCGTCATCTACACTGGACGAGGGACCAGTGTACCTCAATGCTGATCACTGATGAAAGTCAGGAGGAGAAATTATGGCCATCAATGATGTTGGAGATGTCAAGGAGAGCACTGTGCATCAGCTACTGTTGTCACCAGAAAAGCCTTTGGTGGTGATGTTACAGTGTGTGCAGCTGTGTCTAGTCAGTACAGAACGCCCTACACTGTGTGAAAGGTACAGTGACAGCCCCTACTACTGGAATAACATTAATGCAGTCATTGTGCCTCAGCATAAAGAACACTGATCTAATGTCACCTTCATAGATGACAATGCTCCAGCTCATCGGGGGTCGCATCATTAGGGAGCAGGTGCTGGAGCCTGGGGAGCCTCAAATGGAGCGGCTGCACTTTCTCCAGACCTGAATCCTATAGAAAACCTATGGGATGAGCCAAGTCACGTGTAGAGGCCGTAACTCTGTACCCCAGAACCTCAATGACCTGAAGGACATCCTTCAAGAAGAGTGGGATGCCACGCCTCCGCAGACAATAACTCCACTTGTGACCAGGAGGCGTCGTTATCAGCTGTAATTGATGCTCAAGGCCACATGACAAGTTGACAGGGCTGCCAACTGTTTTCTTAAATATAAAGGGGAGCCGTAGTAATGCAATAGGTGGCCTCTATAGACTTTTAGCAATCATTTTAACACGTACAGTACAGCACATACAAATAGAGGTAATGTCTCCAATGCCACACAGTCATGTCACGGGGGTCGCCAACAGACTGACATAATGGAGATCCTACCTTTTGATGACCCTTATATTTGCAGTGGTTGCTACTGACCGTGGAAACTAAGATGTTAAACAGCAAGGATCAGAATTTTCTCCAGTCTTGGCTGCTGCAGAATAATGTTAGCTGCTCTAGTTTTACCTCAAATGTGTGCGGTTTTGCAATAATCATATATGTCCACGTGATTTTTGCCGGCAAACCAGATCAGACATATCTGAGTATTTCTAAACTGTGCCAATATGTGGTCAAGATGGCGTACCATCAGTTAAGTGCCACTCACATCAGCGGTATTTTGCTGCAGGGCTGGATCCAGTACAAATGCGCTCCAGCTCAATTCACCGCCAATGGAATCGCGGCAAGATGCGGCCGCGTGTGACGCACACAACCGCATGTGACCGCATCCTGCCGCAACTCCATTGGAGCTGAATTGAGCTGAAACACATTTGTACCGGATCCAGCCTTGCGGCAAAATATCGCTGATGTGAGCGTCACCTCACATATCAACTGTGGCAACATCGGTATTATTTTTAGCATTTTCCGAATATAAATCCCCATAGAGGTCAACTTGTGGAGGTCCTCTGAGCTATAACTTGTTTGTTCAAACGTAATAAAAAGTAGGATTTTTGTGTACTCACCGTAAAATCTCTTTCTCTGAGTCTTCATTGGGGGACACAGGACCATGGGTTATGCTGCTGTCACTAGGAGGCTGACACTAAGTAAACATAAAAAAGTTAGCTCCTCCCTAGCAGCATACACCCCGAGCCGGAGGCGGGCTCAGATCAGTTGGTGCACAAGCAGTAGGAGGAGTACCAGAATCACCATACATAAACACAAGTTGTAACTAAAACAATGCAGCCGTGCAAACAAGAGGTCTATGAACATAAGACCACTGAAAAAATAGCCAGCAAATGCAATTGAATCAACCAAAAAACCAAGCAGGGTGGGTGCTGTGTCCCCCAATGAAAACTCAGAGAAAGAGATTTTACGGTGAGTACACAAAAATCCTACTTTCTCTATCGTTTCATTGGGGGACACAGGACCATGGGACGTCCAAAAGCAGTCCCTGGGTGGGAATACCGAAAAACCCGCAGAGGAAGAAAAACAACAACCTCCCTCGGCGGGCTTGCACTATAATTGAATGCTGCCACCCTATTACAGGTGTGCAACTGCTGCCTGCAAGACCTTTCTCCCAAAAATAGCATCTGCCGATGCTTGGGTGTGAACCTGGTAGAACCTAGTAAAGGTGTGCAGGCTAGACCAGGTGGCGGCCTTGCAGACCTGGTCGGCCGACGCCTGATGCCTAATCGCCCAAGAGGCTCCCACTGCGCGGGTAGAGTGCGCCTTTACCCCCCGCGGCGGAGACTTGTCCCGAATCCGATAGGCCTCTGATATGGCGGAACGGATCCATCTGGCAATTGTGGCCTTGGATGCCGATTCACCCTTCTTGGGACCAGAAGGGAGAACAAACAGACCATCTGACTTACGGAACGGCGCGGTTCTGGAGACATAAATTCTAAGTGCACGCACTAGGTCCAGGGTGTGCAAGGACCTCTCCAAGCTGTGAGAGGGGCCAGGACAGAAGGACGGAAGGACGATTTCCTCGTTAAGATGGAACGGGGAGACCACCTTTGGGAGAAAAGCGGGATCTGGCCGGAGAACCGCTTTGTCCTGGTGAAAAATCAAAAAGGGGGAACGACAAGAGAGAGCTGCCAGCTCTGACGTCCTGCGAATAGAAGTGATGGTAACAAGAAACACCACCTTCCATGACAGGTGAGAAAGGGAAGATTCTCGCAAGGGCTCGAATGGGGAGCCCTGAAGTGACCCTAGGACTAGATTAAGGTCCCACGGTTCTAGAGGCCGCCGGTACGGCGGTGCCAGGTGGGCAACTCCCTGGATGAAGGTCTTAACCTGTGAACGAGCGGCCAGTGGCTTCTGAAACAGGATTGATAACGCCGATATCTGGCCCTTTAGTGTTGCGAGCGAGAGACCCGCATCTAGGCCTGACTGCAAGAATGCCAATAGGGAAGGAAGGGAGAAGTCGAGAGGAGAAGAAATATTCTGCTCTTCACACCACCTGAAGAAAACCTTCCACGTGCGGTGGTAAATCTTTGATGAAGATGGCTTCCTGGCCCTAATCATTGTCTGAATCACTCTTGAGGAAAAACCAGCCTTAGCTAGAACCCAGGATTCAATGGCCAGGCCGTCAAATTTAGGACCTGTGAGTTCTGATGGAAGAGAGGCCCCTGCTGCAGGAGATCTGGACGGTCTGGAAGGCGCCACGGAGCGTCTGCGAGGAGCTGAGTTAGTTCCGCGAACCATGCTCGCCTGGGCCAGTCCGGAGCCACTAGGATGACCGGTATCCCTTCCGCCTTGATCTTCTTGAGGACCCTCGGAATTAGAGGGAGCGGAGGGAAGATGTACGGGAGACTGAACTGGCTCCATGACAGGGTGAGGGCGTCGACACCTAAAGCCAAGCGGTCGCGGCACCGTGCTACAAAGTGCGGAACCTGACGGTTGAACCGGGAGGCCATTAGGTCCACGTCCGGAACTCCCCATCTGTCGCAGATCTGGTTGAAGACTTCCCGGTTGAGGGACCATTCTCCGGAGGCGAGGCCTTCCCTGCTGAGGTCGGAGATGGAACTGTGCAAAGGGTACCGCTTCCATCGCCGCCACCATACGACCGAGGACTCGCATGCCGAACCTGATGGACACTTGGCGCTGACGCCGGAGAGCGCGGAGTCCTCGTTGTAGGGAGGAGATCTTCTCCTGTGTGAGGAAAACTCGCCCTTGGATGGTATCGAATACCATGCCTAAAAAGGTGATCCGACGGGCCGGGATCAGAGAGGACTTCTTCCGATTTATCAGCCACCCTAACCGTGAAAGGGTGTCGATCGTGACCTGAACCCTAAGACGACAGTCCTCGAAGGAAGAGCCCTTTATCAACATATCGTCCAAGTACGGGATGACCATGACACCCCTGGCATGCAGGACGGACATGGCAGCAGCCATGATCTTCGTAAAGACCCTGGGTGCGGATGCGAGGCCGAAGGGAAGAGCCGTGAACTGGAAGTGATCTTCCGCTATCGCAAAGCGGAGGAACTGTTGGTGAGAGGTGGCTATCGGGACGTGAAGATAGGCGTCTTGAATATCCAGCGATGCCAGGAATTCGCCTACCTCCATGGACGCGATGACGGACCGGAGTGACTCCATTCGAAACGGCCGAGGTCTCACCGACCTGTTCAGAAGCTTTAGGTCGAGGACGGGACGGACAGAGCCGTCCTTTTTGGGGACCACGAAAAGGTTGGAATAGAACCCCTTGAAACGCTCTGCGGGAGGGACTGGTACCACGACTCCGGTTCGGAGGAGGGAGTCTATGGAGTGAAAGAACGCGCGAGCCCGCGCGGTAGACTCGGGAGGGCGAGATAGGAAAAAACGTCTCGGTGGCTTTGCCTCGAATTCTATTTTGTAGCCTGATGTGATGATCTCTCTGACCCAGGCATCGGCGGTCAGGGGGATCCACACATGCTGAAAACGAGACAGACGCCCTCCCACAAGTCTGGCGCTGTTGCGCGCCGACCGCGAGTCACTTGGATGAACGACGGCGGTAACCGGAAGAGGATCTCGTGGACTGGCGGGGGCGTGAACGCCAGGCGGGATTGGTCTTGAATGACGGGGTCTTCCTGTCTCTCGGAGGAGAGCGGCTTTTCCGCGGCTGGGGATTGGAGCTGAAGCTGCGAAAGGGCCGGAAACGAGCGGTGGAGCGCCGATTCTGGAAGCGCTTGGGACGCAATTGGGGGAGAGATGTACTCTTTCCTCCCGTTGCATCGGAGATCAGCTGGTCCAGCCTATCTCCGAAGAGACGCTCCCCTAGGAAGGGCAGAGAAGTTAGTGACTTCTTAGTGGCCGCATCCGCGTTCCAGGACCGGAGCCAAAGGGCTCGACGGATGGCCACATTGTTGCTGGCGGCCTGGGTCGCGCAACTTGCAGACGCCAGGGCTGCATTGAGCAAATACTCACCCGCGAGGGAAATCTGCGAGGCGATGGGAACCAGGTCCGGATTGGCAGGAATGGCGCGGAGACCGCAGAGTAGCGTGTCCGCCCAGGACATCAGGGCCTTCGCAACCCAAACCGAGGCGAAGGCCGGAGAGAGGGATGAGCCCGCTGCCTCGAAGGCGGAACGGGCCAACCTGTCAATAGTACGGTCCGTAGGGTCTTTGAGAGACGTACCGTTAGTGAGTGGAAGGACTGTGTGAGAAGACAGGCGGGAGATTGGGGGGTCGACCACAGGGGAACCTGCCCAATCCTTTCTAAGACCCTCAGGAAAGGGATAATGCAAATCGATGGACTTACCGCTGGTAAATACCCTGTCCGGCTGTTGCCTGTGGCTGCGCAGTAACTCAGCTAATTCTGGATGTCCGCTGAATGTGTTCTGGGCCCGCTTCACCCGCTTAAAGGAGATCTGGGTGCTCTGGGAGGAGACTGGGTCCACCTGTACCTTCAAGGTCTGGTTTACTGCTTCTATCAGGCTATTTACCATGTGCCGGATATCGGCCGCCTGCTCTGAGTCCTGCAGGGGTACCGCATCGGAATCATCCTCGGAGCAGTCAGAAGCCTCCCTGGAGGACTGACGGTCTGGACCTGGGGATGAAGGTGAAACCTGGGAAGAGTCTGAGGACGAGACCTGGCGGGTCCGTTTCTGAGCAGCAGAGGAGGACCCTGCAACGGGGCTCACCTGCTCCGGAGGCAATTGCGCCGGGTCTACGGGAATCTGGGCGAGCGTCGGCAGCAGGCGTAGAGCTTGCGCGATGGTCCGAGAAGCCTCAGAGAGGGAATCTACGGACTGGGACAGGGACGCTAGCCAGTCGGGGGGGGGCGGGACGCAGGGCCCTGCAGCATATGGCGCTGTGGCGTCTGCGGTATCAGAAACGTCGGCCGCGGAGTTCTGCGGAGGCTGCGCGTCTGTAGAACAGACGGAGCATAGTGGGGCGTCCTGACCCTGGGAAAATTTGGAGCTGCAGGAGGAGCATGCAAAAAATAGTGCAAAGGGGGCCTGCTTGGATTGGGTGGGCTTAGCCTTAGGCATGGTGCAAACAGGTACTCTCCCTGGTGGCTGCTAGGAAGGAGACAGTAGAGGGTTAACTCGTCCCTAAACTCAGAGAATGCTACCTAGTGAGGGCTACTCCTTAGGAGCAGAGCTTACCCAGGTCCTGCGTGCTGCCCACCAGTCCAGAAGTGGAGTCCAGGAATGAGCTGGCCAGAAAACTCAGAACGCCGGCTCGCTGCAGCCTCAGGGGACCAGAGGCAGGCTAAAATGGCGAGGGGACGCTGGAGGAGGCTGGGGGAGGAGCAGGATTCCGGCGCGAAAAAGCCAGGAGGATTTACAGCCCCCACCATCAGCCAGGAGGCAGAGCAGTGGGAGGTACAGAGGGAGACGACCGGCGGCCAATAGCGCTGCAGGGGGGCGTGGCTAGGACGCAGGAGCGACTAGGCCGAGACCGGGGACTAAATTTATGGAGAGGGCCGGGGGAAAGAGCAGGGAAGTCGGTCCTACCTGCAATCGGCGGCACCGGCTCAGCGATGGATGCGGTGCAGGCAGGGCTCCCTGCCCTGCCTGTGAACAGCGCTGCTCGTCCAAGAAGGCTCCGGGGGAGAGCGTGCTGAGGCAGGGTAGTGGACATCATGATGGGGGTAGACAGCCCCCTATCACACACGCTGCGGAGGATCCATCCCTGCTGTCCTCCCCTGTACGCCCTTTGGGGTGATACCTCAGGGCGAATCAGGGGTGCCCACAAAACAACCTGCCCACACGCGCACCCCCCGGGAGTGGTACCACGGGGACGGGCGGGGGAGAGGGCCCCGACGTCTCAAGCCCCTGCGACCCTGGGGAGCGGTACCCACGGGGCTGCGGAGAATGAGTGAAGCGAATACCTGCAGAGAAGATGACGACAGGTATGAGAGTGATGAGCGGCGCCGAAATAAAAGAAAAAAGCGCAAAAAAATACATGGCTGAGGGGGGCCGAGACGGCCCACAACAGCCTCCTACGACACTAAGCTAAAAACTGATCTGAGCCCGCCTCCGGCTCGGGGTGTATGCTGCTAGGGAGGAGCTAACTTTTTTATGTTTACTTAGTGTCAGCCTCCTAGTGACAGCAGCATAACCCATGGTCCTGTGTCCCCCAATGAAACGATAGAGAAATATCTGTGTATATAAATAATCAAAATATAGATGTAGAAGACAGACAATTATCTGTCTGTCTATGTAGCAATTTTACAGACCTATAATATAATTCAAAGTTGTATAGTCATGAAGGGGTTACCAAGAATGAGTGAACAGATGTACAAACGATGGAAGTCTTTTAATGATGAGTAAAAGTCTTATCAGTAATGTTTACACAGAAAGAATGTTTTAATGAACAAAGATATGTTGGGAGAAAATAAGGAGTTGAATACTCCTTACTCCCTTGTTCTAGCTTCAAGGTTAGAAATGCAGATTGTATAATTGGGTGTCTTCCAATACACAAGTTCAGTTGATGACGCTGGCTGAAGAAGAACATGTCTGTGTTCATTGTCATATACATTGATATATCGGCACTGGTATACAGCTAATACGGCACTGTCTCTGAATATCCCAAAGGAAGACTCCATTAGCAGTCTTCACCCAAATTCCTCCCTTGACAAACTTAGTACTAACGACCCCCAGAACGGATACCATTTTAGCTCTACAATGCATAGAATTGATATAAAATCCATGACTAAAAGCAGCTTTTTATGTAACTGTAGCTATACTAACCATACCTGTAATACTGGAAACTCCTGGATGATCTCATATATAGTATACATGGTCTCTGTGACTGGCAAGTAGCTGTTAACAGAGGAGGTGATCACATCAAACGCACATTCTGTAAGCTCCTTTGGGTGACAGCGGTTCAATTTCCGGGGTCTGAATACTCGTTCAATACAGTATCTGTAAATATAAAGACCAAATGTGGCCAAGTTATACCCTATATCAGATCTCCCACCCAGCCAGTACCTTGTTCTGCCAAGCACCTCATTTTTTAGCTGCCATGCTTTTTATACGAGGGCTGATGGGAATCATGACTATTACCTTTTTAGATTGGTTACATTGTTCCGTGCAACAAAACGCGCAAATGGGATCTAAAAGAGAAAAAAAAAACATTAACGTAGCTGCTGTATGACTATAGGCTAACCATGTGATTCTGGGGCTGCTCTATGATTACGGACTATGGGTAGGATTACGGGAGTTGAGCTACAAGTTCCGGCCATGGATAGGGGGTCATTTTTAGTTGTGGGAAAAACGCATTTTACTGTGTGTGGACGTATATATAAATGTTAAAGATATTTACAACAAGAGGACATTACACACGAACTAAAATTATTTTAGGCCTTCTTACACATTAGATCAGAGTGAGCCGAACCCACCGATTTTTGGCCAACTAATGTGTATGGGGGCTTCCCGACTGTTCCCAGACAGATCACATCAGGGGACATAGTGATCAGGTATGAAAGAGATTGACACTCAGATTGCTGAACAAAAGTGGTGATTTTTTTATGTTGAAATCCTTACACAGACGTTTCGGTCCCGTACCTCGGACCGCAGGCTCCTTATCCGCGTCTATGAAACTAAGCCACAAGTCAACGCCATCATGCGCATTGATGACGGTCCGAGGTATTCGGACCGAAACGTCTGTGCTCTGTTCACTTTGTAAGGACTTCAACATAAAAAAAAAAAAAAAAAAAAAAAAAAAAAATTCACAGCTTTTGTTCAGCAATCCGAGTGCCAAGTCTCTCTTTCATACCATACGAAGGGATTGGATCCTACTTAGGCACCACAAACAGACGTGCCGTGGTCATTCTTCATATTGGGACACAATGATCAGACTTGGAATTCCCGGCCCACTCCCTTTGTTCAGTAGGGGATAAACTGCCGTCTGATGATTCTGGTGGTGGGTAGCATGTTGAACGTTAACAAAGAAGGGAATTTTGTTTACTTACCGTAAATTCCTTTTCTTCTAGCTCCTATTGGGAGACCCAGACAATTGGGGTGTATAGCTTCTGCCTCCGGAGGCCACACAAAGTATTACACTTTAAAAAGTGTAACCCCTCCCCTCTGCTATACACCCCCCCGTGCATCACGGGCTCATCAGTTTTGGTGCCAAAGCAGGAAGGAGGAAACTTATAAATTGGTCTAAGGTAAATTCAATCCGAAGGATGTTCGGAGAACTGAAACCATGAACCAAAAGAACAATTCAACATGAACAACATGTGTACACAAAAGAACAACAGCCCGAAGGGCACAGGGGCGGGTGCTGGGTCTCCCAATAGGAGCTAGAAGAAAAGGAATTTACGGTAAGTAAACAAAATTCCCTTCTTCTTTGTCGCTCCATTGGGAGACCCAGACAATTGGGATGTCCAAAAGCAATCCCTGGGTGGGTAAAAGAATACCTCGATAAAAAGAGCCGAAAAAACGGCCCCCTCTTACAGGTGGGCAACTGCCGCCTGAAGGAGTCGCCTACCTAGGCTGGCATCTGCCGAATCATCAGCATGCACCTGATAGTGTTTCGTGAAAGTGTGCAGACTCGACCAGGTAGCCGCCTGACACACCTGCCGAGCCGTAGCCTGGTGTCGCAATGCCCAGGACACCGACGGCTCTGGTAGAATGGGCCTTCAGCCCTGCAGGAATCGGAAGCCTAAAAGAACGGTAGGCTTCAAGAATCGGTTCCTTGATCCACCGAGCCAAGGTTGACTTGAAAACCTGAAAACCCTTACTCTGGCCCGCGATCAGGACAAGAGCGCATCAGACCGGCGCAGGGGCGCCGTGCGAGAAATGTAGAGCCGGAGTGCTCTCACCAGATCTAATAAATGCAAATCCTTTTCACATTGGTGAACTGGATGCGGACCCAAAGAGGGTAAGACGATATCCTGATTGAGATGAAACGGGGATACCTTAGGGAGAAAGTCCGGGACCGGACGTAGAACCACCCTATCCTGGTGAAACACCAGGAAGGGGGCTTTGCATGACAGCGCTGCTAGCTCAGACACTCTCCTAAGTGATGTGACTGCCACTAGGAAGGCCACCCTTTGCGAAAGGCGAGATAGAGAGATCCCGCATCGGCTCGAAAAGTGGCTTCTGAAGAGTCGTCAGCACCCTGTTAAGATCCGAGGGTGTTAACGGACGCTTGTAAGGTGGGACCGGAAAGCGCCGATACTTGTCCCTTGAGAGAGCCGAGAGACAAGCCCTTGTCCATTCCGGATTGAAGGAAAGAAAGAAAAGTGGGCAAGGCAAACGGCCAGGGAGTAAAACCCTGATCAGAGCACCAGGATCAGAAGATCCTCCAAGTCCTGTGATAGATCTTGGCGGACGTTGGTTTCCTGGCCTGTCTCATGGTGGCAATGACATCTGGAGATATCCCTGATGACGCTAGGAGCCAGGACTCAATGGCCACACAGTCAGGTTTAGAGCCGCAGAATTCAGAAGGAAATATGGCCCTTGAGGCAGCAAGTCTGGTCGGTCTGGGAGTGTCCACGGTTGACCCACCGTGAGGTGCCACAGATCCGGGTACCACGATCACCTCGGCCAGTCTGGAGCGACGAGGATGGCGCGGCGACAGTCTGACCTGATCTTGCGTAACACTCTGGGCAGTAGTGCCAGAGGAGGAAATACATAAGGCAGTTGAAACTGCGACCAGTCGTGAACTAGCGCGTCTGCCGCCAGAGCTCTGTGATCCTTGGACCGAGCCATGAATGCCGGGACTTTGTTGTTGTGCCGAGACGCCATTAGATCGACGTCCGGCGTTCCCCAGCGGCAACAGATCTCTAGAAACACGTCCGGGTGAAGAGACCATTCCCCTGCGTCCATGCCCTGGCGACTGAGAAAATCTGCTTCCCAGTTTTCTACGCCCGGGATGTGAACTGCGGAGATGGTGGAGGCTGTGGCTTCCGCCCACAGCCGAATCCGCCGAACTGCTCGGAAGGCTTGACGACTGCGTGTGCCGCCCTGTTGGTTGATGTACGCAACCGCCATGGCGTTGTCCGACTGAATTCGGATCTGCCTGCCCTCCAGCCACCGCTGGAACACCTTTAGGGCTAGATCCACTGCCCTTCTCTCCAGATCATTGATCTGAAGGGAGGACTCTGTCGGAGTCCAGGTTCCCTGAGCCGAGTGGTGGAGGAAGACCGCTCCCCACCCTGACAGACTCGCGTCCGTCGTGACCACAGCCCCGGCTGGGGGCCGGAAGGATTTTTCCTTCGCCCAGGAAGTGGAAAAAAGACACCACTGAAGAGAGGTTTTGCTGCAAGGGAAAGAGACGTTCTTGTCTAGGGACGTCGACCTCCTGTCCCATTTGCGGTGTCCGATAGAATCGGACGCAGACGAAACTGCGCAAGGGAACTGCCTCCCTTGCTGCCACCATCTTCCTTAGAAAGTGCATGAGGCGCCTCAAGGGGTGACTGGGCCCGAAGGAGAGATTGCACCCCTGTCTGTAGTGAACGCTGACTATGCAGCGGAAGCTTCACTATCGCTGAGAGAGTATGAAACTCCATCCCGAGGAAAGTCCGTGATTGGGTCGGTGTCAGTTTTGACCTTGGAAATTTGATGATCCACCCGAACCCCTGGAGAGTCTCCAGAGCAATGGTCAGGTTGTGTTGACATGCCACCCAGGAGGGTGTCTTGACTAGAAGATCGTCTAGGTAAGTGATCACCGAGCGGCCCTGAGAGTGTAGGACCGCCACCACTGCTGCCATGACCTTGGTGAAGACCCGTGGGGCTGTCGCCAGGCCGAATGGCAGTGCCACGAACTGAAGGTGTTCGTCCCTGATGGCGAAACGCAGAAAGCGTTGAAGCTCGGGTGCGATCGGCACATAAGATAAGCATCCTTGATGTCAATTGATGCTAGGAAGTCTCCTTGTGACATCGAGGCTTCAGAGTGTTCACCGCCTGAAAAAGTGCATCGGCTCGCTCGGGGGGCGGAGATGTTTTGAAGAAACGAGTCGGAGGACGAGAGCAGAGCTCTATCCTGTAACCGTGAGACAGAATGTCTCTCACCCATCGGTCTTGGACATGTGGCCACCAGGCGTCGCAAAAGCGGGAGAGCCTGCCACCGACCGAGGACGCGGTCTTGGTGAGGCCGAAGTCATGAGGAAGCCGCCTTGTGACTTAGACCGCCATGCAGAAGAGTTCCTCTAGCCCTCCTCTGACCTGTTGGACGTGGAGGAACGGAACTTTGCTGAGGACCAAAATGACCGAAACCTTTGGACTGGGGCAAGGACGAGACCTTTCCCTTGGACTGTCTAGTAACTTCATCCAATTGCTCGCCAAACACACGGTCGCCAGAAAATGGCAAACCGGTTAAGAACTTCTTGGAAGCAGAGCCTGCCTTCCATTCACGTAGCCACATGGCCCTGCAGACTGCCACCGAATTGGTGGATGCTACCGCTGTACGGCTCGCAGAGTCCAGGAACGGCGTTCATGGCGTAGAACGAAAAAACCTAGGCCTGAGAAGTGAAGGACACAACCTGCGGGCAGAGGTATGTGCCACCGCAATAATCTCAGCCAGAGAAGCTGAGATAGCTTGGAATGCCCTCACGGCTGCGAAGGCTGGAGCAAAAGATGCGACTATGGCTTCATAGATGGATTTCATCATAAGCTTTATTTGCCTGTCAGGGCATTCGTGAGAGATGGACATCTGCCACTAATACTACGGATCTAGCCGCCAGCCTAGAGACTGGAGAATCCACCCTGTGACACTGAGCCCAACCCTTAACAACGTCAGGGGGGAAAAGGGGAACGCGTGTCAATAAGGCGCTTAGTAAGCGCTTGTCCGTAAAGTTCTGTGCTTCTGGACGGCCCCTCTGGAGTTAGAGTGATCGAAACACGCACTCCTGATGAAGTCGGGGAAGGTTCCCAGCGGGCCCGCTTAGCCTATCAGAGGCCGCGGTCCGTGACGGAGTTCTCACCGTGGGATCTGGGTGTTACCCCAGGAGCCCCTTGTTGTACCGACCCAGAGGGATCCGGGAGCGATGAACTCACAGCTCCCTGGCCCTGTGTTATCGGTCTGGACTGCAAGGCTTCCAGTATCTTAGCAGACCCTCTGTCCATAGACTGAGTCCTGGAATGTGAAAGCTACTCAGAGATTTGCTGATTCCAACATGCAAACTCTGTCCCTGTCATCTGTGCAGTGGAAACCGGCGGTACCACCTGGCCGAGGGTCCCACCAGTGCCGGAGGCTCCGGCTGAGTGAGTGCCCCAGGGGCCAAGCATTGTACACAATGAGGGTAGGTGGAACCTGCCTGTAATATAGCCGCACAAGAGGTACAGGTTGTAAAATAAGCCAGTGCCTTGGCACCCTTACTCTTTAAGAGCAGACAATAGCATGTCGTCCGCAGAGTAAACAGTGAGGGTATACAGCCAAAAGCAAATAATGCTGCCGAACAGTGAGATCATATACCATATAAATAAACATATATATATACACTGCGGCACCAAGGGGGTCTGAAAACTGGTGCCCCACAGTGCTCAGTGAGGGGGAAGGAGGATACCAACGTATGCTCCAGCCCTCCCTGCCGACGTCCAGTCGGCCGTCCCGTCGTTACCCCTGACTGGCAGGCCCGAGAACGGGAGTATATGGTACTAGGCCGCAAGAGCCGGGGACTAAATTTAAAAACGCGGTCGGCGCGGTAGTCCCAGTCTCACCAACCACTCAGCAACCGCTGCGGCATTTGTAACACAGATGCTGCATGTACCGTCCCTCAGGGGACACAGAGTACCTTATGATGCAGGGCTCTGTCCCTGATGATGTCCAGTCTCCTGTCCGTCAGAATCCCCCAGGGGCTGCGGATGGAGCCCGGTCCCAGGCATGGCGACCGGTTAGGATCCCCCTCTCCCAGAGCAGTGGAGCAGATTCTGAGATCCTCCACCGGCAGAATTATAACAATGGCTGCCGGCGTTCCGAGGGGAGGAGAGAGCCGTGGGCGGAACCGCAAAAGTGCGGGAACCTGGTGGCCCATAGTGATCAGTGAGGGGGGCGGAGGACAGCGAAGTGTGCTCCAGCCCTCACTGTCGGCATCATACCGACCGTCCCGCCTTTCTCCCTGACTGGCAGGCTCAGGGCGGGAGTTTAACACACTAGGCCGCAAAAGCCGGGGACTAAAGTAAAAACCGCGGCCGGCAAACAGGCACGGTCGGCGCGGTAGTCCCAGACAAAAAATCCACACCGCAGTCGCAGCTGCGTCTGAGGCCAAGGTGCTTCATGCACCGTCCCAACGGGGACACAGAGTACCTGTAGATGCAGGGCCATGTCCCTGACGATACTCCGTCTCCTGTCCGGCAGATTCCCCCAGGGGCTGCGGAGGGAGCCCGGTCCCAGTGGCTGGATGACCGGTTAGGATCCCACTTCCCCAGAGCCCCTAAGGGATGGGGAAGGAAAACGGCATGTGGCTCCTGCCTGTGTACCCGCAATGGGTACCTCAACCTTAACAGCACCGCCGACTCAGTGGGGTGAGAAGGGAGCATGCCGGGGGCCCTGTTAGGGGCCCTCTTTTCTTCCATCCGATATAATCAGCAGCTGCTGCTGACTAAAATGTGGAGCATTGTGTGCATGTGTGCCTCCTTCAACACAAAGCATAAAACTGATGAGCCCGTGATGCACGGGGGGGTGTATAGCAGAGGGGAGGGGTTACACTTTTTAAAGTGTAATACTTTGTGTGGCCTCCGGAGGCAGAAGCTATACACCCCAATTGTCTGGGTCTCCCAATGGAGCGACAAAGAAAATAAAAATTAAAAAATCCTAAAAAGTGTCAATATTTATTAGATATACATTAGGGCTACATTCACATTTCCGTCTTTTTGCATCAGTCACAATCCGTCGTCTTGAGGAATTACGGTATCCTGAAATATATTTTGCAGGAATCCGTTTTTTTCCCATAGACTTTTATTACTGACAGATTGCGACTGATGGCCCTGCGTTGTATCCATCCTGTGACGGATCCGTCGTGGAGTGACTGACTGCGGGTGGGAGCAACTAAAAATGCAACATTTTTCGAGTGGTGCGGATCAGTTTTTTACTGTGATCATGCCCACAGTAAAAAAAACGATTGACTGTAATTTCAGTTCCAGTGGCCGGAACGATCAGCTGATCGCCCGGAGGCCAGCTTTTGTGAACGATCAACTGATCACCCGACGGCCAGCTTTTGTGAACGATCAACTGATCGCCCGGAGGCCAGCTTTTGTGAACGATCAACTGATCGCCCAGAGGCCAGCTTTTGTGAACGATCAACTGATCACCCAGAGGCCAGCTTTTGTGAACGATCAGCTGATCATCCGGAGGCCAGCTTTTGTGAACGATCAATTGATCACCCGGAGGCCAGCTTTTGTGAACGATCAGCTGATCGCCCGGAGGCCGGCTTTTGTGAACGATCAGCTGATAATCTTTCAAACAGTAAAAAAAACCAAAACAACTGATCAATTTTTTTGCAGCATCATTCCCATCAGTTGTGCCACTATCTGCAACGCATTAGTTGCATCCGTCACACAACTAATTGTGACTGATGCAAAAAAACAGAAGTGTGAATGTAGCCTAAAAGACAACTGTCCATAGATGTACAAAAAAATTCCTTTAAAACAGTATCACACAATGGAGATAGGCAGGGAGATAAAAGGCAGGCAAGCAGTGCTACAAAATACAATCAATTTCACCTATAACGCCGCTAATAAGGTGCCTTACCTAGTCGTGGAGGTTGGCACCCTAAATAATGAAAATAGCGGCCCCGCTGACCATCGACTTTCCCTAAAAAGTCCCTAAATATATCGCTATTTCACAATGTGGATCCAGCAATACAACAAATAATCCATAAAAAAAAAAGACAAAAACAATCTTGATTATCTCCTGTAGAAAACAAAGGTTTATAATCTGTACCCAATTTATAAAAGAAGGGAATTTTGTTTACTTACCGTAAATTCCTTTTCTTCTAGCTCCAATTGGGAGACCCAGACAATTGGGTGTATAGCTATTGCCTCTGGAGGCCACACAAAGTATTACACTTAAAAGTGTAAGGCCCCTCCCCTTCTGGCTATACACCCCCAGTGGGATCACTGGCTCACCAGTTTTAGTGCCAAAGCAAGAAGGAGGAAAGCCAATAACTGGTTTAAAGACCAATTTAATCCGAGGAAACATCGGAGAACTGAACCATACCACATGAACAACATGTGTACCCGAAAAAACAGAAAAACCCAGAGAAAACAGGGCGGGTGCTGGGTCTCCCAATTGGAGCTAGAAGAAAAGGAATTTACGGTAAGTAAACAAAATTCCCTTCTTCTTTTTCGCTCCTAATTGGGAGACCCAGACAATTGGGACGTCCAAAAGCAGTCCCTGGGTGGGTAAAAGAATACCTCGTGATAGGGCCGTCAAACAGCCCTTTCCTACAGGTGGGCAATTGCCGCCTGAAGGACTTATCTACCTAGGCTGGCGTCTGCCGAAGCGTAGGTATGCACCTGAAAATGCTTGGTAAAAGTATGCAGACCCAATCAGGTAGGTGCCTGACACACCTGCTGAGCCGTAGCCTGGTGCCGTAATGTCCAGGATGCACCCACGGCTCTGATAGAATGGGCCTTCGGCCTTGAGAGAACCAGAAGCCCAGTAGAACTGTAGGTTTCAAGAATTGGTTCCTCGATCCCCCGAGCAAGGGTGGATTTGGAAGCTTGCGACTGTTTACGCCGACCAGCGACAAGGACAAAGAGTGCATCCGGGTGGCGCAGGAGCGCCATGCGGGAAGTAGAACCTGAGTGCTCTCACCAGAACCAACAGATGCAAATCTTTCTGAAATTGGTGGACTGGACGAGGACACAAAGAAGGTGAGGTGATATCCTGATTGATATGAAAGTGGGATACCACCTTAGGGAGAAATTCCGGAACCGGACGCAGAACTACCCTGTCCTGGTGAAGGACCAGGAAGGGAGTTTGTATGAGAGCGTTGCTAGCTCGGACACTGTCCTAAGAGACGAGACCGTTACTAGAAGGCCACTTCCCGTGAAAAGCGGGAAGGGAGACATCTTTCAAAGGCTCGAAAGGCGGCATCTGGAGAGCAATTAGAACCTTGTTCAGATCTCAGGGCTCTAACGGCCGCTTGTACGGAGTGCTGAGAAGACAAACTCCCCGTAGGAACGTGCGTACCTGAGGAAGTCGTCGTTTCTGAAAAATACAGATAGCGCTGAGACTTGTCCCTAAAGGGAACTGAGCGACAACCCATTTTCCTACCTAGATTGCAGGAAGGAAGGAAACATAGACGATGCAACCGGCCAGGGAGAAACACCCTGCGCCGAGCACCGAGATAAGAATATCTTCCACGTCCTGTTCAAATGGAAGAATGGCCCTTGAGACAGCCAGTCTGATTGGTCTGGTAGTGCCCCCGGTTAGCCTACCGTGAGGCACCACAGAACCGAGTACCACAACATCCTCGGCCAATCTGTAGCGACGAGGATGGCGCGGCCGCAGTCGGTCTTGATCTAGCGCAGTACTCTGGGCAACAATGCCAGAGGTGGCACCTAAGGTAGCTGGAACTGCGACCAATGCTGAACTAAGGCGTTTGCCGCCAGAGCTCGATGATTGTGAAACTGTGCCATGAAGCTGGCACATTGTTGTTGTGCCGTGACGCCATTAGATCGACGTCCGGCCTCTGTCAGCGGCGCCAGATCTCCTGAAACCCGTCCGGGTGAGGAGACCATCCTCTTTCGGCCACACCTCAGCGACTTAGGAAGTCAGCTTCCTAGTTTCTACACTTGGGATGTGAATTGTGGATATGGTGGATGCCGTGTCTTCCACCCACATCAGAACCTGCCGGACTTCCTGGAAGGCTTGCCGGTTGCGCGTTCTTCCTTGGTGGTTGATGTATGCCACCGCTGTGGAGCTGTCCGACTGAAGTCGGATATGCTTGCTTTCCAGCCGCTGTTGGAAGGTTTGTAGGGCAAGATACACTGCTCTGTGTTCAAGAACATTGATCTGAAGGGTGGACTCTTGCTGAGTCCACGTACCCTGAGCGCTGTAGTGGAGAGAAACTGCTCCCCACCCTGATAGACTCGCGTCTGTCGTAACTATCGCCCAGGATGGGGATAGGAAGGACCTTCTTTTTTAACCAAGAGGTGGGAAGAAGCCACCACCGTAGAGATTCCTTGGCCGCCTGAGAAAGAACGACGACTCTGTTGAGGGACGTCGACTCCTCGTCCCATTGGCGGAGAATGTCCCATTGTAGTGGACGCAGTAAAACTGCGCGAAAGGAACTGCCTCCATTGCTACCATCTTACGTAGGAAGTGCATGAGGCGTCTCAATGTGTGCGACTGGTTCTTAAAGAAGAGCTTGCAGCCCGTAGTGAATGCTGTTTGTCTAGCGGAAGCTTCACTATCGCTGAGAGAGTAAGAACTCTATGCCTAGATATGTTATCGATAGGGTCGGGGTCGGATCTGACTTTGAAAAGTTGATGATCCACCCAAAACTTTAGAGAGTCTCCAGCGCAACGTTCGGGCAGTGTTGGCATGTTTCCTAAGAGAGTGCCTTGACAAGTAGATCGTCTAAATACGGGATCACAGAGTGACTCTGAGAGTGCAGGACTGTGACTACTGCTGCCCTGACCTTGGCGAAGACCAGTGGGACTGTCGCTAGCCGGAAGGTAGAGCTACGAACAGAAGGTGTTCGTCTCCTATAACGAAGCGTAGACACGCTAGTGCTCTGGATCAATCGGCACGTGTGGATAAGCATCCTTGATGCCTAATGATGCTAGGAAATATCCTTGGGACCTTGAGGCGGAGTGATTCCATCCGGAACCGCCTGGTGCCCACGAGCTTGCTGAGCATTTTTAGATCCAGAACGGGATGGAACGGCCCGTTGTTATAGGTACCGCAAAGAATTTGGGGTAAAAACCGTGACCTTGTTCCTGAAGAGGAACGGGGGTCATCACTCTTTCTGCCTATAGAGTGCACCCTGTTTGCAGAAGAGCAGCGGCTCGGCCGGGAGGTGGAGAAATTCTGAAGAATCGAGTTGGAGGACGAGAAGTGAGCTCTATCCTGTACCCGTGAGACAGAATGTCTCACACTCAATGGTCATTGACCTATGGCAGCTAAATATCGCCAAGGCGGGAGAGCCTGCTACCGACCGAGGCCGCAAGTCATGAGGAAGCCGCCTTGGAAGCGGGTTTTCAGACTGTCGATTTTTTGGGCGTGACTGAGCCCGCTAAGAATCTGAGCTCCTCTGATCCTTTTGAGTCCACATTGGACGAGGAAAAATGGGACCTGCCCGAGCCTCGAAAAGGCCGAAAACCCCGACTGCCTCTTGCTCTGTTGGGGTTTGTTGTGTCCGGGCTGAGGAAAGGATGAATCCTTACCCCTGGACTGTTTAATGGTTACATTCACCAAACAGTCGGTCAGCAGAAAAAGGCAACTGGTAGGCAACCTTTTTTGGAAGCAGAATCTGCCTTCCATTCACTTAACGAGCAGACCAGGCTCTGCTTAAAAACACGGAGTAGCGGAGGCTACCGCCGCACGGTTCGCAGAGTCCAGGACAATCTGAATCGCGTAAGAAGCAAATGCAGACATTTGAGAGGTTAAGGATGCCACCTGCGGCACAGATGTACGTGTAACCGTGTCAATCTGTGTAAGACAAGCTGAAATAGCTTGGAGTGCCCCAAGGGAGAGAATGCCGGAGCCAACAGCAGTTCCATCTCCCACTGCAACTATGGATCTAGCTACAAGCCTGGAGATTGGAGGATGCCGCTTGAGACACTGGGTCCAGTCCCTGACCAAGTCAGGGGACAGGGATAACGTGTATCCTAAGCCGTTTGGAGAAGCGCATATCTGGATAAGCGTGGTGTTCCTGGACTGCCTCTCTGAAGGCAGAGTGGTCCAGAAAAATACGTGAAGCTGACTCCTCCACTGGAGGAGCTGTGAGAAATAACCCACATTCTATAGATGGACGCTATAAGATTATTTACTATGGCGTCACGATCAGGTGTATCCAGATTGAGAGCGGTCTCAGGATCAGAATCCTGAGCCGCTACTTCCGCCTCATTACACAGCGAGTCCTTCTGCTAGGACCCTGATGAAACCGAGGCCGCTCATAGTGAGCCCGCTTAGGCTGTCTGGGACTGACGTCCGTGCAGAGCCGTGACTCTGGGATGCGTGTGACATTCCCGGAGCTGTTAGTTGTTCACACTGAGGGGGGCCATGGATCAATGATTCAACAGTGCCCATATTGTGAGAGACATGTCCGGACTGCTAGGCTTCTAGTATCATAGCCATAGTCTCAGAAAAACTGTCAGTAAATACTGCAGACACCGTCCTCATCCCCTGGCCATTAGTGCATACAATGGGAGTCTATGTAACCTGCCGGCCGTATAGCCGTACATGCTGTACCAGCTGTATAGAAAAACATGTGGTTCTGCACCTTTGTTTTACACAGAGAATATGCTGATAACTCCTCCGCATAATCCAGGAGGGTATATACAACGTGCGACCAAACAGTGCAATGTATATAGTACAAGCATATCTATAAGTGCACTTCTGCACTAGTGGGGTTAGCACCACAGGTGCTGCTTAACGCCTGTTGCAGCGATTGTGTGACTATCAGAATCCAGGGTCTTCCACACTTGTCTCTGTTCGTACAGAAACTGACACTAATGGCTGCCGGCGTCCTTGTAGAGAAGGAAGCCGTGGGCGTGCCTGAGAAAGTGCGGGAATCCGGATTCACAGTGCACACAGTGAGAGGGGTGGAGTATGCAAAACATACTCCAGCTCTCAGCGCTGCTGTGCTATGCAGCGTCACGCCCCTACCCTGACTGTCAGGGCTGTGGGCGGTAACGAAGGGAGACTAGGCCCAGAAGCCGGGGACTCGAGTTAACAGCGCGGCCGCCGTAAAAGCGCGGGCCGCGCTGAAGTCCCCGGCGCACCACAAGTGCCAGCCGCGCCGCAGTCCCAGCGGCCGGCGCGACCGATTCCTAGAAGTGGCCAGCGTCCCGCCCCTCTCCTGACTGGCAGGTCTGGGGGCGGGAACGAACGGAAGCAGGCCGCAAAAGCCGGGGACTCTAGTTATCAGCGCGGCCGCCGTAAAAGCGCGGGCCGCGCTGAAGTCCCCGGCGCACCCCAAGTGCCAGCCGCGCCGCAGTCCCAGCGGCCGGCGCGACCGATGCCTAGAAGTGGCCAGCGTCCCGCCCCTCTCCTGACTGGCAGGTCTGGGGGCGGGAACGAACGGAAGCAGGCCGCAAAAGCCGGGGACTCTAGTTATCAGCGCGGCCGCCGTAAAAGCGCAGGCCGCGCTGAAGTCCCCGGCGCACTACAAGTGCCAGCCGCGCCGCAGTCCCAGCGGCCGGCGCGACCAATTCCCATAAGTGAGCCTGCTTCAGCGAAGCTGAATGAGGCCATGGCACAGGCGCCGCAGCGCTGATGTCCCCCGGCGTACTACAACACCCAGCATGCTGCGGTGTGAGCGCCAAATGCACGGGGACACAGAGTACCTTGAGGAAGCAGGGCCATGTCCCTGATGTACTCCGCTCCATCCAGCATCTTCTCCAGGGGCTGTAGATGGAGCACGGTCTCAGTGCCTGGAGACCGGTAAATCCCACTTCACCCAGAGCCCTGTAAAAAGGGATGGGGAAGGAATCAGCATGTGGGCTCCTGCCGCCGTACCCGCAATGGGTACCTCAACCTTACAAACACCTCCGACATACAGTGGGGTGAGAAGGGAGCATGCTGGGGACACTATATGTGTCCTCTTTTCTTCCATCCGACATAGTCAGCAGCTGCTGCTGACTAAAAAGTGGAGCTATGCGTGGATGTGTTGCCTCCTTCGCACAAAGCACAAAACTGGTGAGCCAGTGATCCCACTGGGGGTGTATAGCCAGAAGGGGAGGGGCCTTACACTTTTAAGTGTAATACTTTGTGTGGCCTCCAGAGGCAATAGCTATACACCCAATTGTCTGGGTCTCCCAATTAGGAGCGAAAAAGAAAAAAAAAAGAGCAACTGCAGCAATGATGCCACTACACCAATCCACTGCTCACACACACACACACACACACACACACACACACACACAATATTTCACATAAGGTTCCAGAAAGTACTTCTATATGGTGTGTCAGAGATGTCAAGCAAAGAGATATCACTTCCCTTGAGAAGTCAGATGCAATAACATGGCCTCGACGCGTTTCTCCTGCCTCACAGGTTCATCAGGAGGCCTCAAGTACAGGGGATAAATAAAAGGAGCATGTATCCTATGAGATGCGGATTACAATGAACAATACCTACCCTGAGATTGTATGGCAGTGTGACGAGCATACCACTGTGGTCCATGAAACACGCAGATTCGCCACTTTCTGACGTCGTCTTGCTTCGAGGCATTAACAATGGCGTATGCAACTTCACAGCTCCTAAACCAGAGACACCGGAGACGAGGTGTCAATTTAAAAGAAAAGAAAAAAAAAAAAAAAAAGAAGTGGAATCACAGCGACCAAAGTACAGTACAAATGTAATTCTTATATGAAATCTGGGGGACACGTTTATTTAGGAGAAGGCTGTACATTGTGGGATATGTGAGATCTTTGGGTGCAGCTTCTTTCCCCTCCTGTTCTTCTCTTATGGACAGAAAAGCAAGGACTAAAATGCGTGACTTCCTACAGACCAAACATTGCACTTACAATATTCATCCGGAAAAGGTCAGAACACACTAAATACAGGTTTTTGTTGATGAACTTGGAAATCAAAAAGTCCAATTGTAGAACTGATATTGTGAGCTCCTCAAAATTAAGAACTCACCATGTCTTTTAAATACGCGGCACACAGTCTCACACACGTGATGATGTATCCTAGCTGACCGGACTGAGAAGCTACCCTAAAAAACAAAGAAATAACCCTCGGTAAATGACTGGAAACTAACCAAGAGCCTACAAATTGTTGATGGGTCTGTAAAGCTTGGTTCCTTCAGCAAAAGATATGGATGGTCTTTTGGCCTTGGCAATGCTAGAAGTTCTAGAAATAGAAAATGGAAGGGACAAATCATCTGTGTTTAAAACCATGGCATCAGAGAATACATTGCATTTAGAACTTATTTCTTGAAACCCATCCAAGTCAGCCACAGACATTCCTTCTCTTGGAGGGACACAGTACAAAGGTCCTGCAATGTATTCCCTGATGCCATGGTTTTGAACACAGATGTGTCCCTTCCATTTTCTATTCCTAGAACTTCTAGCTTTGCCAAGGCCAAAAGACCATCAGTATCATTTGCTGAGGCCAAAAGACCATCAGTATCATTTGCTGAGGCCAAAAGACCATCAATATCATTTGCTGAGGCCAAAAGACCATCAGTATCATTTGCTGAGGCCAAAAGACCATCAGTATCATTTGCTGAGGCCAAAAGACCATCAGTATCATTTGCTGAGGCCAAAAGACCATCAGTATCATTTGCTGAAGGAACCAAATTTGGGAGTAGAAGATCATCCACGACCAAAACTACAAAATTTGTCTGTAAAGCTTGACAAAATGAGGAAACTAAAAATCACAGCAGGTCATGAAATAACTGCATGTCACGAACGGATATAAAAAGCAACCATCTGATAGCACAGGCGAGAAAAGTGTGTACATATAAAGATTGTACTAAACAATACCTTGAATATGTCACTGTCGTACGTGTAGTCCATAGCGGGTGAAATGCGCTGGGAGAAGATCTGACTGATCATCGTGCGGTATGCTTTTCCATCCACGTTGGCCAAGGTGTGGTGGAGAACTTCGTGGAGCTCAGACTCTTCGAGCTGTGGTGGCGGCAAGAGGTCGCATTTCAGGAGCTCCATGGCTGTGGGTCGAGTTGCCGGATCATGGTTCAGAAGCCAGGTGATAACTTTTCTCTGCAAAGTGAAGAATATGATGGCAAATTAAAAACAATCCAAGGAAAGAAAAAAAGGTTGGGCAAAGCCAACTACCGTATTTTTCCTGCTATATACCCCCATTCTGCTATATACCCCCATCCTGCTATATACCCCCATCCTGCTATATACCCCCATCCTGCTATATACCCCCATCCTGCTATATACCCCCATCCATCCTGATAAATACCCCCATCCATCCTGATAAATACCCCCATCCATCCTGATAAATACCCCCATCCTACTATATACCCCCCATCCATACTGCTGCGATAAGGAATAAATATGTTACCTGCTTTTCAGTTTCTGGGGTCTCAAAATCGTTTGGAAAACCAATGGAAGGCTGAAAGAAAAGATCAAGAAAAAGAACTCATATCAACTCTGGCGGCTTCCGGGATTAATCCTACAAGCATCCCCCGCTGCCCCAGTACTTGCAGAGATGGTTGTATTTTACAAAAGTCCACAATATAAAAAGCTCAAAAAATTTGCTTAACCCCTTAACGACGGGGCCAAATTCCGTTTTAGCGTTTTCGTTTTTTTCTCCCCTTCTTCCCAGAGCCAGAACTTTTTTATTTTTCTGTCCACAGACATATGAGAGCTTGTTTTTTGCAGGACAAGTTGTACCATTCACTTTACCACATAGTGTACTGGAAAAATGGGGAAAAATTCCTAACAGGGAGAAATTGTGAAAAAAAAATTAAATTCTGACATTTTTTTGAGGAACTGTTTTTACAATGTGCCTGTTGTGATAAAAATGACCTTGCAATACGATTCTTCTCATCAGTACAATTACAACGATAGCAAACAAGTCCAGTATTTTTGTTATTAGTTTAGTAGTGAAAAAAAAATGAGAAAAAAATTTGGGGGGTTGTGTCGCCATTTTCTAAGACCCTTAACATTTTCATTTTTCAGTCGACGGAGCTATGTGATTGCTTACTTTTTGCAGGGCATGATGGTGTTTTTATTGATACAATGTTGGGACAGATATGAAGTTTTGATCACTTGTTTTAGCAATTTTTGTAGTATTGCAGCAACCCCCAAAAAAAAACAAAACAATTTTGGAGTTCTTGAATCTTTTCTCTTTTTTTTTTTTTGTTTACAGTGTTTACCAATCGGTTTAATTTTTTATATTTTGTTGGATCTAACCTTTAGGAACACGACTATATCACATTTTGCTTTTTTTATTATTAATTTTAATGGGTAAAAAGACGGGCGATTCTCTTTTTTTTTTTATCTTTTTTTATTTTATTTTTTACTTTTTACTGTTCTTAATAGTCCCCTTAGGGAACCTGCAGCTGTAATTGTCTAATCACTTGTGCTATAGACAGCAATGCCACAGCATTACTGCATATAGTGATAATCACAGTCTCCTTGGAAGCCCAGCCATAGGCGGGCTTCAGAGGAGTGCTGTTATGACAAGCATGGAGGTCTTCGGCAGACCCCCTGCTGTAACAGCAACCCATCAGTGTTCCGCGATCCAATCATGGGGATGCTGATTGGTGCTTAGAATGACGCCCTCCCCCCACACAGACATGTGTTACATAACATGTTAATAATCACAGAAAGCTTAGCTCCACCCGCGATTGTTAGGGGCAAGTCCTGGATGTAATACACTGCCATTACCTGCAGAGTATGGGGTGCTCATCTTGTGAACCTGCTCCATACACCCGGTTCTGACTTTCGCCATACATGTACGGTGGATGTCGTGAAGTGGTTAAAGGGAAGCGGTCACCATGAGAATGCCATCCAGACTGTTCTAGAGCGTGATGAGCTGATTAGACTGGTATATAGTTTTTTTTTTTTAGAAAGTATTCAGTGTAATCTGTGTTTTAATCATTTAGTCCTCTGCGCCTTGTGATTTTTGGTCCAATGGGTGATCCTATCAGTGACTGACAGCCATCATTGTATGCACACTTATATAAAGCTGTCAGTCCCTGATAAAACCGCTCACTGGACAAATAAAAAAAAACACAAAAGTGCAGGTATTAAATGATTAAGATACAGGATATACTGAATCTTTTCTCTCAAAAAGGATATATCAATCTGCTCAGCTCTACCTGCTCTGCAGATTGTTGGACTGCAATTTCATGGTGTCAGGTTCCCTTTAAATGTGGAGTTTTATGTATACATTTTTCCATTTAGTCTAGGAATTAGAATATATGATTTGGGTAGGTGGAAATATGCAAAATGGAGCCACTAACAAATATGTAATGTCTAGGGGATGTACGCAGGTAATTGGTTAAAAGCAAAGAGCTCACTGCGATACTGGTATAAATAAATTATGTAGTCGTCTTTGTTGATAGACTTAATTAAATACTTGATAGACACAAGAGTAGAATTTCCGCAACCAAATCCGCAGCAGTATTCACCGCTGTGGAAATTCTGTAGAGGAAAGGAGCGGTGGGACAGTACCATAAAGCTCTGACATGAGGCTCCGGGATTCCACAATTTTTTACATCATAGATATGACTGATGTACTGTAATATAGCCAATATCAAACAACCACATCAAAGATTATATATGTCACTAAAGATACCTGTCTCAGCATTCCCAGCACAGAAATCCTTTCAGAGCTCGTGTCCATAGGTCTGTACGACATCTCGAATAGGATGATCCCCAAGCTGAACAGGTCAACTTTCTAGAAGAGAAAAAAGAAGGGAATTTTGTTTACTTACCGTAAATTCCTTTTCTTCTAGCTCTAATTGGGAGACCCAGACAATTGGGTGTATAGGCTATGCCTCCGGAGGCCGCACAAAGTATTACACTCAAAAGTGTTAAGCCCCTCCCCTTCTGCCTATACACCCCCCGTGCTCCCACGGGCTCCTCAGTTTTGGTGCAAAAGCAAGAAGGAGGAAAAAGAATTATAAACTGGTTTAAAGTAACTTCAATCCGAAGGAATATCGGAGAACTGAAACCATTCAACATGAACAACATGTGTACACAAAAAAACAGGGGCGGGCGCTGGGTCTCCCAATTAGAGCTAGAAGAAAAGGAATTTACGGTAAGTAAACAAAATTCCCTTCTTCTTTGTCGCTCTATTGGGAGACCCAGACAATTGGGACGTCCAAAAGCAGTCCCTGGGTGGGTAAAATAATACCTCGTAAGAGAGCCGTAAAACGGCCCTTTCCTACAGGTGGGCAACCGCCGCCTGAAGGACTCGTCTACCTAGGCTGGCATCCGCCGAAGCATAGGTATGCACCTGATAGTGCTTTGTGAAAGTGTGCAGGATCGACCAGGTAGCCGCCTGACACACCTGCTGAGCCGTAGCCTGGTGCCTCAAAGCCCAGGACGCGCCCACGGCTCTGGTAGAATGGGCCTTCAGCCCTGAGGGAACCGGAAGCCCAGCAGAACGGTAAGCTTCGAGAATTGGTTCCTTGATCCACCGAGCCAGGGTTGATTTGGAATCCTGTGACCCTTTACGCTGGCCAGCGACAAGGACAAAGAGTGCATCCGAGCGGCGCAGGGGCGCCGTACGAGAAATGTAGAGTCTGAGTGCTCTCACCAAATCTAACAAGTGCAAATCCTTTTCACATTGGTGAACTGGATGAGGATAAAAAGAATGTAAGGAGATATCCTGATTGAGATGAAAGGAGGATACCACCTTAGGGAGAAAATACGGAACCGGACGTAGAACCACCTTGTCCTGGTGAAACACCAGGAAAGGGGCTTTGCACGACAATACTGCTAGCTCAGACACTCTCCGAAGAGAAGTGACTGCTACTAGAAAAACCACTTTCTGCGAAAGTCGTGAGAGGGAAATATCTCTCATTGGCTCGAATGGTGGTTTCTGAAGAACCATCAGAACCCTGTTTAGATCCCAGGGATCTAATGGCCGCTTGTAAGGTGGAACGATGTGACAAACCCCCTGCAGGAACGTGCGTACCTGTGGAAGCCTGGCTAGGCGCTTCTGGAAAAACACAGAGAGCGCTGAGACTTGTCCCTTAAGGGAGCCGAGCGACAAACCCTTTTCCAGTCCAGATTGAAGGAAGGACAGAAAAGTGGGCAAGGCAAAAGGCCAGGGAGAAAAAACCCTGAGCAGAGCACCACGACAGGAAAATTTTCCACGTCCTGTGGTAGATCTTGGCGGACGTTGGTTTCCTAGCCTGTCTCATAGTGGCAATGACGTCTTGAGATAACCCTGAAGACGCTAGGGTCCAGGACTCAATGGCCACACAGTCAGGTTGAGGGCCGCAGAATTCCGATGGAAAAAACGGCCCTCGAGATAGCAAGTCTGTTCGGTCTGGTAGTGTCCACGGTTGGCCGACCGTGAGATGCCACAGATCCGGGTACCACGACCTCCTTGGCCAGCCTGGAGCGACGAGGATGGCGCGGCGGCAGTCGGTCCTGATCTTGCGTAACACTCTGGGCAACAGTGCCAGCGGAGGAAACGCATAAGGGAGCTGAAAACTGCGACCATCCTGAACTAAGGCGTCTGCCGCCAGAGCTCTGGGATCTTGAGACCGTGCCATGAACATTGGTACCTTGTTGTTGTGCCGGGACGCCATGAGGTCGACGTCCGGCACCCCCCAGCAGCAACGGATCTCCTGAAACACGTCCGTGTGAAGGGACCATTCCCCTGCGTCCATACCCTGGCAACTGAGATAATCTGCTTCCCAGTTTTCCACGCCTGGGATGTGAACTGCGGGTATGGTGGATGCCGTGGCTTCCACCCACATCAAAATCCGCCGGACTTCCTGGAAGGCTTGCCGGCTGCGTGTGCCACCTTGGTGGTTGATGTATGCCACCGCTGTGGAATTGTCCGACTGAATTCGGATCTGCTCGCCTTCCAGCCACTGCTGGAACGCTTTCTGGGCAAGATACACTGCCCGTATTTCCAGAACGTTTATCTGAAGCGAGGACTCTTGCTGGGTCCACGTACCCTGAGCCCTGTGGTGGAGAAAAAACCGCTCCCCACCCTGACAGACTCGCGTCCGTCGTGACTACTTCCCAGGATGGGGGTAAGAAGGATTTCCCCTTCGATAATGAAGTGAGAAGAAGCCACCACTGAAGGGAATCTTTGGTCGCCTGAGAGGAGACGGTCCTGTCGAGGGACGTCGGCTTCCTGTCCCATTTGCGTAGGATGTCCCATTGAAGGGGACGCAGGTGAAACTGCGCGAAAGGGACTGCCTCCATTGCTGCCACCATCTTCCCCCGGAAGTGCATGAGGCGCCTCAAGGGGTGTGACTGGCCTTGAAGGAGAGATTGTACCCCTTTCTGTAGTGACTACTGCTCGATCAGCGGAAGCTTCACTATCGCTGAGAGGGTATGAAACTCCATGCCAAGGTATGTCAGCGATTGGGCCGGTGTCAGATTTGACTTTGGAAAATTGATGATCCACCCGACACCCTGGAGAGTCTCCAGGGAAGCGTCGAGGCTGCGTTGGCATGCCTCCTGAGAGGGTGCCTTGATCAGCATCCAAGTGCGGGATCACCGAGTGACCCTGCGAGTGTAGGAGCGCTACTACAGTAGCCATAACCTTGGTAAAAACCCGTGGGGCTGTTGCCAGGCCGAACGGCAGTGCCACGAATTGCAGGTGTTCGTTTCCTATGGCGAAGCGCAAGAAGCGCTGGTGCTCTGGAGCAATCGGTACGTGGAGATAAGCATTTTTGATATCGATCGATGCAAGGAAATCTCCTTGGGACATTGAGGCGATGACGGAGCGGAGGGATTCCATCCTGAACCATCTGGTTTTTTACATGTTTGTTGAGCAGTTTCAGGTCCAGGACCGGGCGGAAAGACCAGTCCTCCTTTGGGACCACAAACAAGATGGAGTAAAAACTGTGGCTCAGTTGCTGAAGAGGAACCGGGATCACCACTCCTTCTGCCTTCAGAGTGCGCAGCGCCTGCAGAAGAGCCTCGGCTCGCTAGGGAGGCGGGGATGACCTGAAGAATCGAGTCGGGGGACGAGAGGTGAACTCTATCTTGTAACCGTGAGACAGAATGTCTCTCACCCAGCGGTCTTTTATTTGTGGCAGCCAGGTGTCGCAAAAGCGAGAGAGCCTGCCACCGACCGAGGATGCTACTAGAGGATGACGAAAGTCATGAGGAAGCCGCTTTGTTAGCGGCGCCTCCGGTGGCCTTTTAAGGACGTGACTTAGACCGCCATGCATCAGAGTTCCTTTGTTCTTTCTGAGACCTTTTGGACGAGGAGAATTGGGACCTGCCCCGCCCTGAAAGGACCGAAACCTCGACTGCCCTCTCCTCTGTTGGGGTATGTCCTGTTCGGACTGGGGTAAGGATGTATCCTTTCCCTTGGATTGTGTGATGATTTCATCCAGACGCTCGCTAAACAGCCTGTCGCCAGAAATTGGCAACCTGGTTAAGCGCTTTTTTTTTTTTTTTTTTTGGAAGCAGAATCTGCCTTCCATTCCCGTAGCCACAAGGCCCTGCGGAGTACCACCGAATTGGTGGCCGCGACCGCCGTACGGCTCGCAGAGTCCAGGACAGCAATAATAGCGTAAGACGCAATTGCCGAGGTCTGGGTGGTAATGGATGCCACTTGTGGCGCGGCCGTGCATGTGGCTGCTTCAATTTGCGCTTGACCTGCTGAGATAGCTTGTAGCGCCCATACGGCTGCGAATGCTGGGGCAAAAGAAGCTCCGATAGCTTCATAGATGGATTTCAAACAGAGCTCCATCTGCCTGTCAGTGGCATCTTTGAGTGAAGCCCCATCTTCCACTGCAAGTATGGATCTAGCCGCCAGTCTGGAGATTGGAGGATCCACTTTGGGACACTGAGTCCAACCTTTAACCCCGTCAGGGGGAAAAAGATAACGTGTATCCTTAAGGCGCTTAGAAAGCCGCTTATCTGGACAAGCATGATGAATCTGGACTGCCTCTCTGAAATCAGAGTGGTCCAGAAACATACTCGGTGTAAGAGAAGCTGACTCCTCCGCCGGAGGAGCTGAGGGAGAAATATCCAGCATTTGATCGATGGACGCAATAAGGTCGTTCACTATGGCGTCCCCGTCTGGAGTATTAAGATTGAGAGCGCCCTCAGGATCAGAATCCTGATCAGCTGTCTCCGCATCATCAACCAGAGATTCCCCCCGCTGAGACCCTGAACAATATGATGTCGAGGGAAATTCTAAGCGAGCCCGCGTAGTCGGTCTGGGGCTGGGGTCTAAGTCAGAACCCTCAGCCTGGGATGTATGAGATACCCCGGGAGGACATTGTTGGTCCAACTGAGGGGGGCCAGGGAACAATGATTCAACAGAGTCCCTTTGCTGAGATACCGGCCTGGACTGCAAGGCTTCTAGTATCTAGCCATAGTCTCAGAGAGTTTTGCGAACTCCGTCCCCGTCACTAGGACAGTGTCAACAGGTGGCTCCCCCTGGGCCCCTCTTAGCAGAGGCCCTGGCTGAAGACGTGACACAGGGCCGAACATTGCACACAATGAGGGTCAATGGAACCTGCCGGCAGCTTGGTCGTACAAGCGACGCAGGCAGCATAATAAGCCTGTGTTTTGGCACCCCTGCCTTTTGTGGGCGCCATGCTATTGTTTTCCCTGAGTAACACACTAGGGTATATAGCCAGAATGAACTGTGCACATACAGTGTAAAATATATACTATAAACAAATAATGTATCAATACACTACAGCACCATGGGGCTAGCACCACAGGTGCTGGTTACCATCCGCCTAAAGCGGTTATGAGGCCACCAGAGACCGTGTCTGGGTCTCCCAGGGTTTGTCCCCCTCTGCAGCGTCGGAGGAGCTGACAGAAATGGCTGCGGCGTCCTGACGAGAGGAGGGAGCCGTGGGCGTGGCCGAGGTGCTCACACTGTGCACAGTGAGGGGGGTGGAGTATGGAAATCATACTCCAGCCCTCAGTGCTGCTCGTTCCGTGCAGCGTCCCGCCCTTCCCCCTGCCTGTCAGGGCTGAGGGCGGGAGAAAGGGAAACTAGGCCGCAAGCAAGCCGGGGACTCGAGTATACGCGTGGCCGCCGTAAAAGCGCTGCCGACGCCGAAGTCCCCGGCGAACTACAAGTCCCAGCCGTGCCGCAGTTTCCCATGGCAGCGGCGGTTAGCGCGGTAGCCCCTACATATGGACACACTCAGCGACGCTGAGTGTGTAATGGCACAGTTGAACCCGGTCAGCGCCGCGGTCCCCGGTGCACCAGCACACCCAGCAAAGCTGAGGTGTTGCCGTGCGCGGTCCCAACAGGGATACAGAGTACCTTCACGTAGCAGGGCCATGTCCCTGAACTGTACCCGGCTCCTATCCAGCAGTCTCCACAGGAGTTGTGGATGATGCACGGTCTCAGTGCCTGGAGACCGATAGGATCCCACTTCACCCAGAGCCCTGAGGGGGATGGGGAAGGAAAGCAGCATGTGGGCTCCAGCCTCTGTACCCGCAATGGATACCTCAACCTTAACAACACCGCCGACAAGAGTGGGGTGAGAAGGGAGCATGCTGGGGGCCCTATATGGGCCCACTTTTCTTCCAACCGACATAGTCAGCAGCTGCTGCTGACTAATCTGTGGAGCTGTGCTGTGCGTGTCTGACCTCCTTCGCACAAAGCAAAAAACTGAGGAGCCCGTGGGAGCACGGGGGGTGTATAGGCAGAAGGGGAGGGGCTTAACACTTTTGAGTGTAATACTTTGTGCGGCCTCCGGAGGCATAGCCTATACACCCAATTGTCTGGGTCTCCCAATAGAGCGACAAAGAAAACACAGAGAGCGCTGAGACTTGTCCCTTAAGGGAGCCGAGCGACAAACCCTTTTCCAGTCCAGATTGAAGGAAGGACAGAAAAGTGGGCAAGGCAAAAGGCCAGGGAGAAATACCCTGAGCAGAGCACCACGACAGGAAAATTTTCCACGTCCTGTGGTAGATCTTGGCGGACGTTGGTTTCCTAGCTTGTCTCATAGTGGCAATGACGTCTTGAGATAACCCTGAAGACGCTAGGATCCAGGACTCAATGGCCACACAGTCAGGTTGAGGGCCGCAGAATTCAGATGGAAAAACGGCCCTTGAGATAGCAAGTCTGGTCGGTCTGGTAGTGCCCACGGTTGGCCGACCGTGAGATGCCACAGATCCGGGTACCACGACCGCCTCGGCCAGTCTGGAGCGACGAGGATGACGCGGCGGCAGTCGGCCCTGATCTTGCGTAACACTCTGGGCAACAGTGCCAGCGGAGGAAACACATAAGGGAGCTGAAACTGCGACCAATCCTGAACTAAGGCGTCTGCCGCCAGAGCTCTGGGATCTTGAGACCGTGCCATGAACGCCGGTACCTTGTTGTTGTGCCGGGACGCCATGAGGTCGACGTCCGGCACCCCCCAGCGGCAACAGATCTCCTGAAACACGTCCGGGTGAAGGGACCATTCCCCTGCGTCCATGCCCTGGCGACTGAGATAATCTGCTTCCCAGTTTTCCACGCCTGGAATGTGAACTGCAGAGATGGTGGAGGCCGTGGCTTCCACCCACATCAAAATCCGCCGGACTTCCTGGAAGGCTTGCCGACTGCGTGTGCCGCCTTGGTGGTTGATGTATGCCACCGCTGTGGAATTGTCCGACTGAATTCTGATCTGCTTGCCTTCCAGCCACTGCTGGAACGCTTTCAGGGCAAGATACACTGCCCGTATTTCCAGAACATTGATCTGAAGCGAGGACTCTTGCTGGGTCCACGTACCCTGAGCCCTGTGGTGGAGAAAAACCGCTCCCCACCCTGACAGACTCGCGTCCGTCGTGACCACCTCCCAGGATGGGGGTAGGAAGGATTTCCCTTTCGATAATGAAGTGGGAAGAAGCCACCACCGAAGGGAAGCTTTGGTCGCCTGCGAGAGGGAGACGTTCCTGTCGAGGGACGTCGGCTTCCTGTCCCATTTGCGTAGGATGTCCCATTGAAGAGGACGCAGGTGAAACTGCGCGAAAGGAACTGCCTCCATTGCTGCCACCATCTTCCCCAGGAAGTGCATGAGGCGCCTCAAGGTGTGTGACCGACCTTGAAGGAGAGATTGTACCCCTGTCTGTAGTGACCGCTGCTTGATCAGCGGAAGCTTCACTATCGCTGAGAGGGTATGAAACTCCATGCCAAGGTATGTCAGCGATTGGGCCGGTGTCAGATTTGACTTTGGAAAATTGATGATCCACCCGAAACTCTGGAGAGTCTCCAGGGTAGCGTCGAGGCTGTGTTGGCATGCCTCTAGAGAGGGTGCCTTGATCAACAGATCGTCCAAGTACGGGATCACCGAGTGACCCTGAGAGTGGAGGACCGCTACTACAGTAGCCATAACCTTGGTGAAAACCCGTGGGGCTGTTGCCAGGCCGAACGGCAGTGCCACGAACTGCAGGTGTTCGTTTCCTATGGCGAAGCGCAAGAAGCGCTGGTGCTCTGGAGCAATCGGTACGTGGAGATAAGCATCTTTGATATCGATCGATGCAAGGAAATCTCCCTGGGACATTGAGGCGATGACGGAGCGGAGGGATTCCATCCGGAACCGCCTGGTCTTTACGTGTTTGTTGAGAAGTTTCAGGTCCAGGACAGGTCGGAAAGACCCGTCCTTCTTTGGGACCACAAACAAGTTGGAGTAAAAACCGTGGCCCTGTTGCTGAAGAGGAACAGGGACCACCACTCCTTCTGCCTTCAGAATGCCCAGCGCCTGCAGAAGAGCCTCGGCTCGCTCGGGAGGCGGGGATGACCTGAAGAATCGAGTCGGGGGACGAGAGGTGAACTCTATCTTGTAACCGTGAGACAGAATGTCTCTCACCCAACGGTCTTTTACCCGTGGCAGCCAGGTGTCGCAAAAGCGGGAGAGCCTGCCACCGACCGAGGATGCGGAGTGAGGATGCCGAAAGTCATGAGGAAGCCGCTTTGGTAGCGGCACTTCCGGTGGTCTTTTTAGGACGTGACTTAGACCGCCATGCATCAGAGTTCCTTTGATCTTTCTGAGGCCTTTTGGACGAGGAGAATTGGGACCTGCCCGCGCCCCGAAAGGACCGAAACCTCGACTGCCCCTTCCTCTGTTGGGGTATGTTCGGTTTGGGCTGGGGTAAGGATGTATCCTTTCCCTTGGATTGTTTGATGATTTCATCCAAACGCTCGCCAAACAATCGGTCGCCAGAAATTGGCAAACTGGTTAAGCGCTTTTTGGAAACAGAATCTGCCTTCCATTCCCGTAGCCACAAGGCCCTGCGGAGTACCACCGAATTGTCGGCTGCAACCGCCATACGGCTCGCAGAGTCCAGGACAGCATTAATAGCGTAAGACGCAAATGCCGACGTCTGAGTGGTTATGGACGCCACCTGTGGCGCGGACGTGCGTGTGGCTGCGTCAATTTGCGCTTGACCTGCTGAGATAGCTTGTAGCGCCCATACGGCTGCGAATGCTGGGGCAAAAGAAGCGCCGATAGCTTCATAGATGGATTTCAACCAGAGCTCCATCTGCCTGTCAGTGGCATCTTTGAGTGAAGCCCCATCTTCCACTGCAAGTATGGATCTAGCTGCCAGTCTGGAGATTGGAGGATCCACTTTGGGACACTGAGCCCAACTTTTGACCACGTCAGGGGGAAAGGGATAACGTGTATCCTTAAGGCGCTTAGAAAAACGCTTATCTGGACAAGCATGGTGATTCTGGACTGCCTCTCTGAAATCAGAGTGGTCCAGAAACATACTCTGTGTACGCTTGGGAAACCTGAAACGGAATTTCTCCTGCTGGGAAGCTGACTCCTCCACCGGAGGAGCTGAGGGAGAAATATCCAACATACGATTGATGGACGCAATAAGGTCGTTCACTATGGCGTCCCCATCCGGAGTATCAAGATTGAGAGCGGCCTCAGGATCAGAATCCTGATCAGCTGTCTCCGCATCATCAACCAGAGCTTCCCCCCTCTGAGACCCTGCACAATATGATGATGTCGAGGGAAAATCTAAGCGAGCTCGCTTAGTCGGTCTGGGGCTGGGGTCTGTGTCAGAACCCTCAGCTTGGGATCCATGAGATACCCCGGGAGGACATTGTTGGTCCAGCTGAGGTGGGCCAGGGAACAAAGATTCAACAGAGTCCCTGTGCTGAGATACCGGCCTGGACTGCAAGGCTTCTAGTATCTTAGCCATAGTCTCAGAGAGTTTTGCAAACTCCGGCCCTGTCACCTGAACAGTGTTAGCAGGTGGCTCCCCCTGGGCCCCCCCTAGCAGAGGCTCTGGCTGAGCAAGTGCCACAGGGGCCGAACAGTGCACACAATGAGGGTCAGTGGAACCTGTCGGTAGCGGGGTCGTACATGCGGCGCAGGCAACATAATAAGCCTGTGTTTTGGCACCCCTGCCTTTCGTGGGCGCCATGCTATTATCTTCCCTGAGCAACACAATAGGGTATATAGCCAGAAATCAACTGTGCACTATACAGTGTAAAATAAACATATAATGTTACACTACTGCACAATGGGGCTAGCACCACAGGTGCTGCTTACCACCCGCTTAAAGCGGTTGTGAGGCCACCAGAGTCCCTGCCTGGGTCTCCCAGACTTTGTCCCCCTCTGCAGCGTCCGAGGAGCTGACAGGAATGCGTCCTGAGGAGAGGAGGGAGCCGTGGGCGTGACCCAGAAAGAGCGGGAACTGGTGCCCGCACTGTGCACAGTGAGGGGGGTGGAGTATGCAAAGCATGCTCCAGCCCTCAGTGCTGCTTGTTCTGAGCAGCGTCCCGCCCTTCCCCTGCCTGTCAGGGCTGGGGGTGGGAGGAAAGGAACTAGGCCGCAAAAAGCCGGGGACTCTAGTAATAAACGCGGCCGCCGTAAAAGCGCGGCCGGCGTGGAAGTCCCCGGCGCACTACAAGTCCCAGCCGCGCCGCAGTGTTTCCATGGCAGCGGCGGTCAGTGCGGCAGTCCCTACACATAAACACACTCAGCAACGCTGAGTGTGTAATGGCACATATTAACCCGGTCAGCGCCGCGGTCCCCGGTGCACTAGCACACCCAGCAAAGCTGGAGTGTTGCTGTGCGCGGTCCCCACCGGGATACAGAGTACTTCCAAGTAGCAGGGCCATGTCCCTGAACGATACCCGGCTCCTATCCAGCAGGCTCCACAGGAGTTGTGGATGAAGCACGGTCTCAGTGCCTGGAGACCGATAGGATCCCACTTCCACCAGAGCCCTGAGGGGGATGGGGAAGGAAAACAGCATGTGGGCTCCAGCCTCCGTACCCGCAATGGATACCTCAACCTTACAACACCGCCGACAAGAGTGGGGTGAGAAGGGAGCATGCTGGGGGCCCTATATGGGCCCACTTTTCTTCCATCCGACATGGTCAGCAGCTGCTGCTGACCACTCTCTGGAGCTGTGCGTGCATGTCTGACCTCCTTCGCACAAAGCAAAAAACTGAGGAGCCCGTGGGAGCACGGGGGGGTGTATAGGCAGAAGGGGAGGGGCTTAACACTTTTGAGTGTAATACTTTGTGCGGCCTCCGGAGGCATAGCCTATACACCCAATTGTCTGGGTCTCCCAATAGAGCGACAAAGAAAAAAGTTTTAGAATCCGTACTAGATATTCGCTAAATGGCATATCAGAAGCACAGCAAATGTTCAGTAACTAAAAGTAAGTAGCATATACAGCTATCCATCTACTGATCGGTACTAAGGCGGGCTTTGCACGTTGCGACATCGAAAGCCGATGCTGCGATGTCGCACGCGATAGTCCCCGCCCCTGTCGCAGGTACGATATCTTGTGATAGCTGGCGTAGCGATAATTATCGCTACGCCAGCTTCACATGCACTCACCTGCCCTGCGACCGTCGCTCTGGCTGGCGACCCGCCTCCTTCCTAAGGGGGCGGGTCGTGCGCGTCACAGCGACGTCACACGGCAGGCGGCCAATGGCGGCGGAGGGGCGGAGATGAGCAGGATGTAAACATCCCGCCCACCTCCTTCCTTCCGCATAGTCGCTGGCGGCAGGTAGGAGATGTTCCTCGCTCCTGCGGCTTCATACACAGCGATGTGTGCTGCAGCAGGAACGAGGAACTACATCGTACCTGTCGCGGCATCGGCATTATGGAAATGTCGGAGCCTGCACCGATGATACGATTACGACGCTTTTGCACTCGTTCATCGTATCATCTAGGATTTACACACTACGACATCGCAAGTGACGCCGGATGTGCGTCACTTTCGATTTGACCCCACCGACATCGCACCTGCGATGTCGTAGTGTGCAAAGCCGCCCTAAGACTGATGCCCGGATAACTGATCCACTATTGTAGTTCCACCATTGTCAGTTCAAGAATGACACCCAGACCTTCAGCTTATTAATACCTGATTATAAGAGGCTTTCGTGTTCCCCTGGACTTCTGGACTCACATACAAAGCTGTGCCCACCATGCCCGTGAGTTTTCCTAAAGATTAAAAAAAATGGTTTAAACTTTAAAATTAAACTACAAGATAAATTCTACAGAAAGTCAGAGTTTTCAATAGAACTAATGGAAAGAAAAATAAAAAAATAGAAGAGTCGCCGCCTAAAGGAACCAATGACTTACCTTCAGGGTCAACCTTAACAAGATCACACCGAACTTGGTCCTCTTCTTGTGTGGATTCAGTCTACAAAAAAAAAATAAAAATAAAATAAATAATTGGGGGGGGATGGGTTTAGACTGCAAAATGACTGCACTCTCACACTCTCCAGCCGTCACATGGTTCTGACTCCTGCTCCGACCTCCATTTCAAACAAGCCTCCAAGCTTTAAGATCCTGCCAGTCAACCGGACCCTCCACGTCAAGGTGACGATTCACCGCCTGCAGTCCTCTCTGAACCATCCCATTATCTTATCCCCCATGGGTGAAACAGTTCTTTGGCCTGGTGGCAACTCCCACCCCTCATTCACCGAGGCAAATCCATTCTCCCATGGAATTGGTTGATCCTGATGATGGACACTAGTATCCTAGGACGTTGTGCCATGTTTTAACAGCTCACAGTGCAGGGACGCTAGAACTCCCAGGAGTCCTCACCCCTCAATCAACACTTTAGATTAACCGCAAATCCACACCATAGTTTGCAAATTTCAAAGAAAATTTAAAAAAAAAAACAAAAACGTCCTATGTAAAACCTTGTCCAAAGTGATGAGATGTCATCACAGAACTCAGAGTTTCGTTTTTTGGTGTATGGCTTGTGAACTCGAAAGCTAATTCTACCGTTCTTTTTTAAGTGCTAAGAATTGGAGTTTATAGAAATAATATATGGAAGTGTAAATGGTCCAAAAGTCTAGTAAGGTGCTGCAAGTGTAACACACATATAGTGGGAAAAATTGTATTTGATACACTGCCGATTTTGCAAGTTTTCCCATCTACAAAGAAGGGAGAGATCTGTGATTTTTATCGTAGGTACACTTCAACTGTGACAGACAGGATAAAAAAAAATAATTTCAGAAAATCCCATTGTATGATTGATAATTTATTTGCATTTTATTGCATGAAATAAGTATTTGATCACCTACCAAGCAGCAAGAATGTTGCCTCTCACAGACCTGTTATTTTTTCTTTAAGAAGCTCCTACTCTGCACTCATTACCTGTATTAATTGCACCTGTTTGAACCAGTTACCTGTATAATAGACACCTGTCCATATACTCAATCACACTCCAACCTCTCCACCATGGCCAAGACCAAACAGCTGTCTAAAGATACCACAGACAAAACTGTAGACCTGCACAAGCCTGGGATGGGATACAGGACAATAGGCAAGCAGCTTGGTGAGAAGGCAACAACTGTTGGTGCAATTATTAGAAAATGGACGAAGCAGAAGATGTCTGTCATTCTTATTCGCTCGGGATTTCATTCAAGATCTCGCCTTGTGGAGTAAGGATGATTCTGAGAAAGGTCAGGAATTAGCCCGGAACTACACGGAAGGACCTTGTCAATGACCTGAAGAGAGCTGAGGCCACAGTCTCAAGGATTACTGTTAGTAACACTACGCCGTCATAGATTAAAATTCTGCAGGGCATGCAAAGTCCACCTGCTCATGCCAGCACACGTCCAGGCCTGTTTGAAGTGCACCAATAACCATCTGGATGATCCAGAGGAGGTATGGGAAAAGGTCATGTGGTCAAATGTGACCAAAATAGAAGAACATTTTGTATAAATTTCACTCGCCGTGTATGGAGGAAGAAGAAGGAGTACAACCCCAAGAACACTGTCCCAACCATGAAGCATGGGGGTGGAAACATCATACTTTGGGGGTGCTTTCTGTAAAGGACAGGACTACTGCACCATATTGAAGGGAGAATGGCTGGCATTCTGTATTGCGAGATTTTGACCAACAACCTCCTTCCCTTAGTAAGAGCATTGAATTTTGGTCATAGCTGGGTCTTCCAGCATGACAATGACCCGAAACACATGGCCAGGGCAACAAAAAAGTGGCTTTCGAAGAAGCATTTCAAGGTACTGGAGTGGCCTAACCAGTCTCCAGACCTGAACCCAATACAAAATCTTTGGAGGGAGCTGAAACTCAATGTTGCTCAGTGACAGCCCCGAAACCTGAATGATCTGGAGAAGATCAGTATGGAGGAATCGCTAAAATCCCTGCAGCAGTGTGTGCAAACCTGGTCAAGAACTATCGGAAACATCCGAACTCTGTAACTGCAAACAAAGGTTTCTACCAAATATTAAGTTCTGTTTTTATATTGTATCAAATACTTATGTCATGAAATAAAATGCAAATTAATAAATTCATTATTTAAAAAAAATCATACAGTGTGCTTTTCTGAATTTTTGGGGGATTCTGTGACAGTTGAACTGTACCTAGGAAAAAAAATTACCGACCTCCCAATTCTTTGTAAGTAGGAACAGTTGAAAAATCGGCAGAGTATCAAATACTTATTGTCCTCACTGTGCCTTCACACTTCGATATTTTTAATAAATCTACCAGACTGTGCATCAGTTTCCCACCTCATATATTCAGTCATCTTCCTGTTAATAAATCTCCACTAACGTGTTTATACATCTGTAATCTACCGTAATAACTCCAATAAAACCGTAATGTTCAGTGTCAGAGGCGCTAAAGTATAAGCACTTACTTTATAGGCTGGATGATCTGTAGCCAGCCCAAAGTCCCCAATCTTCACTTGATCCTCCGAATCCAAGAAAATGTTAACCGGCTTCAAGTCCCTGTGTATCATCCCCTGTAAGACAAAACGGTAAATTCACTGGAGTCGCAACAAACTTTAGTAAAAAAACCATATAACATTGATAGGCAGGACAGACACACTGCTATAATGCACCATGCATTACCGCAAAAACAAAATACATGATAGATGGGAGGTCAATTTCTGGTTAATTGCTTAAAAGGGGTTGTCCACTTTTGGGAACATTTTTTTTTTTTTATCTCTTTCTTAAAAGGGAACTTAAAGGTTATAATAGAGTTACAATGCTGTGTGACTACTTTACTGACAGTGCAGCTACAGGTAGAAAATGAACTTTATTCCTCACAGGAGTCGCTGGCTTTCAGGCATACAGGCAGGCCAACATGGTTACAGTCACTGCTTACAACTTGGTGAGCAGCAGCTGTCAGAACACACCGATAGCCGGGCTATTAGTAAGGTGACCACACAGCATTGTAAGGCAATTACACTGCAGATTGGGTGTTTATTAAATATGTTGCATCGTTTGCGAGATATATATATATTTTGCCTTATTCTGTGTCTGTCTGTCTTGCTCCAAAATGACGTCATTACAGTGACAACAGTCGCATTGGCCGCTCGGCTCGACCTGGCCCCACCTCCCCGCACAGATTGCCCGATTGGCTCGGCTCGGCCCGGCCCCCTGCACGCATTGGCTGCTCGGCCAGGCCCCACCCCCCTCAGGCATTGGACGCTCGGCCTGGCCCCGCCCGCATTCCCCGAACCCAGACTGAGAGCCCCGACTCCCAAGTGACTGCTGCACCCCCGGGAGCCCACACCGGCAACCTACCCGAGACATACCCTTGCGTTGCTGGAATCGTGCTGGAGCCGGCGTTCGCACATCGGGTAACCATGGAAACCACTTTGCTTAATTACCCAATTGTGTACAATGGTTACCAGCGCATGCCGGCTTCCTGCCCATTCAGATCGTTGGTCTCCCGCTGTCAAACACGAAGATGCGTGCTGCACAGCAGGAGACCAACAAACAAAGAGTGAACCAGCACTGTCGCTTTGAATAGTTTTACCTGATGTGTACCATGGTTACTAGCTTACCCCGGCTCCCGACACACGTGTGCCGGCGCACGCTGGTAACCATGGTACACATCGGGTAACTATGGAAACCGCTCTGCATAGTTACCCGGGCCACGCCCCCTGCACACTGTGCCCGCTCGGCCATGCCCCCCGCACACTATGCCTGCTCGGCCACGCCCCACGCACACTATGCCCACTCGGCCACGCCCCCTACACACTATGCCCGCTCGGCCATGCCCCCAGCACACATTGGGCACCTATACACCTTCCCCCCAGGAATACTCCATCTATTAGACACCTCCCCCCAAGGACTACGCCACCTATTAGACACCTCCTCCCCAGGACTACTCCTCCCCCAGGACTACTCCTCCTATTAGACTCCTCCCCCCAGGACTACTCCTCCCATTATCCTCCTTTCTCCGCAGGACTACTCCTCCCATTATCCTCCTTTCTTCCCAGGACTACTCCTCCCATTATCCTCCTCTCTTCCCAGGACTACTCCTCCTATTATACTCCCCTTTCCCCAGGACTACTCCTCCTATTATACTCCTCACCCCCCAGGACTACTCCTCCTATTATACTCCCCTTTCCCCAGGACTACTCCTCCTATTATACTCCTCCTATTATCCTCCTCTCTCCCCAGGACTACTCCTCCTATTATCCTCCTCTCTCCCCAGGACTACTCCTCCTATTATCCTCCTCTCTCCCCAGGACTACTCCTCCCATTATCCTCTCTCCCCAGGACTACTCCTCCTATTATCCTCCTCTCTCCCCAGGACTACTCCTCCTATTATCCTCCTCTCTCCCCAGGACTACTCCTCCTATTATCCTCCTCTCTCCCCAGGACTACTACTCCTATTATACTCCTCTCCCCTCAAGACTACTCCTCCTATTATACTCCTCACCCCCCAGGACGACTACTCCCATTATCCTCCTCTCCCCCCAGGACTACTCCTTCTATTATACTCCTCTGCCCCCAAGACTACTCCTCGTATTTTCCTCCTCTCTCCCCAGGACTACTACTCCTATTTGCCTCCCCTCTCCCCAGGACTACTCCTCCTATTTTCCTCCTCTCTCCCCAAGACTACTCCTGCTATTAGGAGAAAAGGAACTCCGGCACACTACCCCAAATAAAGAAATAGTCGGAAGTGTGTAACAATCAAGTTGTATATTTATTTCAAAAAAGACAAAAGATAAGACAGTCTACAAGAGTAAACGTTTCAACCATATTCGGTCTTCCTCAGATAAAACTTATCTGTGTGTAAACAGGAAAGCAATACACACAGATAAGTCCTATCTGAGGTAGACCAAATACGGTCGAAACGTTTACTCTTGTAGACTGTCTTGTCTTTTTTCTTTATTTTGATAAATATACAACTTGATTGTTACACACTTCCGACTATTTCTTTATTTGGGGTAGTATGCCGGAGTTCCTTTTCTCCTATATGATATTTTTTCTCCAGAGCACCTATTGGTGAAGCAGGGTCCTATCTCCTTGATACTCCTCCTATTAGACTCCTCCACCTCAGGACTACTCCTTCTATTAGACTCCTCCCCCTCAGGACTACTCCTACTATTAGACTCCTCCCCCTTAGGACTACTCCTCCTATTAGACTCCTCCCCCTCAGGACTACTCCTCCTATTAGACTCCTCCTCCCCCAGGACTACTCCTCCTATTATACTCCTCTCTCCGCAGGACTACTCCTCCAACACACACACAACGCTGTAGACACACAGCGCTCCACAAACAACGTAACACACACACAAACACCGCTCTCACACACCCCCACACCCAGACAACACCCAGAACATTTACAGCGCCCTACACAAACACTTGGCAACTACACATAGCAACACATATACATATACATATACATATTATATATGAAGGGAATTTTGTTTACTTACCGTAAATTCCTTTTCTTCTAGCTCCTATTGGGAGACCCAGACAATTGGTGTATAGCTTCTGCCTCCGGAGGCCACACAAAGTATTACACTTTAAAAAGTGTAACCCCTCCCCTCTGCCTATACACCCTCCCGTGCATCACGGGCTCCTCAGTTTTGGTGCAAAAGCAGGAAGGAGGAAACTTATAAATTGGTCTAAGGTAAATTCAATCCGAAGGATGTTCGGAGAACTGAAAACCATGAACCAAAAGAACAATTCAACATGAACAACATGTGTACACAAAAGAACAAACAGCCCGAAGGGAACAGGGGCGGGTGCTGGGTCTCCCAATAGGAGCTAGAAGAAAAGGAATTTACGGTAAGTAAACAAAATTCCCTTCTTTGTCGCTCCATTGGGAGACCCAGACAATTGGGACGTCCAAAAGCAGTCCCTGGGTGGGTAAAAGAATACCTCGATAAAAAGAGCCGAAACGACCCCCTCTTACAGGTGGGCAACCGCCGCCTGAAGGACTCGCCTAACTAGACTGGCGTCTGCCGAAGCATAGGTATGCACCTGATAGTGTTTCGTGAAAGTGTGCAGACTAGACCAGGTAGCTGCCTGACACACCTGCTGAGCCGTAGCCCGGTGCCGCAATGCCCAGGACGCACCCACGGCTCTGGTAGAATGGGCTTTCAGCCCCGAAGGAAGCGGAAGCCCAGAAGAACGGTAGGCTTCAAGAATCGGTTCCTTGATCCACCGAGCCAAGGTTGACTTGGAAGCCTGCGAACCCTTACGCTGGCCAGCGACAAGGACAAAGAGCGCATCTGAACGGCGCAGGGGCGCCGTGCGAGACACGTTGAACCGGAGTGCTCTCACTAGATCTAATGTGTGCAAATCCTTTTCACATTGGTGAATTGGATTAGGGCAAAATGAAGGTAAGGAGATATCCTGATTGAGATGAAAAGGAGATACCACCTTAGGGAGAAATTCCGGAACAGGACGCAGAACCACCTTATCCTGGTGAAAAACCAGGAAGGGGGCTTTGCATGACAGCGCTGCAAGCTCCGACACTCTTCGGAGTGATGTAACTGCCACTAGAAATGCCACCTTCTGCGAAAGACGTGATAAAGAGACATCCCGCAGCGGCTCGAAAGGTGGTTTCTGAAGAGCCGTTAGCACCCTGTTAAGGTCCCAGGGTTCCAGCAGACGCTTGTAAGGTGGGACTATGTGGCAAACTCCCTGCAGGAACGTGCGGACCTGCGGAAGCCTGGCCAGACGCTTTTGAAAAAATACGGATAGCGCCGATACTTGTCCCTTGAGAGAGCCGAGAGACAAACCCTTGTCCATTCCGGATTGAAGGAATGAAAGAAAAGTGGGTAAGGCAAAAGGCCAGGGAGTAAAACCATTATCAGAGCACCAGGATAAGAAGATCCTCCAAGACCTGTGATAGATCTTGGCGGACGTTGGTTTCCTGGCCTGTCTCATGGTGGCAATGACATCTTGAGATAACCATGAGGACGCTAGGAGCCAGGACTCAATGGCCACACAGTCAGGTTGAGGGCCACAGAATTCAGATGGAAAAACGGCCCTTGTGACAGCAAGTCTGGGCGGTCTGGGAGCGCCCACGGTTGACCCACCGTGAAATGCCACAGATCCGGGTACCACGACCGCCTCGGCCAATCTGGAGCGACGAGAATGGCGCGACGACAGTCGGACCCGATTTTGCGCAGCACTCTGGGCAGCATCGCCAGAGGAGGAAATACATAAGGCAGTCGAAACTGCGACCAATCCTGAACTAATGCGTCCGCCGCCAGAGCTCTGTGATCTTGAGACCGGGCCATGAATGCTGGGACTTTGTTGTTGTGCCGTGACGCCATGAGATCGACGTCCGGCGTTCCCCAGCGGCGACAGATCTCTCGAAACACGTCTGGGTGAAGAGACCATTCCCCCGCGTCCATGCCCTGACGACTGAGAAAATCTGCTTCCCAGTTTTCTACGCCCGGGATGTGAACTGCGGAGATGGTGGAAGCTGTGGCTTCCACCCACTGCAGAATCCGTCGGACTTCCTGGAAGGCTTGACGACTGCGAGTGCCGCCTTGGTGGTTAATGTATGCGACGGCAGGGGCGTTGTCCGACTGGATACGGATCTGCCTGCCCTCCAGCCACCGATGAAAAGCCAATAGGGCTAGATACACTGCCCTTATCTCCAGAATATTGATCTGAAGGGATGACTATCGGAGTCCAGGTTCCCTGAGCCCTGTGGTGGAGAAAAAACGCCCCCCACCCTGACAGGCTCGCGTCCGTGGTGACCACAGCCCAGGTTGGGGGTAGGAAGGATTTCCCCCGCGACAGAGAGTTGGGAAGGAGCCACCACTGAAGTGACGTCTTGGTTGCAAGGGAAAGAGAGACGTTCCTGTCGAGGGAAGTCGACCTCCTGTCCCATTTGCGGAGAATGTCCCACTGGAGTGGCCGCAGATGGAATTGCGCGAAGGGCACTGCCTCCATCGCTGCCACCATCTTCCCCAGGAAGTGCATGAGGCGCCTCAAGGGGTGTGACTGACCCCGAAGAAGAGATTGCACCCCTGCCTGCAGAGAAAGCTGTTTGTCTAGCGGTAGCAAGACTACCGCTGAGTGAGTATGAAACTCCATCCCGAGGTAAGTCAGTGATTGGGTCGGTGTCAACTTGGATTTTGGGAAGTTGATGATCCACCCGAACTGCTGGAGCGTCGCCAGAGCGACGGTAAGGCTGTTTTGACACGCCATCTGAGAAGGTGCCCTGACTAGAAGATCGTCTAAGTAGGGAATCACCGAGTGGCCCTGAGAGTGTAGGACCGCCACAACGGATGCCATGACCTTGGTGAACACCCGTGGGGCTGTCGCCAGGCCGAAAGGCAATGCCACGAACTGAAGGTGTTCGTCCCCGATGGCGAAGCGCAAAAAGCGTTGATGTTCGGGTGCGATCGGCACATGGAGATAAGCATCCTTGATGTCGATCGATGCTAGGAAGTCTCCTTGTGACATCGATGCGATGACCGAGCGGAGAGATTCCATCCGAAAACGTCTGGTGCTCACATGTCTGTTGAGTAGTTTGAGGTCCAGAACGGGACGGAATGAACCGTCCTTCTTTGGCACCACGAACAAGTTGGAGTAAAAGCCGCGACCATGTTCCTGAGGGGGAACAGGGATCACAACTCCCTCTGTCTTCAGAGCGTCCACCGCCTGAAAAAGTGCATCGGCCCGCGCGGGGGGCGGAGAGGTTCTGAAGAAACGAGTCGGGGCACGAGAGCTGAACTCTATCCTGTAACCGTGAGACAGAATGTCTCTCACCCATCGGTCTTGAACATGTGGCCACCAGGCGTCGCAAAAGCGGGAGAGCCTGCCACCGACCGAGGATGCGGTTCGGGGATGCCGAGAGTCATGAAGAGGCCGCCTTGGAGGCATTGCCTCCGGTGGGTTTTTGGGGGCGTGACTTAGCCCGCCACGCATAGGAGTTCCTCTGGCCTTTCTCCGGCCTGTTGGACGAAGAGGATTGGGGCTTGGCGGAGGGACGAAAGGACCGAAACCTCGATTGTATTTTCCGCTGCTGAGGTCTCTTCGGTTTGGACTGGGGTAAGGAGGAGTCCTTTCCCTTGGATTCCTTAATAATCTCATCCAATCGTTCGCCAAAACAATCGGTCGCCAGAAAATGGCAAACCGGTTAAGAACCTCTTGGAAGCCGAGTCTGCCTTCCATTCGCGCAGCCACATGGCCCTGCGGACTGCCACAGAGTTAGCGGATGCCACCGCTGTACGGCTAGCAGAGTCAAGAACTGCGTTCATGGCGTAGGAAGAAAAAGCTGACGCCTGAGAAGTCAAAGACGGAACCTGCGGAGCAGAATTACGTGTGACCGCATTAATCTCAGCCAGACAAGCTGAGATAGCTTGGAGTGCCCACACGGCTGCAAAAGCCGGGGCAAAAGACGCGCCCGTGGCTTCATAGATGGATTTCACCAGGAGCTCTATCTGCCTGTCAGTGGCATCTTTTAGCGATGAGCCATCTGCAACCGATACCACAGATCTAGCCGCCAATCTAGAGACTGGAGGATCCACCTTGGGACATTGAGCCCAACCCTTAACTACATCAGAGGGGAAGGGGTAACGTGTGTCAGTAAGGCGCTTCGTAAAGCGCTTGTCAGGAACCGCTCTGGGCTTCTGGACAGCATCTCTGAAGTTAGAGTGATCAAAAAATGCACTCCGTGTACGTTTAGGGAACCGAAACTGGTGTTTCTCCTTCTGAGAAGTCGACTCCTCTACAGGTGGCGGCGGGGGAGATAGATCTAACACCTGGTTGATGGACGATATAAGGTCATTTACTATGGCGTCCCCTTCAGGTGTATCAAGATTGAGAGCAACGTCAGGGTCAGAGCCCTGAGCTGCGACGTCCGCCTCGTCCTCCAGAGAGTCCTCAAGCTGGGAACCCGAGCAGCGTGAAGAAGTCGGGGAAGATTCCCAGCGAGCCCGCTTAGCCGGTCTGGGACTATGGTCCGGGCAGGAGTCCTCCGCGTGAGACCTAGGGCCCCCCTGGGGGTGCGCTGCGGCGCGGACAGAGAGGGGCCTGGAGGCGACGATCCAACAGGGCCCGGGGCCTGTGTAAGGACCGGTCTGGACTGCAAAGCTTCTAGCAGCTTGGCAGACCATTTGTCCATAGACTGAGCCATGGATTGTGAAAGTGACTCAGAGAGTTTCTCAGCAAAAACGGCAAACTCTGTCCCTGCCGCCTGGACCGGGGGAGCAGGGGGGTCTACCTGAGCCGAGGGTCCCACTATTGACCGAGGCTCCGGCTGAGCAAGCAAAACAGGGGTCGAGCATTGCTCACAGTGAGGGTAGGTGGACCCCGCAGGTAACATAGCCGCACAAGAGGTACAGGTCGCAAAATAACCCTGTGCCTTGGCACCCTTGCTCCTTGTGGACGACATGCTGTTGTCTCCTAGGAGGGTGATCACTGAGGGTATATGGGAAAAGGTATATAGCCCGACCGAACAGAAATATATATATATATATATATATATATATATATATATATATATATATATATATATATATAGTATCTATTCCGGCACCCTAAGGGGACCAGCACCGGGTGACCGGTGTGGCTTACCGACCGCTAAAAAGCGGAGCGTGTGTCCTCCAGATTCCCTGCCTTAGGTCTCCCAGAGTTGCAGAGCTCTTTCCAGGTAATCCTCCACCGGCAGAATGCCAAAAAATGGCTGCCGGAGCTCTCTGGGGAGGAGTGGAGCCGTGGGCGGCGCTAAAAAAGTGCGGGAATCTGGGGTCCCCACAGTGATCAGTGAGGGGGGAGGAAACATACAGGATGCTCCGGCCCTCACATCCGACATCAGGTCGGCAGTCCCGCCCTTACCCCTGACAGACAGGCCCGGGGGCGGGAGTTTTGCTACTAGGTCGCAATGAAGCCGGGGACTAAATTTAAGACCGCGGCCGACAAGCAGGCGCGGTCGGCGCGGAAGTCCGCCGGTCTTCACAAATCAGCAGCTGCTGCAGCGTCCAGGATGAAGGCGCTCCATGCACAGCCCCCATGGGGACACAGAGTACCTTATAGATGCAGGGCCCGGTCCCTGAGGATTAATAGACTCCTGTCCGGCAGATTCCCACAGGGGCTGCGGAGGGAGCACGGTCCCAGTAAATGGATGACCGGTCAGGATCCCACTTCTCCCAGAGCCGCTAAGGGATGGTGAAGGAAAACGGCATGAGGCTCCGGCCTTTGTACCCGCAATGGGTACCTCAACCTTAACAGCACCGCCGACGTAGTGGGGTGAGAAGGGAACATGCCGGGGGCCCCGTGGGGGCCCACTTTTCTTCCAACCGATATAACTAATATGAGAATGCATGAGTGGATGTGTGCCTCCTTCCACACAAAGCATAAAACTGAGGAGCCCGTGATGCACGGGAGGGTGTATAGGCAGAGGGGAGGGGTTACACTTTTTAAAGTGTAATACTTTGTGTGGCCTCCGGAGGCAGAAGCTATACACCAATTGTCTGGGTCTCCCAATGGAGCGACAAAGAAATATATATAACTGAAATCATTAAATTAATTAACTACACAATAAATTCTATAATACTCGCTGCGTTAGAATCGGGCCACCTAGTGTGTATATAATAATATATATTATATATATATATATATATATATATATATATATATATATATATATATATATATATATATATATATATATATATATATATATACACACACACACACACACACTAGAAGGTGGCCCGATTCTACGCATCGGGTATTCTAGAATTTACGTATTGTGTAGTTCATGTATGATTTTTGTTATATATTTATATAGATGTTGTTGTGTGTAGTTACCAAGTGTTTGTGTAGGGCGCTGTACATGTTCTGGGTGTTGTCTGGGTGTGACGGGGGGTGAGAGCGGTGTTGTATGTGTGTTGCGTTGTTTGTGGAGCGCTGAGTGTCTGTAGCGTTCGGGGTATTTGCCCCTCATCAGTGTGGAGTCTTTTACTAGGTCTTTTACTAGGCAATGTCCCACTAGCCAGATTCCTACTCCACACTGATGAGGGGCAAATACCCCGAAACGGCTGTCTGTGGATGGATACCATGTTTGGCATAGGTGGTCTCCTTGACTGGAGACTGCCCTTCCCGTGGTTGTTCCTTCCCGGTGAAAGACCTGGCTAGTTTACTGCCAGCGTTGAGAAACATGTGATGGTGTCTCCTCAGGCCTTCTTGCTTTGAATATTTCCCAGGGGGCATTGCTCTAGATTCACTGCGTTGAGAAACACGTGATGGTGTCTCCGCAGTGGTGGATGTTGATCTCCCTAAGGTCAACCATCCTTGCTCACATAGTCTTTTACTAGGCAATGTCCCACTAGCCAGATTCCTACTCCACACTGATGAGGGGCAAATACCCCGAAACGGCTGTCTGTGGATGGATACCATGTTTGGCATAGGTGGTCTCCTTGACTGGAGACTGCCCTTCCCGTGGTTGTTCCTTCCCGGTGAAAGACCTGGCTAGTTTACCCCAGCCTCAGCCTCCCCCAGCATCAGCCTCTCTCCTCCCAGCATCAGCCTCTCTCTTCCCAGCATCAGCCTCTCTCTTCCCAGCATCAGCCTCTCTCTTCCCAGCATCAGCCTCTCTCTTCCCAGCATCAGCCTCTCTCCTCCCAGCCTACCCCAGCCGCAGCCTCCCCCAGCATCAGCCTCTCTCCTCCCAGCATCAGCCTTTTCGGTCCCCCAGCATCAGCCTCTCTCCTCCCAGCCTACCCCAGCCTCAGCCTCCCCCAGCATCAGCCTCTCTCCTCCCAGCATCAGCCTTTTCGGTCCCCAGCATCAGCCTCTCTCCTCCCAGCCTACCCCAGCCTCAGCCTCCCCCAGCATCAGCCTCCCCATCCCAGCCTTCCCCAGGATCTGCCTCTCTCCTCCCAGCCTCCTCCAGCACGCCGTGCTCCTCTGCCGACACTCACACACCCGATCGCATACACTCCCACACACCCGATCGCATACACTCACGCACACACATTGACGATATTGCACATACGCGCTCACACTCACAACATCCGGAGATACCACATGCTTTTGGCCATGTGATCCTCCGGCAGGTCCTGGAAGCTCACAGCACAGTATCGCCGCCGAGAAGCAAGCGATATCCCAGTATGTTGTGAGTGTGTGAATGCGATGTGAGGTGTGTGTGAGGTGTGTGTGAGAGTGAGTGTGATCTGATGTGTGTGTGTGTGTATATATATGTGTGTGTGTGTGTGTGTGTGTGTGTGTGTGTGTGTTGTTATGTGTGTGCATGTGTGTATGTTCCGCCGCTGCAGGACCTTGATGCGCTGGTAACTATGCTACCATGGTTACCAGCGTATCTCGTCCCCCGCTCGCACGGGAGCCCACACCAGCATACGCCGGCCAGCCCCAGCAATGCGAGGGTATGTGTCGGCTGGTTTGGCGGCGTACGCTGATGTGGGCTCCCAGGGGTACAGTACTCACCTGGGAGTCGTGGCTCCGTGACCGTGTCGGTTCGGGGAATGCGTGGGGGGGCGAGGCCAGAGCTAGCGTGCATTGCGTGAGGGGGGCGGGGCGTGGCCGAGTTGCCAATGCCTGCAGGGTGCCGGGGCGAGAGGCCAATCTGTGGGGGGGGGCTGAGCCTGGGCGAGCGGCCGGCCAATCCGTGTGGGGGCGCAGCCTGGGCGAGCGGCCAATCCGTGCGGGGGGCGGGGCCATGGCGAGCCCAGCGGCTAATCAGCTTTGTGTCACCGTAAGGACACAATTTTGGAGCAAGACAGACAGACAAAGACAGACAGAATAAGGCAATTATATATATAGATATAGATATATATATACATATATATATATATTTTTTTTTTACTTATGTGTGGCACTTGCCATTGTGGACTGCAGAATGGGTTTACTGAGAATCTGTCAGTAAACTCATCCTGATGGTCGACAAGCAGAGTTTTTTATTCTTTTCTGGTTTGATTCTCTCCTCTTAGATGATTTATAAAAAAAGACCACATCGAAGTTGTACATTTCCATGCACATTCAACTTCGATGATGCCTGTAGTTATAAATCAGCTAAGAGGACTTAAAAAAATAAACAAAAGTTTGGCAGGATCAGCGCCCTCAGGATGACAGCCTTACCTAGACTGCTCTATCTACTTCAGACGGTTCCGGTACATATTCCGGCGTCTTATTGGGTAAAGGTATAGCGTTTATTTAACCAATTTGTGTGGACTAAGAGGCGACCCCGACTTGGGAGTAATGTTCTGACGAGAACCAAAGGGGCGGGAGGAGCAGGGCTCCCCTGCTGTAGGCGATACTACCTGGCGGCTGCCCACACCAGAGCCCTGGACCTTTTACATAATTGCGATTCAAAACTCTGGGTTAGGCTGGCACATGACCTATGCCCCTTATCAGTCCCAACCCTGCCATGGAATTGGCCACGCCTCACTAAACATGACATAGCAATGTCCTACTGCACCAAACAAACACTGAAATCAGTACACTCATTACCATTGAGCAAACGCCTGCTCCAGCCCGGGGGTCCTCTCATGCCACTCACGGACAACCCTGACTTTTTGCCAGGAGCATCGTCCAACAAATTTCTCGGCAGCTCAAAACAGAGGCCCCTGAGACTGGATCAGGTGGCCCCAGACGGAGTTCTCCTCCCACTCTCGGATATTGTGGGAAACGGAGACCCTAGGCTGAGGTTCCATTTTGAATACGCCCAACTTAAACACTTCATAACCTCACAGGGACAAGCCGTGGAGCACCTCCCGCCTATAACTCCCTTTGAATGTATCTGTACCGGAACACCTGACACTCGACATGCCATATCAAGAACTTATAAAATCCTAACAGAGGCGATGGAGACCTCACTCCCCCGCTTCTGTGTTGCGTGGGAAGCAGAGCTCAACAAGATGTTTCCTAGGGATCAGTGGGAACGATGTTTCCGCCTGACCCATAGGTCCGTGGTTGCCACAAGAATGCAAGAAACCTGCTACAAGATCCTCACCAGGTGGTATAGGGTCCCATCAACCCTTCATGTGTGGTGTACCGAAGTTCCGGATGTATGTTGGCGTTGCGGAGCCCAGGGCGGAACCATGACCCACATATGGTGGTCCTGCCAGAGTCTGACGGCCTTTTGGAGCAAAGTATTGGCGGCCATTCGAGAGGTTACGGGGACCATAGTCCCCAGTCGCCCTTAGGAAGTCATGCTATTTATGTTTAAAATCTCAGAAAAAAAAAAAAAGTATAAAAAATCCCTCATGGGCCCCCTCCTCCAGGCTGCCAAGACTGTGATCCCACGACATTGGAAAGACCGCACCCCCCCCGGCCATGGAGGAATGGGCGACGGAGGTGAATACAGTACACCGTATGGAGATGGTGGTGGCCCAGTCACGAGGTCAGATAGTAGAAATTGCCTCTAAATGGCTCACGTGGGAGGGCTTCCTCTCGGGCCCCAAGTTCTTAGCCTTAATTGACTCCCGGTGCTCAGACTCCTTGGCATGTATCACTCCCTAGAAAACATTTATTCACTCTCCTCTTTTAGACTCAACAGATGAAAATACCGTCCCGGTCATCACACATCCTCCCCTATACCTCTCTGTTTACTGATCCACATTCTAAACCCGTCCCTCTCCTTCTGATTTTCATCTTTCCCCGTACATTTCTCTGCACATCTGATATACTCTTATCTGTGGTAAGACTCGTCGACCAATTTTTTCTTACCTACTGTTGTGCAGTTGTTGAGTCTAAGGCCTGGACCTGTTGTAAAGGCTTGTTCTATTGTAATGTAATGCTATAACACCTAATATCTTAAGGTATTGAACAATGTAACTATCCATCTGTATGTTTTTTCTTTTGAAAAGAATAAAACTTTAAAATTGAAAAAAATAAACAAAAAAAGAGACGAGTAATAAACTCTGCTGCTGGCTGCTTAGGCCTAAGCCACACGGCGAGAAAAATCGGTGCGAGTGGAGCGCGAGAAAACAGCTCATTCCACTCGGACCAATATTAGCCTGTGTCAGCGCACATGAGCAATTATTTTCTCCGCCCTAATCAGACCGAGAAAACAATCGCAGCATGCTGCGGGTGCAATGCGATCCTTGTTTCTCTCACACCCATTCAAGTCTATGGGGCGAGAGAAAATCGCATTGCACTCTCATTACACCGGTGTACCGTACGTGCAGAGCGAGAGTGGCAATGAAGGGAATTTTGTTACTTACCGTAAATTCCTTTTCTTCTAGCTCCTATTGGGAGACCCAGACGATTGGGTGTATAGTACTGCCTCCGGAGGCCACACAAAGCATTACACTAAAAAGTGTAAGGCCCCTCCCCTTCTGGCTATACACCCCCAGTGGGATCACTGGCTCACCAGTTTTAGTGCAAAAGCAAGAAGGAGGAAAGCCAATAACTGGTTTAAACAAATTCACTCCGAAGTAACATCGGAGAACTGAAAACCATTCAACATGAACAACATGTGTACCCGAAAAACAACCAAAAATCCCGAAGGACAACAGGGCGGGTGCTGGGTCTCCCAATAGGAGCTAGAAGAAAAGGAATTTACGGTAAGTAACAAAATTCCCTTCTTCTTCGGCGCTCCATTGGGAGACCCAGACGATTGGGACGTCCAAAAGCTGTCCCTGGGTGGGTAAAGAAATACCTCATGTTAGAGCTGCAAAGACAGCCCTCCCCTACGGGGAGGCAACTGCCGCCTGCAGGACTCTTCTACCTAGGCTGGCGTCCGCCGAAGCATAGGTATGCACCTGATAATGTTTGGTGAAAGTGTGCAGACTCGACTAGGTAGCTGCCTGGCACACCTGTTGAGCCGTAGCCTGGTGTCGTAATGCCCAGGACGCACCCACGGCTCTGGTAGAATGGGCCTTCAGCCCTGATGGAACCGGAAGCCCAGCAGAACGGTAGGCTTCAAGAATTGGTTCTTTGATCCATCGAGCCAGGGTGGCTTTGGAAGCCTGCGACCCTTTGCGCTTACCAGCGACAAGGACAAAGAGTGCATCCGAGCGGCGCAGGGGCGCCGTGCGGGAAATGTAGATTCTGAGTGCTCTCACCAGATCCAACAAATGTAAAGCCTTTTCATACCGATGAACTGCATGCGGATAAAAGGAAGGCAAGGAGATATCCTGATTAAGATGAAAAGAGGATACCACCTTAGGGAGAAACTCCTGAATGGGGCGCAGCACTACCTTGTCCTGGTGGAACACCAGGAATGGAGCTTTGGATGAGAGCGCTGCTAGTTCAGACACTCTCCGAAGAGACGTGACCGCTACCAGAAAGGCCACTTTCTGTGAGAGTCGCGAAAGTGACACATCCCTCAGAGGCTCGAAGGGCGGCTTCTGGAGAGCAACAAGGACCTTGTTTAGATCCCACGGATCTAACGGCCGCCTGTACGGAGGTACGATATGGCAAACCCCCTGCAGGAACGTGCGCACCTGAGAAAGTCGTGCTAGACGCTTCTGAAAAAACACGGATAGTGCCGAGACTTGCCCTTTAAGGGAGCCGAGCGATAAGCCCTTTTCCAACCCAGATTGCAGGAAGGAAAGAACGACAGGTAACGCGAATGGCCAGGGGGATACTCCTTGTGCAGAGCACCAGGATAAGAAAATCTTCCACGTTCTGTGGTAGATCTTAGCAGACGTGGGCTTCCTAGCCTGTCTCATGGTGGCCACGACCCCTTGGGGTAATCCTGAAGACGCTAGGATCCAGGACTCAATGGCCACACAGTCAGGTTCAGGGCCGCAGAATTCCGATGGAAAAACGGCCCTTGGGACAGTAAGTCTGGACGGTCTGGTAGTGCCCACGGTTGGCCGACCGTGAGATGCCACAGATCCGGGTACCACGACCTCCTCGGCCAGTCTGGGGCGACGAGTATGACGCGGCCGCAATCGGATCTGATCTTGCGTAACACTCTGGGCAAGAGTGCCAGAGGTGGAAACACATAAGGGAGCCGGAACTGCGACCAATCTTGCACTAAGGCGTCTGCCGCCAGAGCTCTTTGATCGCGAGACCGTGCTATGAAGGTCGGGACCTTGTTGTTGTGTCGAGACGCCATTAGGTCGACGTCCGGCACCCCCCGGCGGCGGCAGATTTCCTGAAACACGTCCGGGTGAAGGGACCATTCCCCTGCGTCCATGCCCTGGCGACTGAGGAAGTCTGCTTCCCAGTTTTCTACGCCCGGGATGTGAACTGCTGATATGGTGGATGCTCTTTCCTCCACCCACATCAGAATCCGCCGGACTTCCTGGAAGGCTTGCCGACTGCGTGTCCCTCCTTGGTGGTTGATGTATGCCACCGCTGTGGAGTTGTCCGACTGAATTCGGATCTGCTTTCCTTCCAGCCACTGCTGGAAGGCTAATAGGGCAAGATACACTGCCCTGATTTCCAGAACATTGATCTGAAGGGTGGACTCCTGCTGAGTCCACGTCCCTTGAGCCCTGTGGTGGAGAAAAACTGCTCCCCACCCTGACAGACTCGCATCTGTCGTGACCACTGCCCAGGATGGGGGCAGGAATGATCTTCCCTGTGATAATGAGGTGGGAAGAAGCCACCATTGCAGAGAGTCCTTGGCCGTCTGAGAAAGGGAGACTTTCCTGTCTAGGGAAGTTGTCTTCCCGTCCCATTGGCGGAGAATGTCCCATTGAAGTGGGCGCAGATGAAACTGTGCAAACGGGACTGCCTCCATTGCTGCCACCATCTTCCCTAGGAAGTGCATGAGGCGCCTTAAGGGGTGCGACTGACCCTGAAGGAGAGACTGCACCCCTGTCTGTAGTGACCGCTGCTTGTCCAGCGGAAGCTTCACTATCGCTGAGAGAGTATGAAACTCCATGCCAAGATACGTTAGTGATTGAGTCGGTGCCAGGTTTGACTTTGAAAAGTTGATGATCCACCCGAAAGTCTGGAGAGTCTCCAGCGCAACATTCAGGCTGTGTTGGCATGCCTCTTGAGAGGGTGCTTTGACAAGTAGATCGTCTAAGTAAGGGATCACCGAGTGTCCCTGAGAATGCAAGACTGCTACCACTGCCGCCATGACCTTGGTGAAAACCCGTGGGGCTGTCGCCAGACCAAATGGCAGAGCTAGAAACTGGAGATGGTCGTCTCCTATCACGAAACGTAGAAAACGTTGGTGCTCTGTAGCAATCGGCACGTGGAGATAAGCATCTTTGATGTCTATTGATGCAAGGAAATCTCCTTGAGACATTGAGGCAATGACGGAGCGGAGGGATTCCATCCGGAACCGCCTGGCGTTCACATGTTTGTTGAGCAGCTTTAGGTCCAGAACAGGACGGAAAGAGCCGTCCTTTTTTGGAACCACAAAGAGATTGGAGTAAAAACCTTGCCCTTGTTCCTGCTGAGGAACAGGGATCACCACTCCTTCTGCTTTTAGTGAGCACACCGCCTGCAGAAGGGCATCTGCTCGGTCGGGATGTGGGGAGGTTCTGAAGAACCGAGGCGGAGGACGAGAACTGAATTCTATCCTGTACCCGTGAGACAAAATGTCTGTTACCCACCGGTCTTTGACCTGTGGCAGCCAAATGTCGCAAAAGCGGGAGAGCCTGCCACCGACCGAGGATGCGGAGAGATGAGGCCGAAAGTCATGAGGCAGCCGCCTTGGAAGCGGTCCCTCCGGTTGCTTTCTTAGGGCGTGAGTGAGCCCGCCAGGAATCTGAGCTCCTTTGCTCCTTCTGAGTCCCTTTGGACGAGGAGAATTGGGTCTTGCCGGAGCCTCGAAAGGACCGAAACCTCGACTGCCATTTCCTCTGTTGAGGTTTGCTTGATCTGGGCTGGGGTAAGGAGGAGTCTTTACCCTTGGATTGTTTAATGATTTCAGCCAATTGTTCACCAAACAGTCTATCTACAGATAGTGGCAAGCTGGTTAAACATTTTTTGGAAGCAGAATCCGCTTTCCATTCCTTTAACCACAAGGCTCTGCGCAAAACCACAGAATTGGCAGACGCTATTGAGGTACGGCTTGTAGAGTCCAGGTCAGCGTTGATAGCGTAAGTCGCAAATGCAGACATTTGCGAGGTTAGGGACGCTACACGCGGCACTGCTGGACGTATGATAGAGTCCACCTGTGCTAGACCAGCTGAAATAGCTTGGAGTGCCCACACGGCCGCGAATGCTGGAGCAAACGACGCGCCGATAGCTTCATAGACAGACTTTAACCAAAGGTCCATCTGTCTGTCATTGGCATCTTTAAGTGAAGCCCCATCCTCCACTGCAACTATGGATCTAGCCGCAAGCCTGGAGATTGGGGGGTCCACCTTTGGACACTGGGTCCAGCGTTTGACCACGTCAGGGGGAAAAGGATAACGTGTATCCTTAAGACGTTTGGAGAAACGCTTGTCCGGGTAAGCATGGTGTTTCTGGACTGATTCTCTGAAGTCAGCATGGTCCAGAAAAGTACTCAGTTTACGCTTGGGATACCTGAAATGGAACTTCTCCTGCTGTGCAGCTGCCTCCTCTGCAGAAGGGGCAGGTGGAGAAATTTCCAATAGACTATTGATGGCCGCTATAAGGTCATTTACCACGGCGTCACCATCAGGAGTATCCAGATTGAGAGCGGTTTCAGGATTAGACTCCTGATCACCCTCCTCTGTCTCATCATGTAGAGACTCTTCTCGCTGAGACCCTGATCCGCGCGATGACGTGGAGGGTCTCTCCCAGCGAGCACGCTTAGGCTGCCTGGGACTGTCATCTGAGTCAGAGCCGTCAGGCTGAGATGCCTGGGACCCCCTTGAATCACGGATTAACTCCAAATGAGGGGGACCGGGGAACGTTGCCGCAGCAGTGTCCATGGTCTGAGTAACTGGCCTGGCCTGCAAGGTCTCTAGTATCTTTGTCATAGTGACAGACATTTTGTCAGCAAAAACTGCAAACTCTGTCCCCGTCACCGGGACAGGGTTCACCGGCGACTCTGCCTGGGCCACTACCACCATAGACTCCGGCTGACGAAGTGGCACAGGGACCGAGCATTGCACACAATGGGGGTCATTGTAACCTGCCGGTAGATCAGCCCCACAAGCGGCACAAGCAACGCTTACAGCCTGTGTCTTGGCACCCTTGCGTTTTGTGGATGACATGTTGTCGTCTCCTCAGAGCAAGCTAGGGTATACAGCCAAGAAGCGACCTTACAGTGCAATATATATATACTATATGGTATAGAGAAAAAAGGTACACCAAAATAACACTGTGGCACTAGTGGGGCCAGCACTAATGTGCTGCTTACCGCCCGCTTAACGCGGGTGTGTGGTCGCCAGAAATCCCTTGTCTGGGTCTCCCAGAGCCTGTGTCCGTTCTCCAGCCAGACTGCATGTAAGGAATGGCTGCCGGCGTCCTATGGAGAGGGGCGGGCCCTGGGCGTGTGCAGACAAAGAGCGGGAACCCTGCGTCCCCCTGTGCTCAGTGAGAGGGCTGGAGCATGTAAATAAGGCTCCAGCCCTCGGCGCTGATTAAACGTACAGCGTCTCTCCCTTGCCCTGATTGACAGGGTGGGGGCGGGAACGAAGCGGAGCTAGGCCGCAGAAGCCGGGGACTAAATTTATAAGCGACGCCGTCGTAAAAGCACGGTCGGCGCTAAGTCCCCGGCGCACTACAAGTCGCATCCGCGCCGCCGCTCCAGGGGCGGCCGGCGCGGCAGTCCCCAACACATAAAATCACTCAGACAAACTGTAGTGACTGTAACCCCAGCGCGCAGCGCTACTGTCCCCGGCGCACTAGCACGCCCAGCAAGTCTGGAATGTGCGCGGCCTGTTTGGGACACAGAGTACCTCAATGTCGCAGGGCCTTGTCCCTGAACGGTACCCAGCTCCGTATCCAGCAGGTTCCATGGGTCTGTGGATGGAGCCCGGCCTCAGGGCTTGGGGGCCGGTAAGATCCCACTTCCACAGAGCCCCTCAGGGGGATGGGGAAGGAAAACAGCATGTGGGCTCCAGCCTCCGTACCCACAATGGGTACCTCAACCTTAACAAAACACCGCCGACATAAAGTGGGGTGAGAAGGGAGCATGCTGGGGGCCCTAGTATGGGCCCTCTTTTCTTCCATCCGACATAGTCAGCAGCTGCTGCTGACTAAACAGTGGAGCTATGCGTGGATGTCTGACCTCCTTCGCACAAAGCAGAAAACTGGTGAGCCAGTGATCCCACTGGGGGTGTATAGCCAGAAGGGGAGGGGCCTTACACTTTTTAGTGTAATGCTTTGTGTGGCCTCCGGAGGCAGTACTATACACCCAATCGTCTGGGTCTCCCAATGGAGCGCCGAAGAAAACCGGCTACGGAGGAGAGAGGGAGAGAAATCCCTCCCTCCCCTCTGCAGTGCTGGTCCGCCCCTCCTGAGAGCCGGCCTGTCCCTCCGCAGCTGAGGTCCGATCGCACAATCGGACCTCAGTTGCAGGGACACTTGCATGACACTCTGCTCCTGCTGTGCTGCCAGCGTGAGCCGAGTGTCATGCGAGGATCGCAGTAATCCCCCGTGTGGCCCTGGCCTTACTGACAGAATCTCAGTTCACCAATTTGCAGCCGGCAATAAACAGTGCAACACAGAGCTTTTAAAAGCCAAAATAGTACAAAATTGTCACTGGCACTCAAACAATTTGATTCTTAATTTTTCTTCTTTTTTTGTTTTCCTGATTTGTAGAAACAAGGTCAAGGCCGGAAACTGAGCAGTTTTCTCGCAGCCTCTGATCCTCTGCTGTGTAGTTCCAGACTAAATCTTTATGAGGATGGAGAAAATCGGAGATAAAATCTGGCAATGAAATATCCACTGGTTGACAAAATCTTCTTGGCTCTCCCCACACATAGGCTCGTCTATACTCACATGCATGGACAAAGCTTTATGTAATAGAATTACACATACCTGCTCATGAATGTATGCCAATCCATCCAATATTTCTCTAAAAAGCCGCCAAAGGCGACTGTTGTCCAGATATAATCCTTGATCTATAGTGTCTCGCAGAGTGCTCTTCTCACAATATTCCATCTGTAATTAATGAAACACATTCAACATTTTTCTCAATAAGATATTAAAGGTTACTTTAATAGCAAGCATCATTTATTGGGCTGCACAGACATGGGGGGGTTAGGTTGGGGCTAACCCTGCAGCAGACAGGCCCCCGCCACCCTGCAGCAGACGGGCCGCCACCCTGCAGCAGACGGGCCGCCACCCTGCAGCAGACGGGCCGCCACCCTGCAGCAGACGGGCCGCCACCGCCACCCTGCAGCAGATGGGCCGCCAACCTGCAGCAGACGGGGACGCCGCCGCCACCCTGCAGCAGACGGGGCCGCCAACCTGCAGCAGACGGGGACGCCGCCGCCACCCTGCAGCAGACGAGGTCGCCGCCGCCACCCTGCAGCAGATGGGCCGCTGCCGCCACCCTGCAGCAGATGGGCCGCTGCCGCCACCCTGCAGCAGATGGGCCGCTGCCGCCACCCTGCAGCAGATGGGCCGCTGCCGCCACCCTGCAGCAGACGGGCTTCCGCCACCCTGCAGCAGACGGGTTTCCGCCACCCTGCAGCAGACGGGCTTCCGCCACCCTGCAGCAGACGGGCTTCCGCCACCCTGCAGCAGACGGGCTTCCGCCACCCTGCAGCAGACGGGCTTCCGCCACCCTGCAGCAGACGGGCTTCCGCCACCCTGCAGCAGACGGGCTTCCGCCACCCTGCAGCAGACGGGCTTCCGCCACCCTGCAGCAGACGGGCCGCCACAACCATGCAGTTTTCCAGCAATAAACATAATCCAGCGATTTATTGCCAAAAACAAATTCAAGGATCAAGAATTGTATTGTACTGTATACCAGCTGCTATACCCTTATCTGTTGGGGTGTAAAGTTGGAGGGTCCCCATTCACCTTATATACTTGAAATCAACGGCGTTCAGCGGAGTTGAAATGTGGATAGCTGTTTAACTAGTACTACTAATGATTTCACAATACATACAACAGCACAAAAAAACGGCAATTCACAGAATATGAGCGTACCTGGATATACAGATAATGCATGCTCTGAACGGACATCTCAGATGGGGATTCTTTGAGCCCTACCGATTTTTCCGCAGCACCTTCCTCATCCTGTTCACAGTAATTAGCAAGAGAAAACGTTCATAACAAGATAGAATATTCCTGATTGACAAGGACGGCATTAACGCCAGTTGTAGATCTCCAGTGACGAGCACCGCAACACATCCGGCAAACTGGCAATTCCAAACACACAACTTAATGGGTACATCTACTTTCTCTTTCGTTTCACTGGGGGACACAGGAAACAATCCATTGTTTCCTGTGTCCCCCAATGAAGACTCAGAGAAAGAGATTTTACGGTGAGTACACAAAAATCTTCCTTTCCAATAAGTCATCAAATAAGTTAAAAAAAAAAAAATTGGGGGGGGGGGGGGGGGGACAACTGGGGAAATAAAATCTGTAATTTATATTTGGCTTTTTTTATCACTCACTAATTTATATTTTGTATAGTCTATGGGGGGGGCAGGACCATGGTTTATAGCTGTTGCAACAAGGAGGCAGATACTGAGTAGTTTGGCATTTGCCCCCAATCATCAGTTTTACCCCTCTCTTTCCGCCACTGAGCTCATCAGGCTGTAGCTGCAGGCAAAAACGACCATGTGGCCGCCTGCACAGCACCCAAGACGTAGAGGCTTTGTGATGAAAAGCCCAAGATGTTCCCCCTCAATTACTTGCGTAGATTGGGTTGCCACACGGAAGGAGTACATTTTGCCCTTCAAGATTTAGGCTTTATTTATGGTAAACCCCATTCAACAGATGAGGATGTCCCCTGATGCTGCTGGCAGATCATGTATGGAACCCTATGGAAAAGTGAAACGGTTTTTCACGTCAAGGGTCCATGAACAATGCACAGACCAGATCTAAATTATTAAGGAACTTTTCCATGCACAATAAATGATAGAGGCAGAAAAAGAAGGGCACCTGGTTGAAAGCAAAATTGCAAATATCAATGAAGTGAGATTTAGAGGACAAGGCTGTCGATTCTGACATCTCCTGGAGGCCCCCAAGAAAGCAACTTTCCATAAAAGCAGCCATAATCGGACACTACAGAGGGGCACAAAAAAAGGCGACTGCAGTACCTCAAGGTTCCATGGTGCTGGGGTATGAGGACATGTACAGAATTTAAACCTCTCCTTACAAGAAGGTGTGTACTGCTAACTTAAGAGCTAGTCAAAAATTACATAAAATAGCGCACAGATCTATCCCTTGAGAGATCTTAAATTTATTTCCAAATATAGACCATTCTGGAGGAAGGAAAAAACACAGAGGGGGACTCACTTTAAAGATATAAACGAGGGTTAAAGCAGTAGGAGAAGCAACCTAATATAAAATACAGATTTGCCCAACAGTCATTTAAAAAGGAGGCAAATATGGTGTCCCACAATGAAGGCTTCGAGAAAGATTTTACGGAGAGTACCCAAAATCTTCTTTTCTCTATTGTTTCATTGGGGGACACAGGAAACCATGGGACATTCCAAAGTTTGTCTTCAAGATGAAAAAAAAGACTAGAGGAAACCAGACACTGTATTTTGCAAAACCTGTTGGGATATGACAGAAACTGCCAAGAAAAAGGAGGGAAAGCTGTGTACTCTGTAGAACTTGGAAAAGAAAAGTATAGAAAACGAGAAAGCGGCCTAGAGAGCACAATTAGAGGCTTGACGGTAAAGGATCCAAGAAACCCCAGGAACCGGTGAAGAGAACCAGAACCCCAGTGAGGGCACTCTGTTCCTTTGTTCAATATGTGTCCAGAATGGCAGAGCAGATCTGTATCGGAATACCAATATGAAAACTCTCCGGATCATGACAAAGGAATCCAAGTGTCTAAAAGAAATGGAAGATTGTAAACTCTTAGGAGCAAGGTTATCATTTTTTGTTGATTTCCTACTCTTAGGACAAGGTTTCACGACTATGTTCATTGCTCACTACTCATACCACCTAGTATTAAGCACCTGAAAGTTGTTTACTTCTATGCTGTAAAAGTTTTTCTCTTCTTTTTTTCTTGTTTTTTATTCTCTCTTCTATATGATTGATAGATTATCGTATTTTTCGCTTTATAAAAGACGCGCCTGATTGTAAGACGCACCCCAAATTTGGTGAAGGAAAAGAGAATTTTTTTTTTAATGTTAAATGGGTTCCATCTTATAATGCCAGTGTCCATCTAACAAATCATATAGGGTATATGTCCCTCATAGCCCCCCCATCCTAAAATGAGCCCCCTTAATCTGGATATGGCCCCCTTATATTGAATATAGCCCCCTTGTGCTGGCACACGTCCCCCTGTGCTGGCACACGTCCCCCTGTGCTGGCACATCATCCTATTGATGGCACACGTCTCCTTTGATGGCACACGTCCCCTATTGATGGCAATTCCATGAACCAAACATCGAGGCCCATAACCTGTATATACTGTCCGAAATCTATACTACAGTTGCAGTATGCAAAATGCATTACTACCACCGCTCCCTGCCTGAGGGGCCATGTCTCAGAGTTCAGACACGTCTCAAACAAACCACTTTCTCGAGCCCTGGTGATGGAGAGTCAGCAGGATCTGGAGCAGCCGACCTGTGTCTGCCGGTAACAGAGGAACGGTGAAGTATCATGGCTACGATTCCTTTTCCTCTAGAGGTAGGGCAAGCAACAGTGAAGTTAGCCCAAACTCCTTATTTAGGATAACAGTAACTAAGTTTTCAGCCCTGAATTTCTAACCGAAAAGAAAGGGAAAACAAAAAAGGTGCACCTGCAAAGCAATTATGACTGCCTCCTAAGGCACTGAGCTAGTAATCGGAGAAGCAAACACTAACTACAAAACACCGAACTACTTACAGTTGGTCTCCTTGCGGCAGCAGATATAGACCATGGACCCAAATCCCTCATTGTCACGGAGGAGAAACATAGGACGCTACTTACTTTTAACCAAAAAGTGGAGTTATACCCCCACTGAATGACGTAACTAATACTTGTAATCAGATGCAGAAATCCGAGCATACGCCATAATTTTCTGCCAAGGGTCTTGTAGTAAAATACATGCTACAAGATCAGACCGTATACAGTGTACTTTTTCACTGACAAGTTACGCATTTTTCTTCATTTGCTTACACAAAGTAAAAATTAATTTAACAGATGTTTTGATATTTTAAAGTCATGCAGCAAACAAGCTGTATCACACAACGTGCAGCATTTATTACAGCCCTCCATTATACTATATCTATAATCAGGGAAGACCAACAGGTAAATAAGAAATTGGGTTTTAAAAGGAATTTGTCGGCAGGTTTTAGCTCCCCCATCTGAAATCTGCATGATGTAGGGGCAGAGATCCTGATTCCAGCCATGTGTCACTTACTGAGCTATTTGCTGCAGCTTTGATAACGTCTCTCACATAAGGTGTCAAAAACTGGTGACAGATTCCCTTTAATGAAGGTTGAAAGCTACAGCAATGCAGTTATTACCTGATCAGGACTGTTCTCATCCTCGTTTTCAAAAACAATCTCACTATCGGAGTCTGTTCCTGGTCTGGGAGTACAAAAAAAATACTTTAAGTCCATTTCTCATAGCTGGTTCACAATAACCACCATGACAAGCAACTGCTTTGGATAGTTTGCGACTTGTTTGTTACATGCAAGGGTCTGGTCTACATGAACAGTTCACTATGTGGCAGGTAGAAAAGGGTTCCCCCCTCTAAGGCATCCATAGACCCCATTGCGGCATATGGTGACATAATTTAAAGGGAACCTGTCATCAGAAATTTAGCTATAAACCTAAAAGTTTCCCCCTCTGCAGCTCCTGGGCTGCATTCTAGGAAGCTTCCTATAGTTTTTGTGGCCCCTTTTATTCCAAAATAAATACTTTATAAACTTGTACCTTTTCGTATACAAATTTCTCTATCGTTTCATTGGGGGACACAGGACCATGGGTTATGCTGCTGTCACTAGGAGGCTGACACTAAGTAAACATAAAAAGTTAGCTCCTCCCTAGCAGTGTACACCCCGAGCCGGAGGCGGGCTCAGATCAGTTTTAGCTTAGTGTCGTAGGAGGCTGATGTGGGCCGTCTCGGCCCCCCTCAGCCATTTGTGTTTTTGCGCTTTTTTCCTTTATTTCGGCGCCGCTCATCGCTCTCATACCTGTCTTCTTTTTCTCTGCAGGCATTCTCTTCACTCACCCTCCGCAGCCCTGTGGGTACCACTTCCCAGGGTCGCAGGGGCTTGAGATTTTGGGCCCTCTCCCCAGTCCATCCCCGTGGTACCACTCCCGGGGTTGCGCGTGTGGGCAGGTTGTCGTGGGCACCCCTGATTCGCTCTGCGGTATCGCCCCAAAGGGCGTACAGGGGCATACAGCAGGGATGGAACCTCCGCAGCGTTTGTAATCCGATGGGGCCCTTTCACGTTGCCTTCTCCTGCAGGGGGGCTGCTTCCCCCATCATGATGTCCACTTCCCTGCCTCAGCACGCTCTCCCCCTAAGTCCTCAGTCTTCCTGGACGAGAGCACTGTACACAGGCAGGGGCAGGGCGCCCTGATTGCACCGCATCCGTCGCTGGGCCGGCGCCGCCGAGAACAGGTAGGACTGACCTCTCCTGCACCTTGCCCCCGGCCCTCTCCAAAATGTAGGCCCCGGTCTCGGCCTAGTCGCTCCTGCGTCCTAGCCACGCCCCCGCTGCAGCGCTATTGGCCGCCGGTCGTCTGGCCCAGTCCCCTCCCACCGCTCAGCCTCCTGGCTTGTGGTGGGGGCTGTGGATCCTCCGTTTTTCGCGCCTGAACGCTGCTCCTCCCCCAGCGTCCCCATCGCCATTTTAGCCTGTATCTGGTCCCCTGAGGCTGCAGCGCGCCTGCGTTCTCACTCTTCTGGCCAGCTCACTCCTGGACTCCCTCTTCTGGACTGGTGGGCAGCACACAGGACCTGGGTAAGCCCTGCTCCTAAGGAGTAGCCCTCACTAGGTAGCGTTCTCTGAGTTTAGGGACGAGTTAACCCTCTCCTGTCTCCTTCCTAGCAGCCACCAGGGAGAGTACTTTTTTCACCATGCCTAATGCTAAGTCCACCCGACCCAAGCAGGCCCCCTTTGCCTTATTTTTTGCATGCTCCTCCTGCAAGACCAAATTTACCCAAGGCCAGGACGCCCCGCTACGCTCCGTCTGTTCTACAGACTCGCAGCCTCCGCAGGACTCCTCGGACGACGCTTCTGATACTGCAGACGCCACAGCGCCAGATGCTACAGGGCCCTGCGCCCCGCCCCTTCCCCGACTGGCTAGCATCCCTGTCCCAGTCCGTAGATTCCCTCTCTGAGGCTTCTCGGACCATCGCGCAAGCACTGCGCCTGCTGCCGTCGCTCGCCCAGACTCCCGCAGACCTGACGCAATCGCCTCCGGAGCAGGTGAGCCCCGTCGCAGGGATCTCCTCGGCTGCTCAGAAGCGGACCCGCCAGGTCTCGCCTTCAGCCTCTTCCCAGGATTCACCTTCATCCCCAGGTCCAGACCATCATTCCTCCGGGGAGACTTCTGACCACTCCGATGAGGATTCCGATGCAGCACCCCTGCTGGACTCAGAGCAGGCGGCTCATATTCGGCGTTTGGTGAATTGCCTGATAGAAGCAGTAAACCAGACCCTAAAGGTACAGGTGGACCCAGTCTCCTCCCAGAGCACCCAGGTCTCGTTTAAGCGGATGAAGCGGGCCCAAAGTGCATTCAGCGGACATCCAGAATTCGCTGAGTTACTGCGCAGCCACAGGCAACAGCCGGACAAGGTATTTACCAGCGGTAAGTCCATTGATTTGCATTATCCCTTTCCTGAGGGTCTTCGAAAGGATTGGGCAGGCTCCCCTGTGGTCGACCCCCCAATCTCCCGCCTGTCTTCTCACACAGTCCTGCCACTCACTAACGGTACGTCTCTCAAGGACCCCACGGACCGTACTATTGACAGGTTGGCCCGTTCCGCCTTCGAGGCAGCGGGCACATCCCTCTCACCGGCCTTTGCCTCGGTTTGGGTTGAAGGCACTGATGTCCTGGGCGGACACGCTACGCTGCGGACTCCACGCCATTCCTGCCAATCCGGACCTGGTCCTCATCGCCTCGTGGATTTCCCTCGCGGGTGAGTACCTGCTCAATGCAGCCCTGGCATCTGCCAATTGCGCGGCCCAGGCCGCCAGCAACAATGTGGCCATCCGTCGAGCCCTCTGGCTCTGGTCCTGGAACGCGGATGCGGCCTCTAAGAAGTCACTGACTTCCCTGCCCTTCCTAGGGGAACGTCTTTTCGGAGATAAGCTGGACCAGTTGATCTCCGATGCGCCGGGAGGAAAGAGTACATCTCTCCCCCAATTGCGCCCCAAGCGCTTCCAGAATCGGTGCCGCTCCGCTCATTTCCGGCCCTTTCGCAGCTTCAACTCCACTCCCCAGCCGCGAAAAAGCCGCTCTCCTCCGAGAGACAGGAGGACCCCGTCATTCAAGACCAATCCCGCCTGGCGTTCACGTCCCCGCCAGTCCACGAAATCCTCTTCCGGTTACCGCCGACGCTCCTCCAAGTGCCTCGCGGTCGGCGCGCAACAGCGCCAGACTCGTGGGAGGGCGTCTGTCTCGTTTCCAGCATGTGTGGATCCCCCTGACCGCCGATGCCTGGGTCAGAGAGATCATCACCTCAGGCTACAAAATAGAATTCGAGTCAAAGCCACCGAGACGTTTTTTTCCTATCTCGCCCTCCCAAGTCTCCCGCGCGTTCTTTCACTCCATAGACTCCCTCCTCCAAGCCGGAGTCGTGGTGCCAGTCCCTCCCGCAGAACGTTTCAAGGGGTTCTATTCCAACCTTTTCGTGGTCCCCAAGAAGGACGGCTCTGTCCGCCCCAACCTCGACTTAAAGCTTCTAAACAGGTCGGTGAGGCCTCGGCCGTTTCGAATGGAGTCACTCCGGTCCGTGATCGCGTCCATGGAGGTCGGCGAATTCCTGGCATCGCTGGATATTCAAGACGCCTATCTTCACGTCCCTATAGCCACCTCTCACCAACAGTTCCTCCGCTTTGCGATAGCGGAAGATCACTTCCAGTTCACGGCTCTTCCTTTCGGCCTCGCATCCGCCCCCAGAGTCTTTAGGAAGATCATGGCGGCTGCCATGTCCGTCCTACATTCCAGGGGTGTTATGGTCATCCCGTACTTGGACGATATGTTGATCAAAGGTTCTTCTTTCGAAGACTGTCGTCTTGGGGTGCAGGTCACGATCGACACCCTTTCACGGTTAGGGTGGCTGATCAATCGGAAGAAGTCCTCTCTGACCCCGGCCCGACGGATCACCTTTTTAGGCATGGTATTCGATACCACCCAAGGGCAAGTTTTCCTCACACAGGAGAAGATGTCCTCCCTGCAACGAGGCCTCTGCGCTCTCCGGCGTCAGCGCCAAGTTTACATCAGGTTCGGCATGCGAGTCCTCGTTCGTATGGTGGCGGCGATGGAAGCGGTACCCTTTGCACAGTTTCACCTCCGGCCCCTCCAGCTGGCCTTGCTGAAGAAGTGGGACAGATCTCCCTTTTCTCTGGACCGCAGGTTTCATCTTTCGCCAGAGACCCGCCACTCCCTCCGTTGGTGGATCAATCAACGCAACCTCGCGTCAGGAAGGTCATTCCTCCCGCTCCACTGGAAGATAGTGACCACCGACGCCAGTCTCCAGGGCTGGGGGGCAGTGTTTCGGCATCACACAGCGCAAGGCCGATGGACACCGCGGGAGAGTTGTCTCCCGATCAACATTCTGGAGATAAGAGCCATCCGGCTAGCCTTGCAGCAGTTTCGGCACCTAGTACAGGGTTGCCCGGTCAGGATCCAGTCGGACAATGCGACGGCGGTGGCGTACATCAACCACCAAGGCGGCACAAGAAGTGTCGGGGCGATGAGAGAAGTCAGGAAGATTTTGCACTGGGCCGAGTGTCATCACTCCCTGATCTCAGCGGTACACATCCCAGGCGTGGACAATTGGGCGGCGGACTTCCTCAGCAGGGAAGGCCTCGCCTCCGGAGAATGGTCCCTCAACCGGGAAGTCTTCAACCAGATCTGCGACAGATGGGGAGTTCCGGATGTGGACCTAATGGCCTCCCGGTTCAACTGTCAGGTTCTGCAATTTGTAGCGCGGTGGCGCGACCGCTTGGCGTTAGGAGTCGACGCCCTCACCCTGTCATGGAGCCAGTTCAGTCTCCCGTACATCTTCCCTCCGCTCCCTCTGATCCCGAGGGTCCTCAAGAAGATCAAGGCAGAAGGAATACCCGTCATCCTAGTGGCTCCGGACTGGCCCAGGCGAGCATGGTTCGCGGAACTCACTCAGCTCCTCGCAGACGCTCCGTGGTGTCTTCCAGACCGTCCAGATTTCCTGCAGCAGGGACCTCTTTTCCATCAGAACTCAAAGGTCCTAAATTTGACGGCCTGGCCATTGAATCCTGGGTTCTAGCTCAGGCTGGTTTTTCTTCAAGAGTGATACAGACAATGATTAGGGCCAGGAAGCCATCTTCATCAAGAATATACTACCACACGTGGAAGGTCTTCTTCAGGTGGTGTGAAGAGCACAGTATTTCTTCTCCTCTCGCCTTCTCCCTTCCTTCCCTATTGGCATTCTTGCAGTCAGACCTAGATGCGGGTCTCTCGCTCGCAACACTAAAGGGCCAGGTATCGGCTTTGTCAATCCTGTTTCAGAAGCCACTGGCCTCTCGTCCACAGGTTAAGACCTTCATCCAGGGAGTGGCCCACCTGGCCCCGCCGTATCGTCGGCCTCTAGAACCGTGGGACCTTAATCTAGTCCTAGGGTCGCTTCAGGGTCCCCCCTTCGAGCCCTTGCGGGATTCTTCCCTTTCTCACCTGTCTTGGAAGGTGGTGTTCCTCGTTGCCATCACTTCTATTCGCAGGACGTCAGAGCTGGCAGCTCTCTCGTCGTGCCCCCTTTTTGATTTTTCACCAGGACAAAGCGGTTCTCCGGCCAGATCCCTCCTTTCTCCCAAAGGTGGTCTCCCCGTTCCATCTAAACGAAGAAATTGTCCTTCCGTCCTTCTGTCCCGTCTCCTCTCACAGCTTGGGAAGGTCCTTGCACACCCTGGACCTGGTGCGCGCCCTTAGAATTTATGTCTCCAGAACCGCTCCGTTCCGTAAGTCGGATGGTCTGTTTGTCCTTCCTTCTGGTCCCAAGAGGGGTGACTCGGCATCCAAAGCCACAATTGCCAGATGGATCCGTTCCGCCATATCTGAGGCCTATCGGATTCGGGACAAGTCTCCGCCGCGGGGGGTTAGGGCGCACTCTACCCGAGCAGTGGGAGCCTCTTGGGCAATTAGGCATCAGGCGTCGGCCGACCAGGTCTGCAAGGCCGCCACCTGGTCCAGCCTGCATACCTTTACTAGGTTCTACCATGTTCACACCCAAGCATCGGCAGATGCTAGTTTTGGGAGAAAGGTCTTGCAGGCAGCAGTTGCACACCTGTAATAGGGTGACAGCATTCAATTATAGTACAAGCCCGCCGAGGGAGGTCGTTGTTTTCTTCCTATCTGCGGTGCTTCTGTATTCCCACCCAGGGACTGCTTTTGGACGTCCCATGGTCCTGTGTCCCCCAATGAAACAATAGAGAAAGTAGGATTTTTGTGTACTCACCGTAAAATCTCTTTCTCTGAGTCTTCATTGGGGGACACAGCACCCACCCTGCTTGGTTTTTTGGTTGTTAAATTGCATTTGCCTGCCATTTTCAGCGGTCTTATGTTCATAGATCTCTTGTTTGCACGGCTGCATTATTTTAGTTATAACTTTGTTTTATGTATGGTGATTCTGGTACTCCTCCTACTGCTTGTGCACCAAACTGATCTGAGCCCTCCTCCGGCTCGGGGTGTATACTGCTAGGGAGGAGCTAACTTTTTATGTTTACTTAGTGTCAGCCTCCTAGTGACAGCAGCATAACCCATGGTCCTGTGTCCCCCAATGAAGACTCAGAGAAAGATTTTACGGTGAGTACACAAAAATCCTACTTTCTTAAATCTTCCATGGGGGCGGGCTGCCTGATGTACGTTGCCGTCCTCCTACCGATTTACGCCGCTCCCGAACGCTGAATTTCAAACCTCAGGACGCCGCCCCTGGGCGCCCGTGGTCCTGCGCATGCGCTGTGCTACTGTAGCGGTACCGTGCACTGCGTGCACGTGTGACCGCTGGTGACGCTTTGCGCGGGCACCGACTGCTCCGTCCGCTCCTCCCATCTATTTCCTGCTGCTGAGCAGAATGGGAAGGAGGTGATGTCCGGTCATCTGGCCAGCGAGCGTTTGCGCAGAACGCTGGAGGAATAGGCGAAAGTGCGGTCACGAGGTTATGGGCGGCACTTGCTAAAGACACTCACAGCGCCGCCCATAACCTCGTGCCCGCACAAAGCGTCACTAGCGGTCACACGTGCACGGCACGGCTACAGTAGCACAGCGAATGCACGGGACCACAGGAGCCCAGGGGCGGCGTCCTGAGGTTTGAAATTCAGCGTTCAGGGGCGGCGTAAATCGGCAGGAGGACATCAGGCAGCCCGCCCCCATGGTAGATTTAAGTAATTTGCATACGAAAAGGTACAAGTTTATAAAGTATTTATTTTGGAATAAAAGGGGCCACAAAAACTATAGGAAGCTTGCTAGAATGCAGCCCAGGAGCTGCAGAGGGGGAAACTTTTAGGTTTATAGCTAAATTTCTGATGACAGGTTCCCTTTAAGAAAATAACCACATGGCAATCTTTACTTCAATGGTGCTGTGTCGCAGTTCCCTCCAGAGCAGCGCTCCTGGCTCCTTGAGGTTGGACTCCTACTTATCATGAGGGTACTGAAAACTAGGGAGTCCAGCCTCTAGGGAGCTCTTAATAAAAACCATACAGCCATGAGTAAGGAATATACATCTAGTGGGAAGAATATCTCAAGTGGGTTACCACATGGCTCTGTCCTGGGACCAGTGTTGTTCAACATCGTCATCAATGATTTAGATTAAGGAATTGAGGGGAAGTGATTAAATTTGCTGATGATACCAAGCTAGGAGGGTTAGCTATTACTAGACAAGAGAGAGAGTATTTAACAAGTTCTAAAACTGGAACAATGGGCAGTAACAGAATTGTTTTTAACAGTAAGAAATGCAAAAGCCTACAGTTAGGTCCAGAAATATTTGGACAGTGACACAATTTTCGCGAGTTGGGCTCTGCATGCCACCACATTGGATTTGCAATGAAACCTCTACAACAGAATTCAAGTGCAGATTGTAACCTTTAATTTGAAGGTTTGAACAAAAATATCTGATAGAAATTGTAGGAATTGTACACATTTCTTTACAAACACTCCACATTTTAGGAGGTCAAAAGTAATTGGACAAATAAACCAAACCCAAACAAAATATTTTTATTTTCAATATTTTGTTGCGAATCCTTTGGAGGCAATCACTGCCTTAAGTCTGGAACCCATGGACATCACCAAACGCTGGGTTTCCTCCTTCTTAATGCTTTGCCAGGCCTTTACAGCCGCAGCCTTCAGGTCTTGCTTGTTTGTGGGTATTTCCGTCTTAAGTCTGGATTTGAGCAAGTGAAATGCATGCTCAATTGGGTTAAGATCTGGTGATTGACTTGGCCATTGCAGAATGTTCCACTTTTTTGCACTCATGAACTCCTGGGTAGCTTTGGCTGTATGCTTGGGGTCATTATCCATCTGTACTATGAAGCGCCGTCCGATCAACTTTGCGGCATTTGGCTGAATCTGGGCTGAAAGTATATCCCGGTACACTTCAGAATTCATCCGGCTACTCTTGTCTGCTGTTATGTCATCAATAAACACAAGTGACCCAGTGCCATTGAAAGCCATGCATGCCCATGCCATCACGTTGCCTCCACCATGTTTTACAGAGGATGTGGTGTGCCTTGGATCATGTGCCATTCCCTTTCTTCTCCAAACTTTTTTCTTCCCATCATTCTGGTACAGGTTGATCTTTGTCTCATCTGTCCATAGAATACTTTTCCAGAACTGAGCTGGCTTCATGAGGTGTTTTTCAGCAAATTTAACTCTGGCCTGTCTATTTTTGGAATTGATGAATGGTTTGCATCTAGATGTGAACCCTTTGTATTTACTTTCATGGAGTCTTCTCTTTACTGTTGACTTAGAGACAGATACACCTACTTCACTGAGAGTGTTCTGGACTTCAGTTGATGTTGTGAACGGGTTCTTCTTCACCAAAGAAAGTATGCGGCGATCATCCACCACTGTTGTCATCCGTGAACGCCCAGGCCTTTTTGAGGTCCCAAGCTCACCAGTCAATTCCTTTTTTCTCAGAATGTACCCGACTGTTGATTTTGCTACTCCAAGCATGTCTGCTATCTCTCTGACGGATTTTTTCTTTTTTTTCAGCCTCAGGATGTTCTGCTTCACCTCAATTGAGAGTTCCTTAGACCGCATGTTGTCTGGTAACAGCAACAGCTTCCAAATGCAAAACCACACACCTGTAATCAACCCCAGACCTTTTAACTACTTCATTGATTACAGGTTAACGAGGGAGACGCCTTCAGAGTTAATTGCAGCCCTTAGAGTCCCTTGTCCAATTACTTTTGGTCCCTTGAAAAAGAGGAGGCTATGCATTACAGAGCTATGATTCCTAAACCCTTTCTCCGATTTGGATGTGAAAACTCTCATATTGCAGCTGGGAGTGTGCACTTTCAGCCCATATTATATATATATAATTGTATTTCTGATCATGTTTTTGTAAACAGCTAAAATAACAAAACTTGTGTCACTGTCCAAATATTTCTGGACCTAACTGTACATATGGGCAAGGAAAAAGGAAACAAAGCACATACAGAATGGGAGGAATAGAACTAAGCAACAGCACCTGTAAACTTAGGTATAGTAATAGATCACAGACTGCACATGAGTCAACAGTGTGATGCAGCAGCAAACAAGGCAAACACAGTTCTGGAATCTATTAACAGAAGCATACAGTCTAGATCACGTGAAGTACCGTATTTTTCGGATTATAAGACGCACTTTTCCTCCCAAAAATTTGGGAGGAAAATGAGGGGTGCGTCTTAAAATCCGAATATAGCCTACCGGTGGGGCTGTCTGTGCGGGCGGGCGTCCGGGTGCCTGTGGCTGAGTGAGTGAGTGCGTGCGGCCGGGTGCCTGCTGCCTCTCTGTCCTGGCGGCCAGCTGCTTCTCTGTGCGGCTGGGCAGGCGGCCTGCGGTGGCTGTGCGGCGGGTGTCCCAGTGTGTCCGCGATCCAGTTTCAAATGATGGCGCCGGGTGTCAGCGCGTGCGCAGATGGCGCTCTCATCCAAAAGCTCCATCTGCGAACGCGCCGTCCTGGGAGTCAGCGCGTGCGCAGATGGAGCCCTTTGATGAGAGCTCCATCTGTCCATGCGCCGTTCCGGGCTCCATCACTTGAATCGGGATCGTGAACACACCGCACTGGCCTGCTCCACCACTGAGCAGTCACCGCCGCTGCCACCACTGAGCAGTCACCGCCAGTGCTACCACTGAGCCGCCACTGCAGCTGTCCCTACTGACCCGCCGCTACCACCACTGACCGCCGCTGCCAGCACAACCTCTGCCTCCTGTGACTTCGCTTCACCACCACTGCTGCCCCGCTCTAGTAAGACAACACCGGAGTATAAGATGTACCCCATTTTATTTTTTTTTACCTTTTTTTATCTCTAAATTTGGGGTGCGTCTTATAATCCAGTGTGTCTTATAAAACGAAAAATACGGTAATTATCCCCCTCTACTCTTCTTTGGTCAGACCTCATCAAGAATACGGTGTCCAGTTCTGGCCACCCCATTTTAAAAAAAAACACACATCAAAAAAACTGGGGCAAGTTCAGAGAAGAGCTAACAGGTTGGTGAGCAGACTGCAAACTATGTCCTATGGGGAATGGTTACAGGATTTGGGAATGTTTAGCTTGGAAAAAAGAAGACTAAGAGGAGACTTAATAGCGGTCTACAAATATCTCAAGGGATGTTACACTATAGAGGGATCAGCACGATTCTCATTTGCACAAGTAAAGACTACAAGCAATGGGATGAAACTGATAAAGAGGAGACACAAATTAGATATTAGAAAAAAAAATTTTTGACAGCGAGGGTGATCAACGGGTGGAACAGACTCCTACAAGACGTAGTGAGTTGCCCTTCAATGGAAGTCTTCAAAAAGACTGAACCGACAGTGTGGGATGATCTAGTGAACAATGCTGTGAGCAGAGGGTTGGACCAGATGACCCAGGAGGTCTCTTCCAACTCTAGCATTCTATGATTTTATACATGGTGCGAATCAATTGATTTACATCATGTCTAGTCAGCTAGACTACACACAGGATATATGTGGATTCTAATATGGGATGAATGTTTTCATAAAAAAGAGAATTTTGTTTACCCTCCGTAAATTCTTTTTCTTATAGTTCCGACATGGGAGACCCAGACCATGGGTGTATAGCTTCTGCCTCCGGAGGACACACAAAGTACTACACTTAAAAGTGTAGCTCCTCCCTCCGAGCATATACACCCCCTGGATGACTCACATCTAGCCAGTTTAGTGCAAAAGCTGAAGGAGGACATCCACCCATAAGTAGAGAAAGAGTAAAACCCGGAATAACCGGAACCTCTGTCTACAACAACAGCCGGTGAAAACACACGGAACAAGAACTGCCAACAGGCAACAGGGAGGGTGCTGGGTCTCCCATGTCGGAACTATAAGAAAAAGAATTTACGGTAAGTAAACAAAATTCTCTTTTTCTTCATCGTTCCTTATGGGAGACCCAGACCATGGGACGTCTCAAAGCAGTCCATGGGTGGGAAATAAATAGAAACTGAGAAGTAGGCAAAACCTAACTTCACAAATGGGCGACAGCCGCCTGAAGGATGCGTCTGTCCAAGCTCGCATCTGCCGAAGCATGAGCATGCACTTGGTAGTGCTTCGAAAAGGTGTGCAGACTAGACCAAGTGGCAGCCTGACAGACCTGCTGAGCCGTAACCTGGTGCCTGAAAGCCCAAGAGGCACCGACAGCTCTGGTCGAGTGCGCCCTAATCCCCGGCGGGGGGGGCACCTGAGAACATTGGTAGGCATCGGATATGGCAGACCTAATCCAACGAGCTAGGGTCGGTTTAGAAGCCGAGAGACCCTTGCGCTGACCCGTGGTCAGCACAAAAAGAGAGGTGCACCGCCTAAGGGCAGCGGTGCGTGACACATAGATCCGGAGCGCCCGCACCAGATCTAAAGTATGCAACGCTTTCTCAAGCGATGCACAGGGGCCGGACAAAAGGAAGGCAATGAAATGTCCTGGTTAAGGTGGAAAGGAGAAACCACCTTAGGGAGAAAGTCCGGAGACGGACGGAGAACCACCTTGTCTTGGTGAAAAACCAAAAAGGGTGACTCCGAAGAGAGCGCAGCCAAATCAGAGACTCTCCTGAGAGAAGTTATGGCCACCAGAAAGACCACTTTCTGTGAAAGACGAAACAAAGAAACCTCCCTAAGAGGCTCAAAGGGGGGTTTCTGTAAGGCTGTGAGGACCAGGTTGAGGTCCCAGGGATCCAGAGGCCGCCGGTAAGGCGGAATGACGTGAGATGCGCCCTGCATGAAGGTGCGCACCCGGGCCAGTCGGGCGATACGCCGCTGGAACAACACTGACAGAGCCGAGACCTGTCCCTTAAGGGAATTGAGGGATAGTCCTAGCTGCAGACCGGACTGTAGAAAAGACAGGATGGTCGGCAAGGAAAACGGCCAAGGAGCATGGCCGGAAGAACGACACCAGGACAGGAAAATTCTCCAAGTCCTGTGGTAAATCCTGGCCGAGGAAGACTTCCGAGCCTGAGTCATAGTTTTTGGAGATGACCTCGGAAGGAATGCCTGAAACCGTCAGGATCCAGGACTCAAGAGCCACGCCGTCAATCTGAGAGGCGCAGAATTCTGGTGGAAAAACGGACCTTGTGAGAGAAGGTCTGGGCGGTCCGGGAGATGCCACGGCACCTCTACGGACAGACGGAGCGGGTCTGGGTACCAAGCTCGCCTGGGCCAGTCTGGAGCAATGATTATGACCCGACGGCCCTCCATTCTGATCTTGCGCAGGACTCTGGGCAAGAGAGCTAGAGGGGGAAACACGTAGGCCAGACGGAACTGGGACCAATCCTGAACCAGCGCGTCCGCCGCCAAGGCCTGAGGATCGTGGGAGCGAGCCACGTAAACCGGGACCTTGTTGTTGTGCCGGAATGCCATTAGATCCACTTCCGGAGTGCCCAACTTGCGGCAGATTGACCGGAACACTGCTGGATGCAGGGCCCACTCGCCGCTGTCCACGCTTTGACGGCTGAGATAATCTGCCTCCCAGTTTTCTACGTCTGGGATGTGGACTGCGGATATGGTGGACTTTGAGTCCTCCGTCCAATGAAGGATACGCCGAACTTCCAACATTGCCAGGCGGCTGCGTGTCCCGCCTTGGGGATTGATGTAGGCAACTGCTGTCGCGTTGTCTGACTGGACTCGAATGTGCTTGCCCGCCAACAGGTGGTGAAAGGCTACGAGAGCTAGGAGCACAGCTCTGATTTCCAGCACATTGATCGAGAGGGCTGATTCGGACGGAGTCCAAGTGCCCTGTGCTCGGTGGTGGAGAAACACTGCTCCCCAGCCGGATAGACTGGCGTCCGTGGTGAGAATCACCCAGGACGGGGCCAGAAAGGAGAGTCCCTGGGACAGAGAGGGGCCGAAGCCACCACTGAAGAGAGCTCCTGGTCAGTGGCGACAGAGCCACTAGCCTGTGCAAGGAAGAGGTCCGCTTGTCCCAACAGCGGAGGATGTCCAGCTGCAGGGGACGCAGATGGAACTGGGCAAAGGGAACCGCTTCCATTGACGCCACCATCTGACCCAGCACCTGCATGAGGTGCCTGATGGAATGACGGCGGGGCCTCAGCAGAGAGCGTACCGCCAGATGAAGGGACTGCTGTTTGACTAAGGGCAGCTTCACAAGTGCCGGCAGAGTCTCGAATTGCATCCCTAGGTACGTAAGAGCCTGGGTCGGGGTCAGAGTGGACTTGGGCAGATTGACAAGCCACCTGAATTGAACAAGCGTGGCGAGAGTGAGCGAGACACTCCGCTGACAGTTTGCACTGGATGAAGCCTTGACTAGAAGGTCGTCCAGGTAAGGAATCACTGCCAACCCCTGGAGGTGCAGAACCGCAACCACTGCTGCCATGACCTTGGTGAATACACGAAGGGCCGTGGCTAACCCGAAGGGGAGAGCCACTAATTGGAAATGTTCCTCTCCGATTGCAAAACGTAGCCAACGCTGGTGTGAAACTGCAATTGGCACATGCAGATAGGCATCTCTGATGTCGATGGATGCTAGAAAATCTCCCTGGGTCATTGAGGCAATGACCGATCGCAGAGATTCCATGCGAAAGTGCCGCACCTGAACATGCTTGTTGAGAAGCTTGAGATCCAGGATGGGCCGGAAGGAACCGTCCTTCTTGGGGACTAGGAAGAGGTTTGAGTAGAAACCTCTGAACCATTCCCGGGCGGGAACCGGAACAATTACTCCGTTGGCCTGCAGGGAAGCCACGGCCTGAGAGAAGGCGGCGGCTATGGAGCAGGGGGGAGTGGACAGAAAAAATCTGTTTGGCGGGCTGGAAGAAAATTCTATCCTGTAGCCGTGGGAGATGATATCCCGCACCCACTGATCGGAGACGTGTTGGAATCACACGTCGCGAAAGTGGGAGAGCCTGCCACCGACCAAGGACGTTGCTGGCGCAGCCAGATAGTCAAGAGGAGGCTGCCTTAATGGCAGCGGCTCCTCCGCTCTTCTGCCTTGGCTGAGTTAGTGGACGAGGCTGAGGGCTTAGAGCAGGGGTGGGGAACCTCCGGCCCGCGGGCCGTATACGGCCCGTGACGACTTTTTATGCGGCCCCCAGGCACATTCCCAGGGACCGGTGTGCTCTGGCAGCAGCCGCGCTTTTCCCGGCTGCCGGCCCTTTAAATCTCACTGCCTGATGCCTTAAGGGTAGATGCTAGAATGTACGGGCTCTATCCAGATCCTGACTTCCAGGACCTGACTGCAGCCCATACATTCTAGGCTTAACCCCGGCCTGTGCTAGTGTGCTCTGGTGGGCGGGGTAAGCAGCACGCTGCGATATGTCACAGAAGAGCTGCAGCAGATTTACCAGCCTCCCGGACCTGCTGTGTGTGTGACTCCTCCTCCCCCTCACTGTGAGTACGCAACCCATCGCTGCCCCCCCCCCCCGCTAAGTGCTGTGTACTCCCTCGTGCTGTGTGTACCCCTCCTAATTCTGTGTGTACCCCCCAGGGCTGTGTACCCCCCCAGTGCTGTGTGTACCCCCAGTGCTGTGTGTACCCCCAGTGCTGTGTGTACCCCCTAATGCTGTGTGTACCCCCTAATGCTGTGTGTACCCCCTAATGTTGAGCACACCCCTAGTACAGTGTGTACCCCCTAGTACTGTGTGTGCTCCCCTAGTGCTGTCTGTACCCCTTGGGTGATGTCTATGCCCCCCCAGTGCTGTCCGCACCACCTAATGCTGTCCATGCTGCCACCAGTGCTGTCCATGCCACGGTCAGTGCTGTCTGTGCCCCCTTATGCTGTCCGTGCTCCCCAGTGCTGTGTGCCACCCCTCAGTACTATGTACCCCCCAGTGCTCTGAACTTGCTACTGCTGTCTGTACCCTCCCACTGCTTTCTATGCCCCCCAGTCTGTGCCTTCCTGTTGATGTCTATGCTCCCCCAGACTTCTGTGTCTCCCTAGTGATGCCACCCAGTGCAGTCCGTGCTGCCACCTAGTGCAGTCCGTGCAGCCACCTAGTGCAGTCCGTGCAGCCACCTAGTGCAGTCCGTGCAGCCACCTAGTGCAGTCCGTGCAGCCACCTAGTGCAGTCCGTGCAGCCACCTAGTGCAGTCCGTGCAGCCACCTAGTGCAGTCCGTGCAGCCACCTAGTGCAGTCCGTGCAGCCACCTAGTGCAGTCCGTGCAGCCACCTAGTGCAGTCCGTGCAGCCACCTAGTGCAGTCCGTGCAGCCACCTAGTGCAGTCCGTGCAGCCACCTAGTGCAGTCCGTGCAGCCACCTAGTGCAGTCCGTGCAGCCACCTAGTGCAGTCCGTGCAGCCACCTAGTGCAGTCCGTGCAGCCACCTAGTGCAGTCCGTGCAGCCACCTAGTGCAGTCCGTGCAGCCACCTAGTGCAGTCCGTGCAGCCACCTAGTGCAGTCCGTGCAGCCACCTAGTGCAGTCCGTGCAGCCACCTAGTGCAGTCCGTGCAGCCACCTAGTGCAGTCCGTGCAGCCACCTAGTGCAGTCCGTGCAGCCACCTAGTGCAGTCCGTGCAGCCACCTAGTGCAGTCCGTGCAGCCACCTAGTGCAGTCCGTGCAGCCACCTAGTGCAGTCCGTGCAGCCACCTAGTGCAGTCCGTGCAGCCACCTAGTGCAGTCCGTGCAGCCACCTAGTGCAGTCCGTGCAGCCACCTAGTGCAGTCCGTGCAGCCACCTAGTGCAGTCCGTGCAGCCACCTAGTGCAGTCCGTGCAGCCACCTAGTGCAGTCCGTGCAGCCACCTAGTGCAGTCCGTGCAGCCACCTAGTGCAGTCCGTGCAGCCACCTAGTGCTGTCTGTGCCACGTCCAAGGCTGTCCATGCCCCTCTACTGATGTATATGCCCCAGCCCCCTCCTGTGATGTATATGCCCCAGCCCCTCCTGTGATGTGTACTCCTAGTGTATCCTGTAATTTATGCACCCCAACCCCTCCTGTGATGTATATGCCCCAGCCCCTCCTGTGATCTATATGCCCCCAGCATCTCCAGACCGAAACAAACCTGGAAAAGCAGCTGTGAGAAACAAGATGATCAATATCACCGAACATCACAGTCACACCAAACAGAAGCAGCTCCTGCCTCCACAGTAGGGGTGAGTTAATTAATCGATTGACCAAATATAGCTGGGTTATTTTTCAAGTTGATAATGTTGTGCGGCCCCCAAAGGTTAGTAGGAAATTCCAAATGGCCCCCGGCAGTAAAAAGGTTCCCCACCCCTGGCTTAGAGGATGACCAGTTAGAGGAACGAAAGGAACGAAACCTCGACTGGTTCCTGCCCTGGACAGGTTTCCTGGTTTTAGTTTGTGGCAAGGAAGTACTCTTCCCGCCAGTAGCTTCCCTAATAATTTCATCCAGTTGTTCACCGAACAGCCGGGACCCAGCAAAGGGGAGCCCAGCAAGGCACTTCTTAGAAGAAGCGTCTGCTTTCCACTCTCGAAGCCACAAGATCCTGCGGATCGCGAGGGAATTAGCGGAAGCCACCGCCGTGCGGTGAGAAGCCTCCAGAATGGCAGACATGGCATAGGATGAAAAAGCCGAAGCCTGGGAAGTTAAGGCAACCATTTCGGGCATAGAGTCCCTGGTGAGGGAATGCATCTCCTCCAGAGAAGCAGAGACGGCTTTAAGATCCCACACCGCTGCAAAAGACGGGGAGAACGAGGCCCCTGCCGCCTCATATACAGATTTGGCCAGAAGGTCAACCTGGCGGTCAGTGGGATCCTTAAGTGAGGTGCCATCAGCCACAGATACAACTGTCCGGGCTGAGATTCTAGACACCGGAAGATCTACCTTTGGTGAATGAGCCCACTCCTTGACCACCTCTGGTGGAAAGGGAAAACGTTCATCAGAACTACGCTTTGGGAAGCGTTTGTCAGGACAGGCCCTGGGCTTGGTCACAGTGGCCTGAAAACTGGAGTGGTTAAAAAAAAAACAAACATACTCCTTGCTCTCTTAGGTGAGGTAAACTGGTGTTTTTCTACCAGAGAGGCTCGTTCCTCTGACACTGGTGGATTGAGGTCCAGTACGGAATTAATGGACGCAATCAAGTCACTAACATCCGCATCCCCTTCAGATAAATCAATGGGGTACATAGAGGTAGCGTCCGAGCCCACAGTAAAGGCATCCTCCTCGCCCTGCACTTCAGCTCGTGAATCAGAGCCGTGGGACGAGGAAGGAGAAGAGTCCCTGCGTCTCCGTTTAGGAGGACGGGGTAACAGGCGAAAAATCCTCTGTGAGCTCTGCAGAGCGAGCCGAAGCAGCAGAGGTGCCCTGAGAAGGGGGCTGATGCATGGTCAGCAGAGTCCGGGACAGCTGTCCCATGGAGTCGGCAAAGGACTGGGAGATAGCTTTAGAAAACGATGCTACCCAAGCCGGGGGTTCAGCCACCGGGGCCGGAGCAGCCAGAGGGACCCCTGGGGAGACTCCAGGCTGAGGCACCACCATGTTAGAGCAGGCATCACAATGTGGATATGTGCTCAGTTCAGGCAGTATGAGCTGACATGCAGTGCATATAGAGTAAAGCCTTGCAGCCTTGCTCCTAGAGAGAGACATGCTGCTGAGGTGGAGGTTCTGCAGTAAAGAACGCACTCCTTCAGAATGACCCCCAGAGAGTACAAGAAAGTCCACAACCAGAGGTTGTGGCCATTTTGTGTGCCCTCCGGATTCCACAGCTTGGACCCCCAGACAGATGCAGAGCTGCAGCAGCCAGCGCCGATCAGTGTGTGAACGCTGATAAAATGGCGCCGGAGTGAGGAGGGGGGGGCGGAGGATTAGTCCAAGAGCGGGAACCGGAGGGCCAAGGGGATATACAGGGGAGGGAAACATCTCCTCAGAGAGGAGTGTCCTCCCCTCTGCTGAACGGCCGGTGGGCGGCGCCGCACTGTCCCCCTGCATGACTGACATGCAGGGGCACTGAAAACGAAACTAGGCCGCAGCCGAAGCCGGGGCCTAAATTTTCCCATGCGGCCGACGAGCAGGCACCCTCGGCGCGGTTCTCAGGAGAAAACCAGAGAACCGGCCGGAAATCACAGCAAAGTGAAATAACACACTCTCCCCACAATAACGTCTCAATACTTAGCTTATGAGACGCAGGGCCAGGTCCCTGAGGGGTGAGCGCTCCGTCCGGCAGGGTCCTGAAAGGGCTGCGGATGGAGACCGGTCTCCTGCAAAGCAGTGAGAACCGTGATGGCTCCCACTTCAAGCCAGAGCCCGAGGGATGGTGAAGGAGCGCGGCATGTAAGGCTCCAGCCTTGTAAATCAACCTTAACAGCACCGCCGACACAGTGGGGTGTGAAGGGACATGCCGGGAGTCCAGTTTGGACCCGCTTTTCTTCCAACTCTTTGAAATCAAAAATCAAAAATCAGATGAGAATGCATGTGTGTGACCTCCTGAACACAAAGCATTGAACTGGCTAGATGTGAGTCATCCAGGGGGTGTATATGCTCGGAGGGAGGAGCTACACTTTTAAGTGTAGTACTTTGTGTGTCCTCCGGAGGCAGAAGCTATACACCCATGGTCTGGGTCTCCCATAAGGAACGATGAAGAAAGTCAAGATTTCAGCTTTATGTCGCTCTTATACGAGGCTTCCGTGTATGGGAGGTATTGCATTATCAGGAGAGAGGAGCCGACAATAGTGGTTTTGTTTCAACATGTTACGACGTCTCCTAGGAATGAACCATAACAGTGTATTACTAGCACATCAGGTATATTCCCTTAAGCCACTTACAGAAATGATGGAGAGAAAACTCCTTCTTCATCGTCATCATCTTCATCGTCATCTTCATCACTTGAATCCTGATCAGCGCTCTTGCAGTGGGCACTTGATGATCGCTCGCAGGATGTGCTCCACTCCACTGAGCTGGTCATAATGGGCGCTGGAGCATTGGCCTCTATGTCATCGGCAAGACCAAAATCATTTTTCACCACCTGCTCCGGCTTCACTACCACTTTCTTATCTACTGTAACTCCAGGTTTGGGGGTGTTGGAAGACGGAATTTCGTGCTTTTCAATCCAAGCATTGTAGTATCTCACTATATTTTCATGGTTGAGTCGAGACAAGAGCGTCACCTCGCCTTTGATCCTCCTGAACTGTTTGCTGGCAGGATTAATCTGAACGCGTTTGACCGCATAGTAGCAGCCATCGAGTTTGTTCTGAACCTAAAAACAAATATGCAAAGAATATGCTAAATAAAAAAGGAACAAAAAAGAAAAACAGAAATCAGAGTATATTGTATCCATTTTTTATTTTTTATTTTGTAAAAAATGTTTAAACATTTATTTAATCAACACCCATTAAAAACACGAAGAAAAAATCACTTGAAAAAAAACACATAGGGGAATTTTTGACCATAGATTATTGATAAAATAGGTGGAGGGATATTATACTCAAAATTGTGAAATTTATAAAAAATATATAAAAAAAAACAAAAAAAAAAACTGTATAAATCCAGCAATACCCCAACACCCTCCCCAATATTTAAATATATTGCACTGATGGAACCGATATATATAAGACCACTGTATAAATTTAAATTTATTGTCCCCAAATATTAAATTACCATATAAATTCTACTCCACCTTTCAATAAATATTCATTAAAAATATCGAATTACGGTACATAAATATATAAATAGTTTTTTGAAATATTCTAGCAGTAATATATGAGTTAATAAATATGCAAACAGAAATTGGTTACTATAAATTTATAGGAGACTCAGCCGGTTAATATATATAGTGACTATTTAAACGATTGGAGTGAAAATCCTATATATGTAAAACAGATAATATAAGTATGCCTATTAAGGCTAAATGTGCACTCAAATAGTGCCTATTTCCAACATAAACCAACTCCCTACAAACAGAAGCTCAAATCTCTTATGTATGAATCAAACCGTGCAATACTTCAGAGAAGCCCACCAAACACCTCGACGCACGTTTCAAGGAAACCTTTTCATCAGCCTCCTGATGAAAAGGTTTTCTTGAAACGTGCGTCAAGGTGTTTGGTGGGTTTTTCTGACCTTGTATTATGTAAGTATTGCACGGATTGATTCATACATGAGAGATTTGAGCCTGTTTATAGGGAGTCGGTTTATGTTGGAAATAGGCGCTATTTGAGTGCACATTTAGCCTTAATAGGCATACTTATATTATCTGTTTTACATCTATAGGATTTTCACTCCAATCGTTTAAACAGTCACTATATATATTAATCGTCTGAGTCTCCTATAAATTTATAGTAACCCATTTCTGTTTGAATATTTATTCCCTCATATATTACTGCAAGAATATTTCAAAAAAATATATATTTATGTATTTGGATATTTTTACTGAATATTTATTGAAAGATGGAGTAGAATTTATATAGTAATTGAATATTTGGGGACTTAATACATTTTTACAGTGGTCTTATATATATCGGTTCCATCAGTGCAATATATTTAAATAATGGGGAGGGTTTTGGGGTATTGCTCGATTTATACAGTTTTTTTATATATTTTATAAAGCTTAAAATGTTGAGTATAATACCCTCCACCTATCTTATCAATAATCTGTGGTCAAAAATTCCCCCTGTGTGTGTTTTTTTTTCAAGTGATTTTTTTTCTTGGTGATTTTAATGAGTGTTGATTAAATAAATGTTTAAACAATTTTTAATTGATACAATATACTCGGATTTGTTTGTTTTTGATTGGATTTTCTTTTGAGTTGAGGCATCATAAATATGGTGAAAAATATAGGAATCTTGTTGATCTGTATTTAAATTAAAAGGAGTAGCATCATGTACATGTCTAGACTGAGGACGTAGTGTGCAAGTGCTGAAAAATAATGCATACGTCATCTTGAATGGTTAATAAAGGGGTTCTCCATTTTGGAGGATGTCTTGGCAATAAGCTGCTGGAACACCCAGTGATTAGCTGGAGAAAACTGAGAATATGTGTTACGTCCCTGCAGCGCGACCACAGGAGATATGGTGCATTACACAATGGCTATTGTCCAATGATCTGGCCAAGAAATGGTAAATATACATAGAATTGTACTCAAGCTACATTTCTTATTACAGGATGTCTAGATGCCGATTTGAAAGATATTCTGGAAGTCTGACAATCAGATTATTGCTGTGGATTCGCAGTTTGCACGGTAATTAGTCCCATTCTATATGGCTAATCTGTATGCGACTGTTTCCATGTGGAAAGTTGTGTCAAAATCCACATTACCACTTTTTTTTTCCTCTACCATATTTGTAATTACTCAGTTACATTCATTTTGTGTACAGAAGAGATGTAAGAAGTAGTATGAAAAATCAGCTTATGGTGTTCAAAAGACACCCTCTAACACTAGAAGTCCCAGAGAGGGGTCATTTAACATTTCTACCATTGAAACTCTATGGAGCTCGAAATTCCTGGGACTTCTAGTATAAAGGCCCTGTGCGCACTGGAAAATGGAATTTTCTCAAGAAAATTCCGCAGGTATTCAAAGATTACCGCACCCGCGGTAAAAAAACGCGGCAAACCGCACCCGAAAACCGCATGCGGTTTGCTGCGGTTTTACCGTGGTATTGTTCGCGGTATTGCCGCGTGCGGGTTGGTATGTGCTTTATTGCATTCAATGCAATAAAGCACATTGAAAAAGAAAAAAAAAAGTCATTTAATTCTGAGATAGAGAAATAGACAGAAGAATAGATAGCAAGAGGGATAGCCAGAGGGATAGCCAGAGGGATAGCCAGAGGGATAGCCAGAGGGATAGCCAGAGGGATAGCCAGAGGGATAGACAGAGGGATAGACAGAGGGATAGACAGAGGGATAGACAGAGGGATAGACAGAGGGATAGACAGAGGGATAGACAGAGGGATAGACAGAGGGATAGACAGAGGGATAGACAGAGGGATAGACAGAGGGATAGACAGAGGGATAGACAGAGGGATAGACAGAGGGATAGACAGAGGGATAGACAGAGGGATAGACAGAGGGATAGACAGAGGGATAGACAGAGGGATAGACAGAGGGATAGACAGAGGGATAGACAGACAGAGGGATAGACAGACAGAGGGATAGACAGACAGAGGGATAGACAGACAGAGGGATAGACAGACAGAGGGATAGACAGACAGAGGGATAGACAGACAGAGGGATAGATAGACAGAGTCCCTGTGAGCACACGCTGCATTTCTCACGGTCAGCAGTGAGTTCACATTACCGGCCGTGGGAAATGCCCTGTGGTTACCTCTGCTGTCTCGCTGCGAGGCTGCATTCAGCAGTGTCTGTGACAGTCGCGGCTGGATGCAAGCCTCGCAGGACGCCGAAGCTGTGGTTTACGCCGGAGTTTTGTTTCGGGATGGGTTAATAAAAGGGTGAACGAGGCTTGTTTGTGTTTTATTTAAAATAAAGGATTTTTCTGTGTGTTTTTTCACTTTACTTACGGGTTGATCATGTCAGCTGTCACATAGACGCTGCCATGATCAAGCCTGGAGTTAATGGCGGTGATCCGCCACCATTAACTCCTTGTATTACCCTGACTGCCACTGCTACACGGCTGCAGGAAGAGCCGGGGACACTCCGGTACTGCCGCATAATGCATGCGACAGTGCCGGGGCAGCTGCGGCTGATATTCTCAGCTGCGGGAGAGGGAGTGAGGCGGGGGACATTAACCCTGCCCCTCGCCCTCCCCAGCCTGAGAATACCGGGCCGCCGCTGTGTGCTTACCTTGGCTGGACGGTGAAAATACAGCGGACCCCACTTGTTTTTTTTTTTCTATATTTCCGTTCGCTTTCTATGTGTGTTCTATGTGTCTGTGATGTCTGTGTGTGTCTGTGATCTGTGTGTGTTTACTCTCTGCACGGCTTCCTCTTCCTGTAATGACATCACTTCCCTGCAAAACCGCAGGCAAGCGATGTACATTACCGGAGGTAAACCGCGAAATACCACAGGGAATAACGCAGCAAAACGCAGTGAACCGCACAGAATTTGCTGTCTGCGTTATTCCGGGATTTCGGAATATTGCGGGATTTCACGATTACATTGGAGTCAATGGAGTGAAACATGCAGCGAAACCGCAGAAAATCCGCGGCAAAATCCGGTAAGTGCGCACATAGCCTTAAAGGGCTTGATCTCAACTTCCTAAAAAGTGTAATATTGCAAATCTTTCTCCTTTTTTGCATCAACCCCAGGGAATAAAAAATAAAAAAAAATATTAAACACTAAAACGTGGAGCTTAAAACAGGTATAATACCTTAATAACCGCCCCGAATGCGCCTCTACCGAGCATCTGTAATTCCTCAAATTCACTGAAGTAGCGGGAAAGCTGCCTTTGTGATTCTATATGGAATGCAGCGTTTGCATTGGAAATGCTGGGCATCACAGTCTCTGTGCAATCCACACCGGTATAATCTAGAAAAAAGGCAGCATGTTAGGCTATGTGTCCACGAGAGAATGTTGCTGCGGATTTTTCTGCCTCAAAATCCGCAGCTTTCCCCCAGAATCCGCACCTTAGCATAGCTGCGGATTTGACGCGGATTTGACGCGGATTTCGTTGCGGATTTTGTCCAATGTGTTTCTGAATAAAGCTTTGACTGTTTTGAAGGCAAAAAAAGTCTCTTTATGTCATTTCCTGTCCCAACCCTCCTTTCTTCTCCATTATCCATTTTGTTAGCAGTCTCACAGTGTGCTTATACAGAAAAGCTGCGATGATGATGCCAACACCACTGGGCTCTTACATTCTAACAGGCTGTATATAATAACCCAGTGGTGGTGGCCGCAGCTTATAGCCAAAAAATGTGGTCCCATGTTCCCTTTCACTGTTATTTAAAAAAAAAAAAAAAATGTGCTCCGCTGTATTTTCACTGTCCAGCCCGATGCAAGCGAGCAACTGGGGGTTGTGCTTCTCAGCGGGATAAGGCTGAAGCATTCTCTGCCCCTCCCGCTGAGAAAAACAGTCCTCAGCTGCCCCTGAAAATGGCGGCTCCGTTGTGAAGCGCCATTCTCAGGTGCTGTACCGAGGCTCATCCAGCTGCCCTGATGCATTGGCTGGCTGGGTAATACGGGGTTAATGCCAGTTTTCTGCAAACTGGCACTAAGCCCGAGGTTCATAATGTCATGCCTGTGTAGACACGGCCATTATGAACCTCCATTTGGTAATAAAGAAAACACAACACCTTTATTAAAAATTTTAATTGAAAGAAAAATACACACACATCCCTGATTGCCATCTTTATTACTATCAAGCCTCAGAGGTTAATCCAGGACAATATCACAGGAAAGCTCTCTGCCGGCTGCTGGGAGCGGCAGAACTCACTGGCTGAGCATCAGCTGACCCGGGCACAGAAGTCAGCCGGTCAGCTGACTTAATTAGCGAGCGCGGGCGGGTCAGCTGAGTGCACATCGACAGCTGAATAGTCGGCCGATGTGCACTCATCTGACCCAGGCACGGACGTCAGCCGGTCCCAGCAGACGGAAGAGAGCTTTGCAGCATCTCGTACACTGACGGCTGCTGTGACCGGCTGACGTCCGTGCCCGGGTCACATGACTGCACATCGTCAGCTGACTTAATTCGCGAGCGCAGGCGGGTCAGCTGACTGCACACCGACCAGCTGATGTGCCGGGCTCCGATGTGCACGCATCTGACCCGGGCACGGACGTCAGCCGGTCCCAGCAGACGGAAGAGAGCTTTGCAGCATCTCGTACACTGACGGCTGCTGTGACCGGCTGACGTCAGTGCCCGGGTCAGCCGGGTGCACATCGGAGCTGTCATGGATTATCGTCGGGGGATTCAGGGAGTAATAAAGATGGCAATCAGGGATGTGTCTGTGTTTTTCTTTCAAATAAAATTTTTAAAAAAGTGTTGTGTTTTCTTTATTACCAAACGGAGGTTCATAATGGCCGTGTCTACACAGGCATGACATTATGAACCTCGGGCTTAGTGCCAGTTTGCAGAAAACTGGCAGTAACCCCGTATTACCCAGCCAGCCAAATGCATCAGGGCAGCTGGATGAGCCTCGGTACAGCACCTGAGAATGGCGCTTCACAACGGAGCCGCCATTTTCAGGGGCAGCTGAGGACTGTTTTTCTCAGCGGGAGGGGCAGAGAATGCTTCAGCCTTATCCCGCTGAGAAGCACAGCCCTCAGTTGCTTGCTTGCATCGGGCTGGACAGTGAAAATACAGCGGAGCACATTTTTTTTTTTTTTTTTTTTAAAAAGAATTGTGAAAAAAGACCTGGGATCCTGTTTTGCCAGCTAAAAGCAAGCAGCCTGTAACTAGCTGCTTTTAGCTGGCAATCCAGAGTCCGGACACAACACGACTACACTGCCACTACTCTACACTACAAAATGGTGAAACTTCCTCTTCCTGAACTATCCTACATCACTTCCTGCGGATTTGTTTGCGAAATCCGCACCAAATCCACAGGAAAAAGAGCCTGTGGGAACAGACCTGCGGATTTCTTGCGGATTTTACACCTTGCATTGACTTGCATGGGAAAAATCCGCAACAATAATTGACATGCTGCAGATTTTTCCGGATCAAAATCCGCGGCAAATCCGCCGCGGAAAAATCCGCAGCATGGGCACAGCATTTCCAAAATGCCATTGAAATGGCTTGGAAGAGCCGCTGCTGCAGATTTTCGGCAAATCCGCGGTAAATCCGCAGCGTGGGCACATAGCCTTAATCATCCAGATTACAGTCATTGCATTTATAGGGTACGCTCAAGGAAAGAACGCAGCAAATACATATTCACAGGATGCAACAGAGGCCAACAAAATAACATCAGCAGCCATCGTATTGTACGGAATAACAGCTGACTACATTTTATACAGAGGCACCCAGTAAAAAAAATAAAATACTAAGTAATATTAATCAGAAAGGTGACTTTATGCCACTGTAGGGCTATATAATGTCATACATCAGAAGTGCAGGTTGGAGCTTCTTACTAAAAGGTTGCAGGGACTGCAAGCCAGACAATTGAAAACAAGGTTCAGATAATCAAGGAAATGTACATATGGCTAAAGCAGAGCTGTGCTGGAATGCTTCATCCACATCATTTACATTAAAAGTTTGACCTCATTGGTCTACAAGATTAAGAAAAAAAACACTCTAGACAATATAGTTCCTAAGTTCTCACCTTCTGGGCTTTCTTCACTCACGGGACATTTTTGTGGGGGAGGATTGATGAAGCTGTGCCCCAATAATTGCTGAGCAGTCCAGCGCTCCTTGTCTTCCAAACACACACACCTGATAGGGGAAAAACAAAAAAACTTAAGCTATACTATAATAAATTATTATATTATTATTATATTATAAATTATATATATATTATACATACACATTTATAATTATAATATAATATAAAATATATATATTATATATCTATATATCTCTATATCTATATTTCTATCCATACTTTTATCTATATTTCTATCTATATCTATATCTATATATATCTATATCTATATATCTATATAAAACACACACATAGATATATATAATTACACATATATATATATATATATATATATATATATATATATATATATATATATCTAGATATATATGTAATTATATATAACACATATATATATATACACATACACATACATATCTATAAATATATATATATATATATTTATAGATATAGAGATATATATATATATCTATATACATATATATATATACATATATATATATCTCTCTATCTATCTATCTATATACATATATATATACATATATATATATCTCTCTCTATCTATCTATCTATATACACATATATATACACATATATATACACATATATATACACATATATATATATATATATATATATATATATATATATATATATATATATATATATATATATATATATATATATGCCTTATTCTGTCTGTGTCTGTCTGTGTCTGTCTGTCTGTCTGTCTGTCCAAAATTGTGTCCTTACGGTGACACAAAGCTGATTGGCCGCTGGGCTCGCCATGGCCCCGCCCCTCCGCACGGATTGGCCGCTCGCCCAGGCTGCGCCCCCCACACGGATTGACCGGCCACTCGCCCAGGCTCCGCCCCCCCCCACAGATTGGCCTCTCGCCCCGGCACCCTACAGGCATTGGCAACTCGGCCACGCCCCGCCCCCCCTCACGGAATGCACGCTAGCTCTGGCCCCGCCCCCCCACGCATTCCCCGAACCGACCGACACGGAGCCACGACTCCCAGGTGAGTACTGTACCCCCGGGAGCCCACATCAGCGTACGCCGCCAAACCAGCCGACACATACCCTCGCATTGCTGGGGCTGGCCGGCGTATGCTGGTGTGGGCTCCCGTGCGAGCGGGGGACGAGATACGCTGGTAACCATGGTAGCATAGTTGCCAGCGCATCAAGGTCCTGCAGCGGCGGAACATACACACACGCACACACATAACAGCACACACACACCTCACACACACACACACACCTCACACACACACACACACCACACACACACACACACCTCACACACACACACACCTCACACACACACCTCACACACACACCTCACACACACACACACCTCACACACACACACACCTCACACACACACACACCTCACACACACACACACACACCTCACCTCACACACCTCACCTCACACACACACCTCACACACACACCTCACACACACACACCTCACACACACACACCTCACACACACACACCTCACACACACACCACATCGCATCCACACACTCACAACATCCTGGGATATCGCTTGCTTCTCGGCGGCGATACTGTGCTGTGAGCTTCCAGGACCTGCCGGAGGATCACATGACCAGAAGCATGTGGTATCTCCGGATGTTGTGAGTGTGAGCGCGTATGTGTAATATCGTCAATGTGTGTGTGCGTGAGTGTATGCGATCGGGTGTGTGTGAGTGTATGCGATCGGGTGTCTGTGAGTGTGTGTGTGTGTGTGAGTGCATGCGATCGGATCTGTGAGTGTCGGCAGAGGAGCACGGCGTGCTGGAGGAGGCTGGGAGGAGAGAGGCTGATCCTGGGGAAGGCTGGGATGGGGAGGCTGAGAGAAGAGAGGCTGATGCAGGGGGAGGCTGAGGCTGGGGTAGGCTGGGAGGAGAGAGGCTGATGCTGGGAGGAGAGAGGCTGATGCTGGGGACCGAAAAGGCTGATGCTGGGGACAGAGAGGCTGATGCTGGGGACCAGAGAGGCTGATGCTGGGGACCGAAGAGGCTGATGCTGGGGACCGAAGAGGCTGATGCTGGGGACCGAAGAGGCTGATGCTGGGGACCGAAGAGGCTGATGCTGGGGACCGAAGAGGCTGATGCTGGGGACCGAAGAGGCTGATGCTGGGGACCGAAGAGGCTGATGCTGGGGACCGAAGAGGCTGATGCTGGGGACCGAAGAGGCTGATGCTGGGGACCGAAGAGGCTGATGCTGGGGACCGAAGAGGCTGATGCTGGGGACCGAAGAGGCTGATGCTGGGGACAGAAGAGGCTGATGCTGGGGACAGAAGAGGCTGATGCTGGGGACAGAAGAGGCTGATGCTGGGGACAGAAGAGGCTGATGCTGGGGACAGAAGAGGCTGATGCTGGGGACAGAAGAGGCTGATGCTGGAGACAGAAGAGGCTGATGCTGGGGACAGAGAGGCTGATGCTGGGGACAGAGAGGCTGATGCTGGGGACAGAGAGGCTGATGCTGGGGACAGAGAGGCTGATGCTGGGGACAGAGAGGCTGATGCTGGGGACAGAGAGGCTGATGCTGGGAGAAGAGAGGCTGATGCCGGGAGAAGAGAGGCTGATGCCGGGAGAAGAGAGGCTGATGCCGGGAGAAGAGAGGCTGATGCCGGGAGAAGAGAGGCTGATGCCGGGAGAAGAGAGGCTGATGCCGGGAGAAGAGAGGCTGATGCCGGGAGAAGAGAGGCTGATGCCGGGAGAAGAGAGGCTGATGCCGGGAGAAGAGAGGCTGATGCCGGGAGAAGAGAGGCTGATGCCGGGAGAAGAGAGGCTGATGCCGGGAGAAGAGAGGCTGATGCCGGGAGAAGAGAGGCTGATGCCGGGAGAAGAGAGGCTGATGCCGGGAGAAGAGAGGCTGATGCCGGGAGAAGAGAGGCTGATGCCGGGAGAAGAGAGGCTGATGCCGGGAGAAGAGAGGCTGATGCCGGGAGAAGAGAGGCTGATGCCGGGAGAAGAGAGGCTGATGCCGGGAGAAGAGAGGCTGATGCCGGGAGAAGAGAGGCTGATGCCGGGAGAAGAGAGGCTGATGCCGGGAGAAGAGAGGCTGATGCCGGGAGAAGAGAGGCTGATGCCGGGAGAAGAGAGGCTGATGCCGGGAGAAGAGAGGCTGATGCCGGGAGAAGAGAGGCTGATGCCGGGAGAAGAGAGGCTGATGCCGGGAGAAGAGAGGCTGATGCCGGGAGAAGAGAGGCTGATGCCGGGAGAAGAGAGGCTGATGCCGGGAGAAGAGAGGCTGATGCCGGGAGAAGAGAGGCTGATGCCGGGAGAAGAGAGGCTGATGCCGGGAGAAGAGAGGCTGATGCCGGGAGAAGAGAGGCTGATGCCGGGAGAAGAGAGGCTGATGCCGGGAGAAGAGAGGCTGATGCCGGGAGAAGAGAGGCTGATGCCGGGAGAAGAGAGGCTGATGCCGGGAGAAGAGAGGCTGATGCCGGGAGAAGAGAGGCTGATGCCGGGAGAAGAGAGGCTGATGCCGGGAGAAGAGAGGCTGATGCCGGGAGAAGAGAGGCTGATGCCGGGAGAAGAGAGGCTGATGCCGGGAGAAGAGAGGCTGATGCCGGGAGAAGAGAGGCTGATGCCGGGAGAAGAGAGGCTGATGCCGGGAGAAGAGAGGCTGATGCCGGGAGAAGAGAGGCTGATGCCGGGAGAAGAGAGGCTGATGCCGGGAGAAGAGAGGCTGATGCCGGGAGAAGAGAGGCTGATGCCGGGAGAAGAGAGGCTGATGCCGGGAGAAGAGAGGCTGATGCCGGGAGAAGAGAGGCTGATGCCGGGAGAAGAGAGGCTGATGCCGGGAGAAGAGAGGCTGATGCCGGGAGAAGAGAGGCTGATGCCGGGAGAAGAGAGGCTGATGCCGGGAGAAGAGAGGCTGATGCCGGGAGAAGAGAGGCTGATGCCGGGAGAAGAGAGGCTGATGCCGGGAGAAGAGAGGCTGATGCTGGGAGAAGAGAGGCTGATGCTGGGAGAAGAGAGGCTGATGCTGGGAGAAGAGAGGCTGATGCTGGGAGAAGAGAGGCTGATGCTGCGGGCAGAGAGGCTGATGCTGGGAGAAGAGAGGCTGATGCTGGGAGAAGAGAGGCTGATGCTGCGGGCAGAGAGGCTGATGCTGCGGGCAGAGAGGCTGATGCTGGTGCAGCATGGGGGATGGAGCACGATGGGGGGTGCGCAGCATGGGGGATGGAGCACATTTGTGAGTGCGCAGCATGGCGGATGGAGCACGTTTGGGAGTGCGCAGCATGGCGGATGGAGCACGTTTGGGAATGCGCAAAATGGCGGATGGAGCACGTTTGGGAATGCACAGCATGGCGGATGGAGCACGTTTGGGAGTGCGCAGCATGGCGGATGGAGCACGTTTGGGAGTGCGCAGCATGGCGGATGGAGCACGTTTGGGAGTGCGCAGCATGGCGGATGGAGCACGTTTGGGAGTGCGCAGCATGGCGGATGGAGCACGTTTGGGAGTGCGCAGCATGGGGGATGCAGCACGTTTGGGAGTGCGCAGCATGGCGGATGGAGCACGTTTGGGAGTGCGCAGCATGGCGGATGGAGCAAGTTTGGGAGTGCGCAGCTTGGCGGATGGAGCACGTTTGGGAGTGCGCAGCTTGGCGGATGGAGCACGTTTGGGAGTGCGCAGCATGGCGGATGGAGCACGTTTGGGAGTGCGCAGCATGGGAGATGGAGCACGATGGGGGGTGCGCAGCATAGGGGATGGAGCATGATGGGGAGTGCGCTGCATGGGGGATGGAGCACGATGGGGAGTGCGCTGCATGGGGGATGGAGCACGATGGGAAGTGCACACCTCCCCCCAACACACACACACACACACTCACTGCACAACACACCACACACACACATAGGGAACCACAAACAACTGCCCTACACAGACACCCACACACACACAGACAACGCTGCACGCACAAATATACGCACATACCGCACAACACACACATTGCATAAAACATACCTCCCCCAAAACACACCACACCCACACAAACCGCACAACACACACACACAACGCTACAGACACACAGTGCTCCACAAACAACGCAACACACATACAACACCGCTCTCATCCCCCGCCACACCCAGACAACACCCAGAACATGTACAGCGCCCTACACAAACACTTGGTAACTACACACAACATCCATATCTATATCTATATCTATATATATATATATATATTTAACAAAAATCATACATGAACTATACAATACGTAAATTCTAGAATACCCGATGCATAGAATCGGGCCACCTTCTAGTATACATATTATTGCCTTATTCTGTCTGTCTGTCTTGCTCCAAAATTGTGTCCTTACGGTGACACAAAGCTGATTGGCCGCTGGGCTCGCCATGGCCCCGCCCCCCCGCACGGATTGGCCGCTCGCCCAGGCTCCGCCCCCACACGGATTGGCCAGCCGCTCGCCCAGGCTCCACCCCCCACACGGATTGGCCTCTCGCCCCGGCACCCTGCACGCATTGGCAACTCGGCCACGCCCCGCCCCCCTCACGCAATGCACGCTCGCTCTGGCCCCGCCCCCCGCACGCATTTCCCGAACCGACACGGAGCCACGACTCCCAGGTGAGTACTGTACCCCCGGGAGCCCATACCAGCGTACGCCGCCAACCCAGCCGACGCATACCCTCGCATTGCTGGGGTTGCACCCGTATGCTGGTGTGGGTTCCCGTGCGAGCGGGGGACGGGATACGCTGGTAACCATGGTAGCATAGTTACCAGCGCATCAAGGTCCTGCAGCGGCGGAACATACACACATGCACACACACACACACACACATCAGATCACACTCACTCTCACACACACATCACATCGCATCCACACACTCACAACATCCTGGGATATCGCTTGCTTCTCGGCGGCGATACTGTGCAGTGACCTTCCAGGACCTGCCGGAGGATCACATGGCCAGAAGCATGTGGTATCTCCGGATGTTGTGAGTGTGAGCGCGTATGTGCGAAATCGTCAGTGTGTGTGTGTGTGTGTATGCGATCGGATGTGTGTGATTGTGTTCTGATGTGTGTGTGTGTGTGTGTGTGTATGCGATCGGATCTGTGAGTGTCGGCAGAGGAGCACGGCGTGCTGGGGGAGGCTGGGAGGCGAGAGGCTGATCCTGGGGAAGGCTGATGCTGGGGTAGGCTGATGCTGGGGTAGGCTGATGCTGGGGTAGGCTGGGAGGGTGTAGGCTGATGCTGGGGGAGGCTGAGAGGAGAGAGGCTGAGAGGAGAGAGGCTGAGAGGAGAGAGGCTGAGAGGAGAGAGGCTGAGAGGAGAGAGGCTGAGAGGAGAGAGGCTGAGAGGAGAGAGGCTGAGAGGAGAGAGGCTGAGAGGAGAGAGGCTGAGAGGAGAGAGGCTGAGAGGAGAGAGGCTGAGAGGAGAGAGGCTGAGAGGAGAGAGGCTGAGAGGAGAGAGGCTGATGCTGAGAGGAGAGAGGCTGAGAGGAGAGAGGCTGATGCTGAGAGGAGAGAGGCTGATGCTGAGAGGAGAGAGGCTGATGCTGAGAGGAGAGAGGCTGATGCTGAGAGGAGAGAGGCTGATGCTGAGAGGAGAGAGGCTGATGCTGAGAGGAGAGAGGCTGATGCTGAGAGGAGAGAGGCTGATGCTGAGAGGAGAGAGGCTGATGCTGAGAGGAGAGAGGCTGATGCTGAGAGGAGAGAGGCTGATGCTGAGAGGAGAGAGGCTGATGCTGAGAGGAGAGAGGCTGATGCTGAGAGGAGAGAGGCTGATGCTGAGAGGAGAGAGGCTGATGCTGAGAGGAGAGAGGCTGATGCTGAGAGGAGAGAGGCTGATGCTGAGAGGAGAGAGGCTGATGCTGAGAGGAGAGAGGCTGATGCTGAGAGGAGAGAGGCTGATGCTGAGAGGAGAGAGGCTGATGCTGAGAGGAGAGAGGCTGATGCTGAGAGGAGAGAGGCTGATGCTGAGAGGAGAGAGGCTGATGCTGAGAGGAGAGAGGCTGATGCTGAGAGGAGAGAGGCTGATGCTGAGAGGAGAGAGGCTGATGCTGAGAGGAGAGAGGCTGATGCTGAGAGGAGAGAGGCTGATGCTGAGAGGAGAGAGGCTGATGCTGAGAGGAGAGAGGCTGATGCTGAGAGGAGAGAGGCTGATGCTGAGAGGAGAGAGGCTGATGCTGAGAGGAGAGAGGCTGATGCTGAGAGGAGAGAGGCTGATGCTGAGAGGAGAGAGGCTGATGCTGAGAGGAGAGAGGCTGATGCTGAGAGGAGAGAGGCTGATGCTGAGAGGAGAGAGGCTGATGCTGAGAGGAGAGAGGCTGATGCTGAGAGGAGAGAGGCTGATGCTGAGAGGAGAGAGGCTGATGCTGAGAGGAGAGAGGCTGATGCTGAGAGGAGAGAGGCTGATGCTGAGAGGAGAGAGGCTGATGCTGAGAGGAGAGAGGCTGATGCTGAGAGGAGAGAGGCTGATGCTGAGAGGAGAGAGGCTGATGCTGAGAGGAGAGAGGCTGATGCTGAGAGGAGAGAGGCTGATGCTGAGAGGAGAGAGGCTGATGCTGAGAGGAGAGAGGCTGATGCTGAGAGGAGAGAGGCTGATGCTGAGAGGAGAGAGGCTGATGCTGAGAGGAGAGAGGCTGATGCTGAGAGGAGAGAGGCTGATGCTGAGAGGAGAGAGGCTGATGCTGAGAGGAGAGAGGCTGATGCTGAGAGGAGAGAGGCTGATGCTGAGAGGAGAGAGGCTGATGCTGAGAGGAGAGAGGCTGATGCTGAGAGGAGAGAGGCTGATGCTGAGAGGAGAGAGGCTGATGCTGAGAGGAGAGAGGCTGATGCTGAGAGGAGAGAGGCTGATGCTGGGAGGAGAGAGGCTGATGCTGGGAGGAGAGAGGCTGATGCTGAGAGGAGAGAGGCTGATGCTGAGAGGAGAGAGGCTGATGCTGGGAGGAGAGAGGCTGATGCTGGGAGGAGAGAGGCTGATGCTGGGAGGAGAGAGGCTGATGCTGGGAGGAGAGAGGCTGATGCTGGGAGGAGAGAGGCTGATGCTGGGAGGAGAGGCTGATGCTGGGAGGAGAGAGGCTGATGCTGGGAGGAGAGAGGCTGATGCTGGGAGGAGAGAGGCTGATGCTGGGAGGAGAGAGGCTGATGCTGGGAGGAGAGAGGCTGATGCTGGGAGGAGAGAGGCTGATGCTGGGAGGAGAGAGGCTGATGCTGGGAGGAGAGAGGCTGATGCTGGGAGGAGAGAGGCTGATGCTGGGAGGAGAGAGGCTGATGCTGGGAGGAGAGAGGCTGATGCTGGGAGGAGAGAGGCTGATGCTGGGAGGAGAGAGGCTGATGCTGGGAGGAGAGAGGCTGATGCTGGGAGGAGAGAGGCTGATGCTGGGAGGAGAGAGGCTGATGCTGGGGGCAGAGAGGCTGATGCTGGGGGCAGAGAGGCTGATGCTGGGGGCAGAGAGGCTGATGCTGGTGCAGCATGGGGGATGGAGCACGATGGGGAGTGCGCAGCATGGGGGATGGAGCACGTTTGGGAGTGCGCAGCATGGCGGATGGACCACGTTTGGGAGTGCGCAGCATGGCGGATGGACCACGTTTGGGAGTGCGCAGCATGGCGGATGGACCACGTTTGGGAGTGCGCAGCATGGCGGATGGAGCACGTTTGGGAGTGCGCAGCATGGCGGATGGAGCACGTTTGGGAGTGCGCAGCATGGCGGATGGAGCACGTTTGGGAGTGCGCAGCATGGCGGATGGAGCACGTTTGGGAGTGCGCAGCATGGCGGATGGAGCACGTTTGGGAGTGCGCAGCATGGCGGATGGAGCACGTTTGGGAGTGCGCAGCATGGCGGATGGAGCACGTTTGGGAGTGCGCAGCATGGCGGATGGAGCACGTTTTGGAGTGCGCAGCATGGCGGATGGAGCACGTTTGGGAGTGCGCAGCATGGCGGATGGAGCACGCATGGGGGATGCAGCACGATGGGGAGTGCGCAGCATGGCGGATGGAGCACGTTTGGGAGTGCGCAGCATGGCGGATGGAGCACGTTTGGGAGTGCGCAGCATGGCGGATGGAGCACGTTTGGGAGTGCGCAGCATGGCGGATGGACCACGTTTGGGAGTGCGCAGCATGGCGGATGGACCACGTTTGGGAGTGCGCAGCATGGCGGATGGAGCACGCATGGGGGATGCAGCACGATGGGGAGTGCGCAGCATGGCGGATGGAGCACGTTTGGGAGTGCGCAGCATGGCGGATGGAGCACGTTTGGGAGTGCGCAGCATGGCGGATGGAGCATGTTTGGGAGTGCGCAGCATGGCGGATGGAGCACGTTTGGGAGTGCGCAGCATGGCGGATGGAGCACGTTTGGGAGTGCGCAGCATGGCGGATGGACCACGTTTGGGAGTGCGCAGCATGGCGGATGGAGCACGATGGGGAATGTGCAGCATAGGGGATGGAGCACGATGGGGAGTGCGCAGCATGGGGGATGGAGCACGATGGGGGGTGCGCAGCATGGGGGATGGAGCACGATGGGGGGTGCGCAGCATGGGGGATGGAGCACGATGGGAGGTGCACACCTCCCCCCAATACACACACACACACACACAGGGAACCACAAACACCGCCCCACATAGACACCCACACACACAGACAACGCTGCACACACACACACACAACACCCAACACACAAACACCGCGGCATACATAAATATACGCACATACCGCACAACACACAGATTGCACAAAACATACCTCCCCCCCCAAAACACACCACACCCACACAAACCGCGCAACACACATACACAACGCTACAGACACACAGCGCTCCACAAATAACGCAACACATATACAACACCGCTCTCACCCCCCGCCACACCCAGAACATGTACAGAGCACTACACAAACACTTGGTAACTACACACAACATATCTATCTATCTATCTATATATATATATATATAAATAAATAAAACAAAAATCATACATGAACTACACAATACGTAAATTCTAGAATACCCGATGCGTAGAATCGGGCCACCTTCTAGTATATATATTATATATATACACACACATACACACACACACACATACATATAGACATACATATACACATACATATATTTCTCATTGGGGTATTAGAATATGTTTGGTCTATTTTTTTGATATATTAGGACTAATTTTTATTTTTTTTTTTACTGATACTGGGGGAAAATACAAAGCAATAAAAAGGAAATATATTTTTTATTTACTTTATGACCAGAGAGAAGCACTGCAATACATGTTAAGTTATGGTCCTTTAACTACCATATTTTTCGGATTATAAGACAGACTTTTCCTCCCAAAAAAATTGGGAGGAAAATGAGGGGTGTGTCTTATAATCCGAATGCACCTTACCAGGAGGTGGTGGAGGAGAGGGGGGGGGTAGCAGGGGGCAGGGGCATCCTGAAAATGATGGCAGTGTGGGCCCAGAAGCTGTGTGGGTGCAGATGGAGCTCTCATCTCAAGACCTCCATCTGTGCGCGAGCCGCCTCCGGCACACTGATCTCCCAGCAGCAGACTTAAGTAAAATGACGCCATTGCTTTGAAGCCTGCACCGCCGACAGTTTCTGGAAATTGCCTACCTCACAGCATCTGGGACACCCACCGCCCGCACCATCGACCTGCCTACTGTGGCCCTGCTCCACCACCACTGCCATCGACCCCCGGTAAGAGACCACCAAGGATTGTTAGACGGACCCTCCTTTTTACCTTTTTTTTTTTTCACTAAATTTGGGATGCGTCTTATAAATCGAAAAATACAGTATTTTTACATATAATACATAAATTTTTTTTTGTCTTATTTATTTTCCACATTTCCTATTTTTATTTTCATTTTTTTTATTTACTTTGCACATTGTACCCCATTAGATTAAAAACATCATTTTTGCAGATATCAGTAAGCCACTGGATACACTGTAGACTGTCAGCTTGACTCTCCCATCATTGGTCACCAGAACACTAGAAGCCCATACCACTTTGAACACCACTCAATAAGATCACAAATTTGTGGGTGGGAGGCGTTTTTCACATGGAAATATATTTTTATTAGTGCAGATTTCCCCTGTAACTGAGGGCCGCATATCAGCCCCTGTTGCAAGGCAAATTCAGCCTCTTAGCAACATTGCAAAGCCAATTTGGATCAACGATCCAACAACCTTTCCCTCTCGAAGTCCGATGATTGCTGGGATGGGAAGAGGAGCACTGTTAACACTCCCTAAATGGTTTATTCAGTACCTGTTCAGCACTGTGTACAAAGGGATCAAGAAGGCAGAGATGGTAATTAACCATTTCTGCGAGCCACCTCCCCATTCAAGAACAATCTACAGTATGTGCAGATATGCTGACTCAGTAATGATGTTCCAAAACACCTTGGCAAAGTTGTTGGGCAAGGGAGTTTGATTTCATGGAAAACTGATTCCAGGTTCATTTCCATATTTTTCAGAAACTTTAAGATGCTAAAGGCCCCATCACACACAACGAGATCGCTAATGAGATTGTTGTTGCGTCACCGTTTCTGTGCCGCAGCAGCGATCTCGTTATGTGTGACACCTACCAGCAATCAGGCTCCTGCTGTGAGATTGCTATTCGTTGCTGAATGGTGGGGACCATTTTCTTCAAAGGCGATGTCCTGCTGCGGAGGACGCATCGCTGTGTTTGACACCTACCAACCTCCTCCTAACACAGTCCCAACGCCTGCAGAGATCATTATACAGGTCGCTGATCGTTACTGCGTCGTTGGTAAGATCTGACGGTATGACATCTCACCAGTGACCTCTCAGCGACTTACCAGCGATCCTTATCAGGTCGCATCGTTTTCGGGATCGCTGGTAAGTCGTTAAATGTGACGGGGGGGGCTTAACTGTCAAGGGAGTAATTTAGGCAAGACTGTAAATGGAGTCTTTGTTCATGGCAAATCCAGAGGATGGAGCCAAATTAGCTATCTGTACAGATATATTAAATAACTCAGACAATTATCACAACAAGACGTGTTCACTGTTTGAGCCAGTATAGGCGGCTGGCCCGTGTAATGAATAGATCAGATATTAGTATTATATTTCAACCTTCAAACATGTACATAATCTATCATCTATCACGTATCAAAATCTGTCTTTTCTCATACATCAAAGCCGTATAGGGAGGTTCAGGGAGTTTAGGGAGGAACATAGAAACACACATTTCATCCCACAGATGACACATTCCTTCTTTGTGTGAAACTACTGATAAAACTTTTACTATGAAGGCCTTCACTGATCATTGTTCATTCTGGCTTCATTATCTTTGGTTAACACCCTCCTGAACATACAGCTTAGAATCATATTATGACGTCTGTGCGATTGTCATATAGACACACAGATAAATATGCAATGACATCTATATTTTGATTATTTACATACACAGATAATCTTATTACATTTGAACAAAATCTATAGCCCAGGCTACCTTCACATAACTAAAGGCTTATGAAATAATTATCTGCTAAATTAACAACTTACTTTTTCAAAAAATCCTGAAAATCAGCTGGCAGGTCACTGGGTACTTTGACAGGATATTCTTTGGTTACTTTCCCCTGACTCAGCGACAGCAGCAAGAGGCCAAGCTTCCATATATCGCCTTTCTTGCCAGTTTTGCTTGGCAGAGCGTCCTCACTGAACCGGACCTTGGTTTGCTCAAAAACGTCCTCTTTGCAGATGTCAGCCAGCCGCTTGGATAGACTGTAGTCTGTCACCTTGACTCTCCCATCATTGGTCACCAGTACACTAGAAGCACATAACACTTTGTGCACCACTGAATTGCTATGCAAATAGTCCAGGGCAGCTAGAAGCTGAGATGTATAGTGTCTAAGCTGCTCCACAGGAACGGGAACCTCCTGCTCAAGGAACCCGGAGAGCTTAGACCCATTAACGTGTTCAGCGACGATTCCGACAGAAATGGAATCTTCATTCTCTTTCACTCGCATGGCGAGATAATGCACAATATTCAGGTGACCGAGTTTGATGAGGGAATTGAACTCTGCTTCTGTACCTTGGATCTATTCGTAAGAAAATACATATAATAGCATTCATATTTAAAGGAATTAAAGGGAATTTGTCAACAAGTTAATGCTATGTAATATGATAGCACAATGATGTAGGGGCAGAGACCCAGATTCCAATGATGTGTCACTTACTGGGCTGTTGGTTGCTGTTTCAATATAATCAGTATTTTATAAGCAGGAGGTTATCATTACAGGACTAAGTGTCTCGTGCCCCCTAGTCCAAACAAGCCGCCACAGCTTTCTGTCAATATACGGCGTACACCGAAAGCTGCTAATCAGTGGGGTGGGCAGGGTTATACACAGCTCCACATTCTGAGCTCTGCTAAATCTTCATAAGGCTGCTTTCACACATCAGTATTTTGCCATCAAGCACAATCCAGCGAAAACATGAAAAAACGGATCCAGCGTCTGTTGCTGCCGGATCCGTTTTTTTCCCCCATAGACTTTCATTAGCGCCGGATTGTGCCTGATGGCCTTGCGTTTCATCAGTTTTTTGCAATTAACTTGTCCGGCGGCCGGATGAAACGTTGAAGTGAACGTTTATGTGTCCAACAAAAAAAATGGATCGCGCTGGATCCGGCGCCGTGTTTTATAATAGAAGCCTATGGACGCCAGATCCGGAAAGAAAACGATCCGGATGCCGGATTCGTTTTTTTTAACTAAGCATGCTCAGTATCAGACTGGACCTGTCAAAAAACTGAAGGAACTGATGGAAAAAACTGATGCAACTGATCCGTTTTTTCGCCGGATCCGTTGCTTCAGTTTTTTCGCCGGATCGTGCCTGATGCCAAAAAACTGATGTGTGAAAGCAGCCTAAAAGAAAACTGATTCTATCACAACTGCTGCCCCCAGTAAACTAAGTGATGCATCGCTGGAATCAGGGTCTGTGCCACTCCTGCTGTATCAGATTATATAGCAAAAAACTGCTTATAAATCCTGATAATATTAACCCCTTCACCCCCCACAGCCTGTTTTCACCTTCCTGACAGTCAAATTTTACAACTCTGACCAGTGTCACTTTATGCGGTAATAACTCTGGAACGCTTCAAGGGATCCTAGTGATTAGACGAATGTTTATTTTTGGACACATTGTACTTCATGTTAGGGGTAAATTTAGGTGGAATATTTTTTACGTTTATTTATGAAAATATTGGAATCTTACAGAAAATGTTGAAAATTTTGCAATTTTTAGACTTTGAATTTTGATGCCCTTAAACCAGTTATGTCACACAAAATAGTTAATAAATAACATTTCCCACATGTCAACTTTATATCAGAATCATTTTTAAAACAATTATTAGGGTTAAAAGATTATCAGCAATTTCTCATGTTACAACAAAATATATAAAACCAATAACCAATATTTTTAGGGACTGCATCATATTTGAAGTGACTTTAAGGGGTCTATATGACTGAAAGTACCAAAACGTGACACAGTTTTAAAAACTGTACCCCTCAAAGTGCTCAAAACCACATCCAAGAAGTTTATTAACCCTTTAGGTGCTTCACTAAAGCAAACGTAGAAAAAAAATAAAAATAAAATTTCACTTTCCCACAAAAATATTTCTTTAGCAATTTAGCTTTTTCATAAGGGTAACAAGAGAAAATGTATAATGTGTTATGCAATTTCTACTGAGTGTACACTCAGACACCCCATGTGTGGTGGAAAAAGATTTTCGGTACTCGCCTTTCTCTGAGCCTTCATTGTGGGACACAGGTAACCATGGGTGTATTGCTGCTGACACTAGGCAATAAAAAAAGTTGGCTCCTCCTCAGCAGGATACACCCACCGACCGGAGAAAAGCCGATCAGTTAATGTGAAAGCAGTAGGAGAAGCAATCTAAAATAAAATACAGCCTGGCCCAACAGAAACATTAAAAAAGTAGTGGGTGCTCTGTCCCCCAATGAAGGCCCTGAGAAAGCGATTTTACAGTGAGTACCCAAAATCTTCTTTTCTCTACCACTTCATTGGGGACACCAGAGACCATGCAACATCCCAAAGGGTGGAAAAAGAAAAAAAAAATGGAAAAAACAGAGGTGAGAATCACAAGTTGGAAAATCGGCCATTGTAATTTGCATCCATTTTGGCTCGCCCAAAACTGGTATGCAAAAAGGTAAGAAGAATGTGTAATCTGTAGAACTGGGAAAAGCAACCCAGCAATCTGCCAACTAGAGGCCCGAAGAAGAATGATCCTGAAGGCTTCAGGCACAGGTAAAAAAAAAACAAAACTCCAGTGAGACACACTTTCTCGCTCAATATGCATTCAGAATGGCAGAGGGTATCCTAATTGGAAGGCCATTATGAAGACTCGCCAAGACACGAACAAGAAATCCAAACATCTAAAAAGAAACTGTTTAAGACAGAAGGACGCTGAGGCGTACACTGATCATGTACAATATATCTTTGAGCAAGTGAAGACTATCTTGCCCAAAGGGAGAAGAGAGGAAACCAAACGTAGGACCACCTTATGCGGGAGAAGGTCAGGAAGTACAAATGACACAACAGAACTGCCAGTTCTGAGACTTGCCAATGGAAGTGAAAGGCACTGGAAACACCCTCCAGGGAAAAAGGAAATCAAGACTAGAATTGATCCAAAGGAGAGCACTATAGGGCATAGAACGCCAAAAAGGTTCCCAGAGATCCACAGGAGGCCAAGTGTGATTTACCGAATATGCCCACCTCAAGGAAAACCTGGATTTGTAAATGGCAAACTATAGATTCGCTTGGAAAAGACTAAAATGCAGAGACCTGACCTTAGAGAGAACAGAGGAAAAAAACGGACTTAAGGTCCAAGGGCAAGAAGGTCAAGAGGAAGTAATTAGAAGAGGGTTTCCATGGTTAGCTAGAGATCAAAAAAGCTGATCAAAGAAACTAGAAGCTCTTATAAAAAGGGGAACATATATGGTAGATTCCCCAATCCCCAAGGTGTCTGAGTAAGTAGTCCAAGTTCACGAGATGGTAGCTGATTTCCGTAGACCAGAATGGTTTCATCATTCTGAAACTAGTGGAGGAGGAAAGAGAAAAAAAAAATGGGTAATTCAGGACACTACCAGGGTATCGGAGAGAAGAGGTGAGGATCGCCGGACCTGGATATGAACAGAGGGATCCTGTAACACACCATGGATGCTATTAGGACAATGTCAGGGATGCTCCACCATAAACAAAAACTGATAACAGTCTGCTGAAGCAGCCACTTCTCCAGTAGAAAGTCCGAAAGTCCTTTGCAGGTTAGGAAGTCAGCGGTTGACTGTTTAATCCAGAGAGGAGAACTACTGACAAAACACCGGCACACGCTGTATAGTCCATGACCAGATACCTCCTTTGTGAATAAACGAGTAAGCCTCCATTTTGGTGAATGATGAATGTAGTGGCGTTGTCTATTAGAAAACGGAAGGCGTCTCGACAGAAGAACCTACCAAAGGAGGAGGGGCAATGAACAGCACAGAGTTCCAAATGAAGAAAGAAGAGAAGGGCTCTGTATTCCACCAGCAATCTTGAACTGACGATAGTAGAATAAATTTCCCAAATGAGAAGACTTGAGTCCATCATTACGATTTTCTAATGATTTGGAGGGACTGTTGTGAGGAAATAAACAACACTGCCACCAGGTCAAAATGAAGTTACTGGCGATGGGTCAGTAGTACCAAAGCAATCACTTTGGTAGACGTGGAACATGGAGAGGAAGAATAGAGTGATTGAACCAGAAGAGGAGTAGAAGAAAGAGGACTTTCCTACTGGGAGAAGGACTCTTGTACTTGTGGATCGAAACAGCGTTCACCAGACAACTACCACTGGGTAGGGATAGGATATGACTTTGACCTGTTGAGATCAATGTTGAAAATAAGGTGTGTTCTGAGGGTCTAGAAGAGCCTCGCAGCGTACTGAAGAAAAGCGCCTTTTTAATATATGTGATCAGGATAGGGAAGACTAAAATCACTTAGTTGCATAGGATGTCTGGGCCACTTACACGAACTTTGTAAGAATATTAAGGAAGTTCGCAAGTCGAAAAGGTAATGCCTTGAGCTGACAGTGAGACTCTTGGACTCTTCAACAGGACAGAAGTAGGCAATAGGATCCATAGAGGTTATTCTCAGTAGTGAAGTTCCCAATCTGAAGGACAGAGGTACACACCAGTTTGAAAACTTGAGATCCAAAAGTGGTACAAGCCCGTACAGGTGTACAGGTCTACTATTGATCCAAGAAGAGATATAAAATTAAAAACCTGAGGGGTCTTCTCATAGAAAACTAGGACTCTATAAACATATGGGAGGAAACTGGCAAAGCGACAATACTGATGGAGGCTTTGTTACATGTGTCTTGTGGACTCTTGTTCTCATCAGACAGGTGCAGCTCAAAAAAGGAAGCAAGTAATGAATCCTCCGAATGCGGAACTGCCTATCTTGACATGATCCCCAGAGTGACAGATAACCACAATAATGTTGAGAACTGTCAGCCGCTGTAAAGAGAGAACAGAGCTACTTACTCATATGGGCAATATGCTCTACGTGGTCCAACAACTTGAAGCAACCCTGAAAGGATGACTGGAAAAGGAATTGGACAGCCAGAGACAGCTTTGTTGAGACAATCAGCAGAGAAACACTGGGTGTGAAGGCTGATCCTGTCAATCGTATGGGCAAACCAGTTAGGGATTCCATATGCTGATATGGACTGACTGGGTGAGACCATGCTGAAAATGAGAGTTATGATGTAGTTACTGGGAGGGAAGACTACAGTACGATTAGAAAACTGAAAAAAGGATACACATTCTTGCTTCCATGTTTGGGAACTGGTTCCTACTCTGAAGGACTCAATCCCATCTGTGTAGCTTGAAAAGGACATGATGTTATTGAGGAGGGCCTTTCCATCAAATACTTGATTAACCTCTTGACATAAGGGATTGTGGGAACTGTGTCAATTTGCCTTACATAAGTCAGAGAACCCAAGATTGCCCCGAGGATGTCATAGACCACCCCATCAGCATCACTACAGATCCGACCAAAGGAGATCATAGACATGCCCATCATCATCATCGTAGATCCACCCGATGACGTCATAGACCCGCCCATCAGCATCACAGATCCCCCCCATTGATTAGCCCATGGACTGTCCCACAGACCAATGAGCATGTCTGAACATGCCTACGTCCTTAGTCTATATAAGATGCCGCATGCCTAATAAAAGGTCTCTGTGCCATTTTGCTTTGATCAAGAAGAGAGTTCACACCTGACCCTTTTGTCCGGTGTTGATTTCCCCTAAGCATGAATTGATCCACACCAATTAGGTCAGGCAGTAGGGAACTTGTGAACCCTTATTAAGAGTTCACCCTAAGATTCACAGGATAGTGAACAGAGCACTTAGACCATTGCTGCAATCAGCGATTTGGTTCATGGTAGATGGTGGGTCTGACTCACGTGGATAGTGGACAGAATACCAGGCGGTTGTTGGTATAGGTAAATGCTCCATATCTGCGCTTGAGGTCTCGATGGCATGACGGATGAGACAGACAGAGTAGCGGCCCAAGAGGGAAGGGACGAACTCTAGTGTCCGGCTGCAAGATAGTCCAAGTCGGGGGCAGCGAAGCGGGGCAGTGTAGGAGCGAGGGTCATAATGGAAGGCCCATGGGATATCCTATGTGAAGACCAAAAGTACCAACCAGAAGTCTGCCCTGGACACACTAGCAGGCAGTGGGCAGCTCCTGAGAACATTTCATGGAGGTAGACATTTTTCTTTAAAGCAGGACCTAGGCCCCGTATCCTCTTTCACAGAATGAAGAAGGAAGACTATTATCAGACGTTCCAAGTATTGTCTGTTGAGAGGCTGGAAGGAATCTGGTAAGTCTTCCCTCCCTGTACAGTCAGGCTCGGGAGCGGGAAGGGGTATAATGGCAAAGACCAATCTACGTGGAAGCTCCTAGACACTCAAAGTATTAGGAGAGTATAGTTCTTCCAGAGAGGGTACAATGTGGATCAGACCACACTGTTCTCTTGATCTCTATGTGGGAAGACAGAGTGAGTGGTTACAAACTATTGCCCATGTCACAAGCTGTATCTAAAAGAGAAAAGGGGAATCATTAAAAAAAAAAAAAAAACCAACACATCATACATTAGTAATGGAGCTGAGTGCAGCACCATGTCACCTTCCAATGGAGGCTAATCTAAAACTGATCAACTTAGTTCTGTTTGGTGGGTGTATACTACTGAGTAGGAGTTAATTTTTTTTTATTGCCCAGTCTCAGCCACCTAGTGGCAGCAGCATACACCCAAGGGTGGGATTCAACCGGTTCTGTCCGGTTCTGGGGAACCGGTTGTTAAAATAGCAGCCAGTTCCCCGAACTGGCAAGAAACCGCTCCTGGATCCGGTTCCCTGTATTCACTTGTGCTAGTGTCTTTAAGACACTAGCACAAATGAATCCCCGTACCTCCGCGCCGCTCCCTGACCCGGCGTGCAGCGACACGCTGACGCTGCAGAGGTGACAGCAGTGTGAGGAGGTAGCTCCTCCTCCTGCCATCTGTCAGCATCAGCGTGCAGAGACAAGCCGCGGAGGAGGACAGAAGACAGAGGAGAGGCCGCCAGTGCTTGGAGCAGCTAAGCGCTCAGTGAGCCGAAGATGCAGGGAGAGGGGCCACATAAAGATGGGAGCTATATGGGGAGAATAGGAGGCCACACAAGATGGGAGCTATATGGGGAGAGGAGGCCACACAAGATGGGAGCTATATGGGGAGAGGAGACCGCATAGATGGGAGCTATATGGAGAGAGGAGGCCACACAAGATGGGAGCTATATGGGGAGAGGAGGCCACACAAGATGGGAGCTATATGGGGAGAGGAGACCGCATAGATGGGAGCTATATGGAGAGAGGAGGCCACACAAGATGGGAGCTATATGGGGAGAGGAGACCGCATAGATGTGAGCTATATGGGGAGAGGAGACCGCATAGATGGGAGCTATATGGGGAGAGGAGGCCGCATAGATGGGAGCTATATGGGGAGAGGAGGCCGCATAGATGGGAGCTATATGGGGAGAGGAGACCGCATAGATGGGAGCTATATGGGGAGAGGAGACCGCATAGATGGGAGCTATATGGGGAGAGGAGACCGCATAGATGGGAGCTATATGGGGAGAGGAGGCCGCATAGATGGGAGCTATATGGGGAGAGGAGGCCGCATAGATGGGAGCTATATGGGGAGAGGAGGCCGCATAGATGGGAGCTATATGGGGAGAGGAGGCCGCATAGATGGGAGCTATATGGGGAGAGGAGGCCGCATAGATGGGAGCTATATGGGGACAGGAGGCCGCATAGATGGGAGCTGTATGGGAAAAGGAGCCATGGGATAAAATCTGCTGGGAAAAGAAGCCATGATGGGATCTGCAGGGGAAATAGGCCATAATGGGATTTGTAGGGGGAAAGGAGCCACGTGGGATGAGATCTGTATGGGGAAGGTCGTCCGTTCCAATTTCAGCAGGGCTCCTTTAGTAATAATTTTTAAAAATTGTAGAAAAACAGTTTAATAAAATATGACTGACAGTGACTGTAACAACTGGTGGGCAGGAGAGTGAAGGTAGAGGAGGGGAAGAAGGGGAAATAGATTTTACTTTAAATTACTTGTATTTTTTGGTTGAGGAAAGTGCATGTAAATGGGTGTGGCTAACAAAATGGGTTTGGTTACTGAATGGGTGTGGTTTTCAACTGGTCGGGGTTTACAGAGAACTTGTTAAAAATTTGACTCCCACCCCTGCATACACCCATGATTTCCTGTATCCCCCAATGAAGCAATAAAACTACTGTTTGGGAGAATGGCTCGGAAGGGAAGGAGCACTTTCAACTTTTGGAGAGCAAAATTGTCTGGAATAGAAAGCATATCCATTTGCACCCATTCTAGGATTTTTTTCCTTGCTTCACAGAAAACTTTTTTTGGCAACAATCTCTTCCAGGGGAAAGTCTAAGGGCTAGAAACAGTCCTGACCCTCACCAAAACAAGGTGTCCTTGAATCCAATTTCCTCTCTTTTCCTATGGCAGTTTGCGCTTTTCTCCCCTTTAAGGAGATAGTCTCTTATTCCCTTCTTCTTGTCCCCTTGACCAGTCTCTAAGATATATTGTAGCTGTCAGAGTGAGTCTCAGCATCCCTATTTGTCTAGGATAGCTTCCTTAGTCACCCAAACTCCTTTTTCGTGATCCAGAGAGTCAACACTGTGGCTTTCTGCTCTGGATCCGCGCCGCTATATTGGACACATATTGGGCAAGGGAAAGCGCGCCATCTCGAAGTTTCCAGCTCTCTTCACCTGTGTCTGAGGCCTCCCAGACCATTCGTCTTCAGGCCTCCATTTGGCAGCTCCCTAGGATGTTCCCCTAGTTATATACACTTTAAAAGTTCTACAGAGGACACACCTCGTTCAGGTCTAGGCAATAAGATCTTGCAAATTGCGGTGGCCAGTTTCTGACCTGAGATTCTCCATATGCTCTTCCATTTTTCCTTGTACTTTTCTTCCCACAGTTGGGGAATGCTTTGGGACGTCCTATGGTTCCGGTGTCCCTCAATAAAGCGATAGAGAATAGAAGATTTTTGGTGCACACCGTAAAATCTCTTCTCAGAGCCTTCAATGGGGGACACAGCACCATCCATTTTTGGATGCCTCTGTTGGGCCAGTCTGTATTTCTTTTTAGGTTACTTCTACTGCTTTCACACCAACTGATGGGCTTGGCTCTGGCTGGTGGGTGTAAAATACTAAGATAAGATAAGATAAATCTTTATTGATCCCACAGTGAGGACATTTGCATATTACTGCAGTTCAATACAAAAAAGGATAAAGATAGAATTAAAAAAAAAAAGTAATAAAATATATTATTTATAAATACATATTAACAATGGCTATGTAGTTGAATTATCCATTTAAAAGATAACTTCACAATTTATTATACAATCTAACTGCAGTTGGAATGAAGGACCTACGAAAGCGCTCTGTCCTACAGTGCGGATGTATAAAGGCCCCGTCACACTAAGCAACATCGCTAGCAACATCGCTGCTAACGAACAACTTTTGTGACGTTGCTAGCGATGTTGCTGTGTGTGACATCCAGCAACAACCTGGCCCCTGCTGTGAGGTCGTTGGTTGTTGCTGAATGTCCTGGGCCATTTTTTAGTTGTTGCTGTCCTGCTGTGAAGCACAGATCGCTGTGTGTGACAGCGAGACAGCAACAACTAAATGTGCAGGCAGCAGGAGCCGGCTTCTGCGGAGGCTGGTATCCACAGTAAACATCGGGTAACCAAGAAGCCCTGTCCTTGGTTACCCGATATTTACCTTTGTTACCAGCCTCCGCCGCTCTCACTGCCAGTGCCGGCTCCTGCTCTGTGCACATGTAGCTGCAGCACACATCGGGTTAATTAACCCGATGTGTGCTGTAACTAGGAGAGCAAGGAGCCAGCGCTAAGCATTGTGCGCTGCTCCCTGCTCTGTGCACATTTAGCTGCAGCACACATCGGGTTAATTAACCCGATGTGTGCTGTAACTAGGAGAGCAGGGAGCCAGCGCTCAGTGTGCGCTGCTCCCTGCTCTCTGCACGTGTAGCTCCGTGCGGTGGTAACCAAGGTAAATATCGGGTTGGTTACCCGATATTTACCTTAGTTACCAAGCGCAGCATCTTCCACGCTGCGCTGGGGGCTTGTCACTGGTTGCTGGTGAGCTCACCAGCAACTTGTGTAGCGACGCTCCAGCGATCCCTGCCAGGTCAGGTTGCTGGTGGGATCGCTGGAGCGTCGCAGTGTGACATCTCACCAGCAACCTCCTAGCAACTTACCAGCGATCCCTATCGTTGTTGGGATCGCTGGTAAGTTGCTTAGTGTGACTGGACCTTAAGTCTCTGACTGAAGGAGCTATTCAGGCCCTTCAGTTTCATGCAGAGGGTGGAGGGGGTTTTTCATGATAGAACGTTCAGCTTTGATAACATCCTCCTCTCACCCACCACAGCCACAGACTCCAGAGGACAACCACGCAACCGAGCTTGACCTCCGTACCAGCTTGTCAATCCTGTTTCTGTCCCTTTCAGTACAACCAACCCCCCAACAGACCACTCCATAAAAAAGGCAGATGCTACCACCGTGTCATAGAATGTTCTAGACAAAGACCTACAGACACCAAAGGACCTTAGCCTTCTCAATAGGTGGAGTCGACTCTGGCCCTTCTTATACAGGACATCTGTATTCGTAGTCCAGTCCAGTCCATCTTTTTGTTGAGGTGGACACCCAGGTACTTGCAAGAGTCCACTGTCTCAACGTCTTTTCCCTGGATGTTAAACGGTACTATAGGGGGTGACTTCCTCCCAAGGTCAATAACCATCACCTTCGTCTTGTTGGTATTTACTTGGAGAGCATTGGTCTCACACCAGCCAACAAAGTCACTGATGACACCCTTATATTCCTCATCATTCCAATCTGATATGCATCCAATAATTGCCGTATCATCCGAGAACTTCTGAAGATGGCAGTCTTCAGAAGTGGAGGAGGAGCTCACTTTTTTCTGGTCTAGTGTCTCCCAGTGGCAGCAGCATACACCCATGGTTCCTATGTCCCCCAATGAAGGCTCCAAGAAAGATTTTATGGTGAGTACCAAAAATTATGTTTTTTCATTCTAGGGCAATTCCCAAAAATTGTGTAACATTGGGCTGAGTAAATGAAAATTTTCCATTTTTTTTTCTATAAAATGTTGCTTGGCCCCAAGTTTTTAATTTTGAAAAGGCGTAATTGGAAAAAAACGAACTGCACAATTTGATATGGAACTTCTCCCGAGTTTGCCAATACCCCACATGTGGACGACAACTACTTTTGGAGGCACGATGCAAAGCTCAGAAGGTAAGGAGAGCCATATTGTATTGAAGATTTTGCTTTTATGACTTTTAGGAGCCATGTCAAATTGGAAGAGCCCCCGAGGTGCTGGAAATGAAGACCTCTCTATAAAGGGACAACATTTTACAAACTACATCCCTTAATTACTCTAGGGGTGCAGTGAGCATGCTGACACCACTTGTGCCCATCAGAATTTTATACCATCGGGTGGTGAAAGAGTACTTACATTTTTACAACTAAAATGTTGTTTTATCCTTAAGTTTTTAATTTTTAAAAAGGCTAATAGGTAATAAATGTACCCCACAGCTTGTTGTGCAATTTTTCACGACTATCAATATCCTACATGTAATCAGGAACTACATTTCAGGCAAAGTGCAAAGCTGAGAAGGGAAGGAGCGCCATATTATAGTGCAGATTTTGCTGTTATGGTTAGCGGGTGCCATGTCCCATTGCTAAAGCCCCGAAGGTACCAGAACAGCAGAAACCCCCACAAGTGACCCCATCTTACAAACTACAACTCTCAGTGAATTTGTCTTTGGATGCAGTGATCTTATTGACACCAAGAATATTATACCATTGGGCGGTGAAGAAAAAATAATTTCATTTTTACCACAAAAATTTTACGTTTTCACACAAGATAATGGGTAACACAGACATCTAAGTGTGTCACACAATTTCTACTGAGCGTGGCTGTACAGTACTGCTTAGCCACATGACGAGACTTGCGAGTGAGGGATGGAGTTTACACACTCCACAGCCTATGTGCTACTATTAGCGTGGTATAATGTGCTATATTTCCACTGACTGATGGCAGATCTAAGTGGAGACTTTTTTTTCCTGTGGAATGAGTTGAAGCTTTTATTGGAAACATTTTACATGACATTTTGGATCACATTTATCCTGCGCTCTATGCTCAGCACTTACTTTGAAATTTACATCTAAATCCAAATGACATGATTTAGATGAAACTCCAGAGGGATCTATTCATTATAATGAGGCAGCAGAGTTACCCCAGACTCCATTTGGCCCCTGTTCAGCAGTGTCCGCCATTTCAGAAATGCACAAAATTTTGGCATATCATGCTTTTATGAATGCTTAAAGGCATACACTGCTGAATTATATGTCAGAGAGCGTCAACAGTGACTCCATCTGCTTCATTATACTCAGTGGGGGTTCCATTTGAATCACATATTTCAAAGATTTACACGTAAAGCCAGTTGTAAGCAGTCAGCACAGAGCGCAGGATAAATGTGAGCTGAGCCTTACTGCGATCTTTGGGAGACAGAATAAACAAATAAACAGCAAGTCAAGAATTTCTTTTAAATTTGTGATTACAGCAATAAAAGATCTAGATCCGGTTTTCATGTTTGTCTACTATCACACTCTAAAAACACTTTAAAAACGTTTTGGACGTTTGGCATCATGCTACTGGCATTGTCTAACAGGGAAAAGTAGCTGAAAAATGAGGAGGTCATTATTTGATGTCCCGCTCTCATGGTAACAATCGAGCCCTTGTGATCACGTTGCGAGTGTACAGCTCGAGTGAGAGGGAGTCCCCTCCCTCTCTCAATCTTCTAAATGCTGCAATTACTATTGATTGCAGTATTTAGAGGGTTAAACAGCCAGGGTTGCTGACCTATCCTGAATTAAAGGGAGCCTGTCACCAGGTTTTTGCTTCCCCATCTGAGAGCAGCATAATGTAGAGGCAGAGACCCTGATGCCAGCGATGTGTCACTTACTGAGCTGTTTGCTGTCATTTTGATAAAATCACCGTTTTCTCTGCTGCAGATCTAGCAGTTATACAGAGCTCATGTATGTGCTGGCCTACCTGCAGCACGCCAAATAGTACTCTAATGATAATCTACTGCTGATTAAACAGTGATTTTATCAAAACTACACTAAGCAACTCAGTAAGTGACACATCGCTGAAATCAGGATCTCTGTCCCTATGTCATGCTGCTCTCAGATTAGGTGGCAAAAATACTTACTGGTGACAGATTCCCTTTAAGATCCAAGACAAAAAAAACATGAATTAGCAAAAATATGTAGGCTAAAAGTGATGTTGCCAGGAAGTAGCAGTTCCATATTGCAATAACATAAGCAATTGGTAGAAGATACAGAGACAACAAAACACCACCCAAAGCCAATCATGGTGGTGTCACTTGGCATTTTATTCATGCCAAAGCATAGGCACTGCTGCACAATCTGTAGCTGCATTTCCCATAGCTGACTACATCATACACATAATAAAGAGAATTTTGTTTACTTACCGTAAATTCTTTTTCTTATTAGTTCCGTAATGGGAGACCCAGACCATGGGTGTATAGCTTCTGCCTCCGGAGGACGCACAAAGTACTACACTAAAAAGTGTAGCTCCTCCCTCCGAGCATATACACCCCCCGGATAACCAAATATAGCCAGTTTAGTGCAAAAGCTGAAGGAGAATAGCCACCCACAAGTAGAGATAGAGCAAAAAAACGGAACAATCGGAGCCTCTGTCTACAACAACAGCCGGTGATAACACGCGGAACAAGAAACTGCCAACAGGCAACAGGGAGGGTGCTGGGTCTCCCATTACGGAACTATAAGAAAAAGAATTTACGGTAAGTAAACAAAATTCTCTTTTTCTTCATCGTTCCTATGGGAGACCCAGACCATGGGACGTTCCAAAGCAGTCCATGGGTGGGAAATAAACAGAAAACTGAGAAGTAGGCAAAACCTAACTTCACAAATGGGCAACAGCCGCCTGAAGGATGCGTCTGCCCAAGCTCGCATCTGCCGAAACATGAGCGTGCACTTTGTAGTGCTTCGAAAAGGTGTGCAGACTAGACCAAGTGGCAGCCTGACAGACTTGCTGAGCCGTAGCCTGGTGCCTGAAAGCCCAAGAGGCACCGACAGCTCTGGTCGAGTGTGCCTTGATCCCCGGCGGGGGAGGCACCTGAGTACACTGGTAGGCATCGGATATGGCCGACCTAATCCAACGAGCTAGGGTCGGTTTAGAAGCCGAGAGACCCTTGCGCTGACCTGTGGTCAGCACAAAAAGAGAGGTGCACCGCCTAAGAACAGCGGTGCGAGACACATAGATCCGGAGCGCCCGCACCAGATCTAAAGTATGCAACGCTTTCTCAAAGCGATGAACAGGAGCCGGACAAAAGGAAGGCAATGAAATGTCCTGGTTAAGGTGGAAAGGAGACACCACCTTAGGGAGAAAGTCCGGAGTCGGACGGAGAACCACCTTGTCTTGATGAAAAACCAAAAAAGGTGACTCCAAAGAGAGCGCAGCCAAATCAGAGACTCTCCTGAGAGAAGTTATGGCCACCAGAAAGACGACTTTCTGTGAAAGACGAAACAAAGAAACCTCCCTAAGAGGCTCAAAGGGGGGTTTCTGTAAGGCCGTGAGGACCAGATTAAGGTCCCAGGGATCCAAAGGCCGCCGGTAAGGTGGAATGATGTGAGATGCGCACTGCATGAAGGTGCGCACCTGAGCCAGTAGCCAGATACGCCGCTGGAACAACACTGACAGAGCCAAGACCTGTCCCTTAAGGGAATTGAGGGATAGTCCTAGCTGCAGACCGGACTGTAGAAAGGACAGGATGGTCGGCAAGGAAAAAGGCCAAGGGGCATGGCAGGAAGAACGACACCAGGACAGGAAAATTCTCCAAGTCCTGTGATAAATTTTGGCCAAGGAAGACTTCCGAGCTTGAGTCATAGTGGAGATGACCTCGGGAGGAATGCCGGAAGCCGTCAGGATCCAGGACTCAAGAGCCACGCCGTCAATCTGAGAGCCGCAGAATTCTGGCGGAAAAACGGACCTTGTGAGAGAAGATCTGGGCGGTCCGGGAGATGCCACGGCACCTCTACGGACAGATGGAGCAGGTCTGGGTACCAAGCTCGCCTGGGCCAGTCTGGAGCAATGAGGATGACCCGACGGCCCTCCATTCTGATCTTGCGCAGGACTCTGGGCAAGAGAGCTAGAGGGGGAAACACGTAAGACAGACGGAACTGGGACCAATCCTGAACCAGCGCGTCCGCTGCAAAGGCCTGAGGATCGTGGGAGCGAGCCACGTAAACCGGGACCTTGTTGTTGTGCCGGGATGCCATTAGATCCACTTCCGGAGTGCCCCACTTGCGGCAGATCGACCGGAACACTGCCAGATGCAGAGCCCACTCGCCGCTGTCCACGGTTTGACGGCTGAGATAATCGGCCTCCCAGTTTTCTACGCCTGGGATGTGGACTGCGGATATGGTGGACTTGGAGTCCTCCGTCCACTGAAGGATGCGTTGAACCTCCAACATTGCCAGGCGGCTGCGAATCCCGCCCTGGTGATTGATGTAGGCAACTGCTGTCGCATTGTCTGACTGGACTCGAATGTGCTTGCCCGCCAACAGGTGGTGAAAGGCTACGAGAGCTAGGAGCACAGCTCTGATTTCCAGCACATTGATCGAGAGGGCTGATTCGGACGGAGTCCAAGTGCCCTGTGCTCGGTGGTGGAGAAATACTGCTCCCCAGCCGGATAGACTGGCATCCGTGGTGAGGATCACCCAGGACGGGGTCAGGAAGGAGCGTCCCTGAGACAGAGAGAGGGGCCGAAGCCACCACTGAAGAGAGCTCCTGGTCTGTGGCGACAGAGCCACCAACCTGTGCAAGGAAGAAGTCCGCTTGTCCCAACAGCGGAGAATGTGCAGCTGCAGAGGACGCAGATGGAACTGGGCAAAGGGAACCGCTTCCATTGACGCCACCATCTGACCCAGCACCTGCATGAGGTGCCTGATGGAATGACGGCGGTGCCTCAGCAGAGAGCGCACCGCCAGATGGAGGGACTGCTGCTTGACTAAGGGCAGCTTGACAAGTGCCGGCAGAGTCTCGAATTGCATCCCTAGGTACGTGAGTTTCCGGGTCGCGGTCAGAGTGGACTTGGGCAGATTTTCAAGCCACCCGAATTGAACAAGAGTGGCGAGAGTGAGAGAGACACTCCGCTGACAGTCTGCACTGGATGAAGCCTTGACTAGAAGGTCGTCCAGGTAAGGAATCACTGCCAACCCCTGGAGGTGCAGAACCGCAACCACTGCTGCCATGACCTTGGTGAATACTCGAGGGGCCGTGGCTAACCCGAAGGGGAGAGCGACGAATTGGAAATGTTCCTCTCCGATTGCAAAACGTAGCGAACGCTGGTGTGAAACTGCAATTGGCACATGCAGATAGGCATCTCTGATGTCGATGGATGCCAGGAAATCTCCTTGGGTCATTGAGGCAATGACTGATCGCAGAGACTCCATGCGAAAATGCCGCACCTGAACATGCTTGTTGAGAAGCTTGAGATCCAGGATGGGCCGGAAGGAACCGTCCTTTTTGGGGACTAGGAAGACATTTGAGTAGAAACCTCTGAACCGTTCCCTGGCGGGAACCGGTACAATTTCTCCGTTGGCCTGCAAGGATGCCACGGCCTGAGAGAAGGCGGTGGCCTTGGAGCAGGGAGGAGTTGACAGAAAAAATCTGTTTGGCGGGCTGGAAGAGAATTCTATCCTGTAGCCGTGGGAGATGATATCCCGCACCCACTGATCGGAGACGTGTTGAAACCACACGTCGCCAAAGTGAGAGAGCCTGCCACCGACCAAGGACGTTGCTGGCTCGGCCAGATAGTCAAGAGGAGGCTGCCTTGGTGGCAGCAGCTCCTGCGGACTTCTGTGGACGCGGCTTCTTGCGCCAGGTGGGCTTCTGGTCCTTGGCTGAGATAGTGGACGAGGCCGAGGGCTTAGAGGACGACCAGTTAGAGGAACGAAAGGAACGAAACCTCGACTGGTTCCTGCCCTGGACAGGTTTCCTGGTTTTAGTCTGTAGCAAGGAAGTACTCTTCCCGCCAGTAGCCTCCTTAATAATTTCATCCAGTTGTTCACCGAACAGCCTGGACCCAGCAAATGGGAGCCCAGCAAGGTACTTCTTTGAAGAAGCATCTACCTTCCACTCTCGAAGCCACAAGATCCTGCGGATAGCGAGGGAATTAGCCGAAGCCACCGCAGTGCGGTGAGAAGCCTCCAGCATGGCAGACATGGCGTAGGATGAAAAGGCTGAAGCCTGGGAAGTTAAGGCAACCAATTCAGGCATAGAGTCCCTAGTGAGGGAATGCATCTCCTCTAGGGAAGCAGAGATGGCTTTGAGAGCCCACACTGCTGCAAAGGATGGGGAGAACGAGGCCCCTGCCGCCTCATAGACAGACTTGGCCAGGAGGTCAACCTGGCGGTCAGTGGGATCCTTAAGTGAGGTGCCATCAGCCACAGATACAACTGCCCGGGCTGAGAGTCTAGACACCGGAGGGTCTACCTTTGGTGAGTGAGCCTACTCCTTGACCACCTCTGGTGGAAAAGGAAAACGGTCATCAGAACCACGCTTTGGGAAGCGTTTGTCAGGACAGGCTCTGGGCTTGGACACAGTGGCCTGAAAACTGGAGTGGTTAAAGAACACACTCCTTGTTCTCTTAGGCGAGGTAAACTGGTGCTTTTCTGCCAGAGAGGGTTGCTCCTCTGATACAGGAGGATTGAGGTCCAGTACAGAATTAATGGACGCAATCAAATCACTAACATCTGCATCACCCTCGGTCAGATCAATGGGGCACATGGAGGTAGCGTCCGAGCCCCCAGTAAAGACATCCTCCTCGTCCTGCGAGTCAGCTCGTGAATCGGAGCCGCGGGACGAGGAAGGAGAGGGGACCCTGCGTCTCCTTTTAGGAGGACGGGGTCTGGGAGCAGATGAAAAATCCTCTGTGAGCTCTGCAGAGCGAGCCGAAGCAGCAGAGGCGCCCTGAGAAGGGGGCTGATGCATGCTCAGCAGAGTCCGGGACAACTCTCCCATGGAGTCGGCAAAGGACTGGGAGATAGAAAACAATTCTACCCAATAAGCAGAAAGTAAAAGTTCAATAGTATGAATCAGCTCACCGTGGAAAAAGCTCAGTCTTGATTTCGTCCTGGAGCACGGACAGGCACTGCCACAGCCCAAAATAATGCAAAAGATGAGGATGTCCAGCTCTTCAGGCAAATAAATCACGCTTTTATTTTATCATGCAGACACAAAGAATGACATGACCAGCACAACGCGTTTCAGGTGAAAGCACTCACCCTTAATCATGATCATGATTAAGGGTGAGTGCTTTCACCTGAAACGCATTGTGCTGGTCATGTCATTCTTTGTGTCTGCATGATAAAATAAAGACGTGATTTTTTTGCCTGAAGAGCTGGACATCCTCATCTTTTGCAATTCTACCCAAGCCGGGGGTTCAGCCACCGGGGCCGGAGCAGCCGGAGGGACCACTGGGGAGACTCCAGGCTGAGGCACCACCATGTTAGAGCAGGCATCACAATGTGGATATGTGCTCGGTTCAGGCAGTACGAGCTTACATGCAGTGCATATGGAGTACAGCCTTGCAGCCTTGCTCCTAGTGTGAGACATGCTGCTGAGGTGGGGGCTCTGCAGTAAAGAACACACTCCTTCAGAATGACCCCCAGAGAGTGTATAAGAAGGTCCACAACCGGAGGTTGTGGCTTACCAGACCGTTTGTGTGCCCTCCGGATCCCACAGCTCGGACCCCCAGACAGGTTATGCAGAGATGCAGCAGCCAGCGCCGATCAGTGTGACAACGCTGATAAAATGGCACCGGAGCGAGGAGAGGGGGCGGGGCCTAGTCCAAGAGCGGGAACCGGAGGGCCAAGGAGATATACAGGGGAGGGAAACATCTCTTCAGAGAGGAGTGTCCTCCCCTGTGCCGAACGGCCGGTGGGCGGCGCCGCACTGTCCCTCTGAATGACTGACATGCAGGGGCAGTGAAAACGAAACTAGGCCTCAGCCGAAGCCGGGGCCTAAATTTTACAATGCGGCCGGCGCGCAGGCACCCTCGGCGCGGTTCTCAGGTGAAAACCAGAGAACCGGCCGGAAATGTCACAAAAGTAAACTGACACACTCTCCCCAACAATAAAGATGCAAGGGACCCTATGACAATAACGTCTCAAATACTTAGCTTGTGAGACGCAGGGCCAGGTCCCTGAGGGATGAGTGCTCCGTCCGGCAGGGTCCTGAAAGGGCTGCGGATGGAGACCGGTCTCCTGCAAAGCAGTGAGAACCGTGCTGGCTCCCACTTCAAGCCAGAGCCCGAGGGATGGTGAAGGAGCGCGGCATGTAAGGCTCCAGCCTTGAAATCAACCTTAACAACACCGCCGACACAGTGGCGTGAGAAGGGACATGCCGGGGGTCCAGCTTGGACCCGCTTTTCTTCAAACTCTTTAAAATCAAAAATCAGATGAGAATGCATGTGTGGATGTGTGCTTCCTGAACACAAAGCATTGAACTGGCTATATTTGGTTATCCAGGGGGTGTATATGCTCGGAGGGAGGAGCTACACTTTTTAGTGTAGTACTTTGTGTGTCCTCCGGAGGCAGAAGCTATACACCCATGGTCTGGGTCTCCCATAGGAACGATGAAGAAATGGCAGTATAAAGCAATGCAAAAATAGTGGACAGCTGCAACTAATCATTCGTACTAGACGTCATAGAAGAGGGCAATATAAGGCAACATAATATAGCAATAGGAAATACACAGAAAATTTGCTTCAGGTATAAAAAATATTATAGTCTTTGACTCTGCAATTGCTGTGCAAAACCATGACCCTAAATATATATGTATCTATCTCCTTGAAAATTGTAGATTCACATTGAAGGCATCAAAACTATGAAATAACACATGTGGAATGAAATACTTAACAAAAAAGTGTGGAACAACTGAAAATATGTCTTATATTCTAGATTCTTCAAAGTAGCCACCTTTTGCTTTGATTACTGCTTTGCACACTCTTGGCATTCTCTTGATGAGCTTCAAGAGGTAGTCACCGGAAATGGTTTTCACTTCACAGGTGTGCCCTGTCAGGTTTAATAAGTGTATACATGTAACCCAATGTAATATTGTAAGGTTATGATTTGTGGTCCCCCCCCCCCTTATTTTTTCTTACAAAATGCCAAGAGTGTGCAAAGCAGTAATAAAAAGCAAAAGGTGGCTACTTTGAAGAACCTAGAATATAAGACATTTCTTTGTCGCTCTATTGGGAGACCCAGACAATTGGGTGTATAGGCTATGCCTCCGGAGGCCGCACAAAGTATTACACTTAAAAGTGTTAAGCCCCTCCCCTTCTGCCTATACACCCCCCGTGCTCCCACGGGCTCCTCAGTTTTTTTGCTTTGTGCGAAGGAGGCAGACATGCACAGCACAGCTCCACAGATTAGTCAGCAGCAGCTGCTGACTATGTCGGATGGAAGAAAAGTGGGCCCATATAGGGCCCCCAGCATGCTCCCTTCTCACCCCACTTTTGTCGGCGGTGTAGTTAAGGTTGAGGTATCCATTGCGGGTACGGAGGCTGGAGCCCACATGCTGCTTTCCTTCCCCATCCCCCCTCAGGGCTCTGGTGAAGTGGGATCCTATCGGTCTCCAGGCACTGAGACCGGGCTTCATCCACAACTCCTGGGAGCCTGATGGATAGGAGCCGGGGACCGTTCAGGGATATGGCCCTGCTACTTGGAGGTACTCTGTGTCCCCGTGGGGACCGAGCACAGCAACACTCCAGCATTGCTGGGTGTGCTAGTGCACCGGGGACCGCGGCGCTGACCGGGTTAATGTGCCATTACACACTCAGCATCGCTGAGTGTGTTTATGTAGGGAGACTACCGCGCTGACCGCCGCCGCCATGTTTAACACTGAGGCGCGGCTGGGACTTGTAGTGCGCCGGGGACTTCCACGCGGCCGCGCTTTTACGGCGGCCGCGTTTATTACTCGAGTCCCCAGCTTTTTGCGGCCTAGTCTTTCTTCCTCCCGCCCACAGCCCTGACAAGCAGGGGAAGGGCGGGAAGCTGCACAGGACGAGCAGCACTGAGGGCTGGAGCATGCTTTGCATACTCCACTCCCCTCACTGTGCACAGTGCAGGCACCAGTTCCCGCACTTTCTGGGTCACGCCCACGGCTCCCTCCTCTCCTCAGGACATTCCTGTCAGCTCCTTGAACGCTGCAGAGGGGGACAAATTCTGACAGACCCAGGCAGGGACCCTGGTGGCCTCACAACCGCTTTAAGCGGGGGGCATGCAGCATCTGTGGTGCTAGCCACATTTCTGCAGGAGTGTAATTTTAAATTATATGTTTATAAGATATACTTTACACTTTATGGTGCACAGTTGATTCTGGATATATATATTGTGTTGCTCAGGGAAGACAACAGCATGGCGCCCATAAAAGGCAGGAGTGCCAAACACAGGCTTACTATGCTGCCTGCGCCGCATGTACGACCCCGCTACCGGCAGGATCCACTGAGTAATCCAGACCGGTATCTCAGCACAGGGGCACTGTTGAATCATTGCTCCCTGGCCCCCCTCAGTTGGACCAGCATTGCCACTATGAGAAGGTACCCCCGGGGTGTCTCATAGATCCCAGGGTGAGGTCCCTGATACAGACCCCAGCCCCTGACCGACTAAGCGAGCTCGCTGGGAAATCCCCTCGACATCTTCATATTGGTCAGGGTCTCAGCGGGGGAACCTCTGGTTGATGAAGCGGAGACAGTTGATCAGGATTCTGATCCTGAGGCCGCTCTCAATCTTGATACGCCTGACGGGGACGCCATAGTGAACGATCTTATTGCGTCCATCAATCAAAGTTGGATATTTCTCCCTCAGCTCCTCCAGTGGAGGAGTCAGCTTCTCAGCAGGAGAAATTCCGTTTCAGGTTTCCCAAGCGTACACTGAGCATGTTTCTGGACCACTCTGATTTCAGAGAGGCAGTCCAGAATCACCGTGCCTGTCCTGATAAGCGTTTTTTTCAAAGCGCCTTAAGGATACACGTTATCCTGTTCCCCTGACGTGGTCAAAAGTTGGGCTCAGTGTCCCAAAGTGGATCCTCCAATCTCCAGACTGGCAGCTAGATCCATACTTGCAGTGGAAGACGGGGCTTCACTCAAAGATGCCACTGACAGACAGATGGAGCTCTGGTTGAAATCCATCTATGAAGCTATCGGCGCGTCTTTTGCTCCAGCATTCGCAGCCGTATGGGCACTCCAAGCTATCTCAGCTTGTCATGCGCAGATTAATGCAGTCACACGTACGTCTGCTCCGCAAGTGGTGTCCTTAACCTCTCAGGCGTCGGCGTTTGCGTCCTACGCCATTAATGCTGTCCTGGACTCTGCGAGCCGTACGGCGGTAGCATCCGCCAATTCGGTGGCAGTCCGCAGGGCCATGTGGCTACGTGAATGGAAGGCAGACTCTGCTTCCAAAAAGTTCTTAACCGGTTTGCCATTTTCTGGCGACCGCCTGTTTGGTGAGCGATTGGATGAAATCATTAAACAATCCAAGTGAAAGGACTCATCCTTACCCCAGTCCAAACCAAACAGACCTCAACCACGGAAGGTACAATCGAGGTTTCGGTCCTTTCGGTCCGCGGGCAGGTCTCAATTCTCCTCGTCCAAAAGGCCTCAGAAGGATCAGAGGAACTCCGATTCATGGCGGTCTAAGTCACGTCCAAAAAGACCGCCGGAGGAACCGCTCCCAAAGCGGCCTCCTCAGGACTTTCGGCCTCTTCAAACCGCATCCTCGGTCGGTGGCAGGCTTTCCCGCTTTTGCGGCGCCTGGCTGCCACAGGTAAAAGACCGTTGGGTGAGAGACATTCTGTCTCACGGTTACAGGATAGGGTTCAGCTCTCGTCCTCCGACTCGATTCTTCAGAACATCTCCGCCCCCCGAGCGAGCCGATGCTCTTCTTCAGGCGGTGTGCACTCTGAAGGCAGACGGAGTGGTGGTCCCTGTTCCTATTCAGCAACAGGGTCACGGTTTTTACTCCAACTTGTTTGTGGTGCCGAAAAAGGACGGATCCTTCCGTCCTGTTCTGGACCTAAAACTGCTCAACAAACACGTAAAAACCAGGCGGTTCCGGATGGAATCGCTCCGCTCCGTCATCGCCTCAATGTCCCAAGGAGATTTCCTAGCATCAATCGACATCAAAGATGCTTATCTCCACGTACCGATTGCTCCAGAGCATCAGCGCTTCCTGCGTTTCGCCATAGGGGACGAACACCTTCAGTTCGTAGCACTGCCTTTCGGCCTGGCGACAGCCCCACGGGTCTTCACCAAGGTCATGGCAACAGTAGTAGCAGTTCTGCACTCTCAGGGACACTCGGTGATCCCTTACTTAGACGATCTGCTTGTCAAGGCACCCTCTCAAGTGGCATGCCAACACAGCCTGAACATTGCTTTGGAGACTCTCCAGAGTTTCGGGTGGATCATCAATTTTCCAAAGTCAAATCTGACACCGGCCCAATCACTGACATATCTTGGCATGGAGTTTCATACTCTCAGCGATAGTGAAGCTTCCGCTGGACAAACAGCGTTCACTACAGACAGGGGTGCAATCTCTCCTTCAAGGCCAGTCACACCCCTTGAGGCGCCTCATGCACTTCCTAGGGAAGATGGTAGCAGCAATGGAGGCAGTTCCTTTTGCGCAGTTTCATCTGCGTCCACTTCAATGGGACATTCTCCGCAAATGGGACAGGAAGTCGACGTCCCTCGACAGGAACGTCTCCCTTTCTCAGGCAGCCAAAGCCTCCCTTCGGTGGTGGCTTCTTCCCACTTCATTGTCGAAGGGGAAATCCTTCCTACCCCCATCCTGGGCTGTGGTCACGCGGACGCGAGCCTGTCAGGGTGGGGAGCGGTCTTTTTCCACCACAGGGCTCAGGGTACTTGGACTCAGCCAGAGTCCTCCCTTCAGATCAATGTTCTGGAGATAAGGGCAGTGTATCTTGCCCTAAAGGCGTTCCAGCCGTGGCTGGAAGGCAAGCAGATCCGAATTCAGTCGGACAACTCCACACCGGTGGCATACATCAACCACCAAGGCGGAACACGCAGTCGGCAAGCCTTCCAGGAAGTCCGGCGGATTCTGCTATGGGTGGAAGCCACAGCCTCCACCATATCCGCAGTTCACATCCCGGGCGTAGAAAACTGGGAAGCAGACTTTCTCAGTCGCCAGGGCATGGACGCAGGGGAATGGTCCCTTCACCCGGACGTGTTTCAGGAGATCTGTTGCCGCTGGGGGATGCCGGACGTCGACCTAATGGCGTCCCGGCACAACAACAAGGTCCCGACATTCATGGCACGGTCTCAAGATCACAGAGCTCTGGCGGCAGACGCCTTAGTTCAGGATTGGTCGCAGTTTCAACTCCCTTATGTGTTTCCTCCTCTGGCACTGTTGCCCAGAGTGTTACGCAAGATCAGGTCCGACTGCCGCCGCGCCATCCTCGTCGCTCCAGACTGGCCGAGGAGGTCGTGGTACCCGGATCTGTGGCATCTCACGGTCGGCCAAACGTGGGCACTACCAGACCGACCAGACTTGCTGTCTCAAGGGCCGTTTTTCCATTTGAATTCTGCGGCCCTCAACCTGACACTGTGGCCATTGAGTCCTGGATCTTAGCGTCTTCAGGATTATCTCAAGAGGTCATTGCCACTATGGGACAGGTTAGGAAACCAACGTCCGCCAAGATCTAACACAGGACGTGGAAAATTTTCCTGTCATGATGCTCTGCTGTGGGTTTTTCTCCCTGGCCTTTGGCCTTGCCCACTTTTCTGTCCTTCCTTCAATCTGGACTGGAAAAGGGTTTGTCGCTCGGCTCCCTTAAGGGACAAGTCTCAGCGCTCTCTGTGTTTTTCCAGAAGCGCCTAGCCAGACTTCCACAGGTACGCACGTTCCTGCAGGGGGTTTGTCACATCGTTCCTCCTTACAAGCGGCCGTTAGAACCCTGGGATCTGAACAGGGTGCTGATGGTTCTTCAGAAACCACCATTCGAGCCAATGAGGGATATTTCTCTCTCACGCCTTTCGCAGAAAGTGGTTTTTCTAGTAGCAGTCACTTCACTTCGGAGAGTGTCTGAGCTAGCAGCGCTGTCATGCAAAACCCTTTCCTGGTGTTTCACCAGGACAAGGTGGTTCTGCGTCTGGTTCTGGAATTGCTCCCTAAGGTGGTATCCCCCTTTCATCTCAATCAGGATATCTCCTTACCTTCTTTTTGTCCTCATCCAGTTCACCAATGTGAAAAGGATTTGCACTTGTTAGATCTGGTGAGAGCACTCAGACTCTACATTTCTCGTACGGCGCCCCTGCGCCGCTCGGATGCATTCTTTGTCCTTGTCGCTGGCCAGCGTAAAGGGTCACAGGCTTCCAACTCAACCCTGGCTCGGTGGATCAAGGAGCCAATTATCGAAGCTTACCATTCGGCTGGGCTTCCGGTTCCCTCAGGGCTGAAGGCCCATTCTACCAGAGCCGTGGGCGCGTCCTGGGCTTTGAGGCACCAGGCTACGGCTCAGCAGGTGTGTCAGGCGGCTACCTGGTCAAGCCTGTACACTTTCACGAAGCACTATCAGGTGCATACCTATGCTTCGGCGGATGCCAGCCTAGGTAGACGAGTCCTTCAGGCGGCGGTTGCCCACCTGTAGGAAGAGGCCGTTTTACGGCTCTTACGAGGTATTATTTTACCCACCCAGGGACTGCTTTTGGACGTCCCAATTGTCTGGGTCTCCCAATAGAGCGACAAAGAAGAAGGGAATTTTGTTTACTTACCGTAAATTCCTTTTCTTCTAGCTCTAATTGGGAGACCCAGCACCCGCCCCTGTTTTTTGTGTACACATGTTGTTCATGTTGAATGGTTTCAGTTCTCCGATATTCCTTCGGATTGAAGTTACTTTAAACCAGTTTATAATTCTTTTTCCTCCTTCTTGCTTTTGCACCAAAACTGAGGAGCCCGTGGGAGCACAGGGGGTGTATAGGCAGAAGGGGAGGGGCTTAACACTTTTGAGTGTAATACTTTGTGCGGCCTCCGGAGGCATAGCCTATACACCCAATTGTCTGGGTCTCCCAATTAGAGCTAGAAGAAAAGGAATTTACGGTAAGTAAACAAAATTCCCTTCTTTCAGTTGTTTCACACTTTAAGTATTTCATTCCACATGTGTTAATTCATAGTTTTGATGCCTTCACTGTGAATCTACAATTTTCAGAGTCCTGAAAATAAAGAAAACTCTTTGAATGAGAAGGTGTGTCCAAACTTTTGGTCTGTAGTATATATACATGTATGTATGTATGTATGTATGTATGTATGTATGTATGTATGTATGTATGTATGTGTATATATATATATATATATATATATATATATATATATATATATATATATATATATATATATATATATATATATATATATATATATATATATATATATATATATATATATATATATATATATATATGCAGAATAAAAGCATAACCCCCACCTCCCCCCACTCCCACTTGCCTCTTACCAGTTTTTTACACTTGTCAATTTTTTCTCTTTCCTGGTTGGTAAGAAACTTTCCCATCTTCTTTTCCCACTGTAGAACCCATTCATAAATCACCACAAAATGTCCTGACGTCATTTCTAAGCCATTATAAATGGATTTGCCCAGTTGCTCGTCTTTTCCTGTATGTGATGTACAGGGGAAATACATAAGTATACGACAGATAACACCACTTCTTCCATTTACCGTAAGTACGAAAAAGACGAATTTGATGCTCCACTGTAACTCACCAACGCACTTTCCCCTGTGTACCACTAGTTGACCGTTGCAACCAATGTCAAACGTCATCACTTCGTAATTTGATGCACTGTCGTCACTGGACACAGAATACTGCCGGTCACGTCTTTGTAAGAAAAAAAGAAGGTGGGGGGAACCAGAAATCATAACCTTACAATATTACATTGGGCTACATGTATACAATACTCAAATAGGCAAAACTTTGAAAGGGCTTTACCTAAAAAAGTAGACAACTCTACACCTGCGCCTTCACCAATACTTGGTTCTATTTTGTGCGCTTTCCGTAAATAATCGCAACGCTGTTCTTGGCCTGTTCCTCCTCATCTCGTTTTTTTCCTAACTCTGCTTCACTTAAATATTTCTATTTAATTTTGTCTCAATATATAGTATCATTTTAAAAAAGTTTGGGTAGGAGGTCTTCGTTTCGTGGGCAATGACTGATCCTGACAGAGTTGTATCAATAGTCTTTGGATCATGTAATGCTGTAATAATTACCTTACTACCAAATGAATTAACTTTTTTGCAGAAGCAGTGGCAGCTATCTAACCTGCATCCTAAAAAGTAAAAATAAAAAAATGCCAAAAGAAGGGAATTTTGTTACTTACCGTAAATTCCTTTTCTTCTAGCTCCTATTGGGAGACCCAGACGATTGGGTGTATAGCTACTGCCTCCGGAGGCCACACAAAGCATTACACTAAAAAGTGTAAGGCCCCTCCCCTTCTGGCTATACACCCCCAGTGGGATCACTGGCTCACCAGTTTTAGTGCAAAAGCAAGAAGGAGGAAAGCCAATAACTGGTTTAAACAAATTCACTCCGAGTAACATCGGAGAACTGAAAAACCGTTCAACATGAACAACATGTGTACCCGAAAAAACCCAAAAATCCCGAAGGACAACAGGGCGGGTGCTGGGTCTCCCAATAGGAGCTAGAAGAAAAGGAATTTACGGTAAGTAACAAAATTCCCTTCTTCTTCGGCGCTCCATTGGGAGACCCAGACGATTGGGACGTCCAAAAGCTGTCCCTGGGTGGGTAAAGAATACCTCATGATAGAGCTGCAAGACAGCCCTCCCCTATAGGGAGGCAACTGCCGCCTGCAGGACTCTTCTACCTAGGCTGGCGTCCGCCGAAGCATAGGTATGCACCTGATAATGTTTGGTGAAAGTGTGCAGACTCGACCAGGTAGCTGCCTGGCACACCTGTTGAGCCGTAGCCTGGTGTCGCAATGCCCAGGACGCACCCACGGCTCTGGTAGAATGGGCCTTCAGCCCTGATGGAACCGGAAGCCCAGCAGAACGGTAGGCTTCAAGAATTGGTTCTTTGATCCATCGAGCCAGGGTGGCCTTAGAAGCCTGCGACCCTTTGCGCTTACCAGCGACAAGGACAAAGAGTGCATCCGAACGGCGCAAGGGCGCCGTGCGGGAAATGTAGATTCTGAGTGCTCTCACCAGATCTAACAAATGTAAATCCTTCTCATACCGATGAACTGCATGAGGACAAAATGAAGGCAAAGAGATATCCTGATTAAGATGAAAAGAGGATACCACCTTCGGGAGAAACTCCTGAATGGGGCGCAGCACTACCTTGTTCCTGGTGGAAGACCAGGAAGGGAGCCTTGGATGACAGCGCTGCCAGCTCAGACACTCTCCGAAGAGATGTGATCGCTACCAGAAAAGCCACTTTCTGTAGTCTAGAAAGTGAAACCTCCCTCAGAGGCTCGAAGGGCGGCTCCTGGAGGGCAACTAGTACCCTGTTCAGATCCCCTGGATCTAACGGCCGCTTGTACGGGGGTACGATATGGCAAACCCCCTGTAGGAACGTGCGCATCTTAGGAAGGCGTGCTAAACGCCTCTGAAAAAATACGGATAGCGCCGAGACCTGACCTTTAAGGGAGCCAAGCGACAAACCTTTTTCTAACCCAGATTGCAGGAAAGATAAAAAGGTAGGCAATGCAAATGGCCAGGGAGACACTCCCTGAGCAGAGCACCAGGATAAGAATATCCTCCACGTTCTGTGGTAGATTTTAGCGGACGTGGGCTTCCTAGCCTGTCTCATGGTGGCAACGACCCCTTGGGATAATCCTGAAGACGCTAGGATCCAGGACTCAATGGCCATACAGTCAGGTTCAGGGCCGCAGAATTCCGATGGAAAAACGGCCCTTGGGACAGTAAGTCTGGTCGGTCTGGTAGTGCCCACGGTTGGTCGACCGTGAGATGCCACAGATCCGGATACCACGCCCTCCTCGGCCAGTCTAGGGCGACGAGTATGACGCGGCTGCAATCGGATCTGAACTTGCGTAGCACTCTGCAAGAGTGCCAGAGGTGGAAACACATAAGGGAGCCGGAACTGCGACCAATCTTGCACTAGGGCGTCTGCCGCCAGAGCTCTTTGATCGCGAGACCGTGCCATGAAGGTTGGGACCTTGTTGTTGTGCCGGGACGCCATTAGGTCGACGTCCGGCCTTCCCCATCGGCGACAGATTTCCTGAAACACGTCCGGGTGAAGGGACCATTCCCCTGCGTCCATGCCCTGGCGACTGAGGAAGCCTGCTTCCCAATTTTCTACGCCGGGGATGTGAACTGCGGATATGGTGGAGGCCGAGGCTTCCACCCACATCAGAATCCGCCGGACTTCCTGGAAGGCTTGCAGACTGCGTGTCCCCCCTTGGTGGTTGATGTATGCCACCGCTGTGGAGTTGTCCGACTGAATTCGGATCTGCCTTCCTTCCAGCCACTGCTGGAAGGCTAGTAGGGCAAGATACACTGCTCTGATTTCCAGAACATTGATCTGAAGGGTGGACTCCTGCTGAGTCCACGTACCCTGAGCCCTGTGGTGGAGAAAAACTGCTCCCCACCCTGACAGACTCGCGTCTGTCGTGACCACCGCCCAAGACGGTGGTAGGAAGGATCTTCCCTGTGATAATGAGGTGGGAAGAAGCCACCATTGCAGAGAGTCCTTGGCCGTCTGTGAAAGGGATACTTTCCTGTTCAGGGATGTTGACTTCCCGTCCCATTGGCGGAGAATGTCCCATTGAAGTGGACGCAGATGAAACTGCGTAAACGGAACCGCCTCCATTGCCGCCACCATCTTCCCGAGGAAGTGCATGAGGCGTCTTAAGGAGTGCGACTGACCTTGAAGGAGAGTCTGCACCCCAGTCTGTAGTGACCGCTGCTTGTCCAGCGGAAGCTTCACTAGCGCTGAGAGGGTATGAAACTCCATGCCAAGATACGTTAGTGATTGGGTCGGTGACAGGTTTGACTTTGAGAAGTTGATGATCCACCCGAACGTCTGGAGAGTCTCCAGCGCAACATTCAGGCTGAGTTGGCATGCCTCCTGAGAGGGTGCCTTGCCAAGTAGATCGTCCAAGTAAGGGATCACAGAGTGTCCCTGTGAGTGCAAGACTGCTACCCCTGCCGCCATGACCTTGGTGAACACCCGTGGGGCTGTCGCCAGACCGAATGGCAGAGCTACGAACTGAAGATGGGCTCTGTAGCAATCGGCACGTGGAGATAAGCATCTTTGATGTCTATTGATGCTAGGAAATTTCCTTGAGACATTGAGGCAATGACGGAGCGGAGGGTTTCATCCGGAACCGCCTGGCCTCCACGTGCTTGTTGAGCAGTTTTAGGTCCAGAACGGAACGGAAAGAGCCATCCTTTTTTGGCACCACAACCAGATTGGAGGAAAACCGTGTCTTGTTCCTGAAGAGGAACAGGGATTACCACTCCTTCTGCCTGCAGAAGAGCATCGGCTCGGTGGGGAGGTGGGGACGGTCTGAAGAATCGAGTCGGAGGACGAGAACAGAACTCTGCCCTGTGCACGTGGGCACAATGTCCCTCACCCACCGGACTGTGACCTGTGGCAGCTAAATGTCGTTAAAGGCGAGCGAGTCTGCCATCAACCGCGGATGCGGAGAGATGAGAGAGCTGAGAGTCATGAGGAGACCGCCTTGGTAGCGGTTCCTCCGTCTGCCTTCCTTGGGCGTGATTGAGCCCGGCCGGAAGCTGAGCCCCTCTGAGGCTTTTCAGCCCTTTTGGACGAGGACAATTGGGACCTGCCCGAGTTTGGGAAGGACCGAAACCTCGACTGTCCTTCCAGGACTGCGTTAATAGGGTAAGTCGCAATGCAGACATTGCGAGGTTACGGACGCCCCTGCGGCACAGATGTACATATGCTCAAGACCAGCTGCGCAAGAACAGCTGAAGCTTAGGGTGCCCCTACGGCTGTGAATGCCGGAGCAACCGACACGCCGATAGCCTCATAGACAGATTTCAACCAGAGTCCATCTGTCAGTCAATGGCATCTTTAAGTGAAGTCCCATCTCCACTGCAACTATGGCTCTAGCCGCAAACCTGGAGATTGGAGAATCCACCTTTGGACCCTGGGTCCAGCGCTTGACCACGTCAGGGGGAAAGGGATAACGTGTATCCGTAATACGTTTGGAGAAAACGCTTATCTGGTAAGCGTGGTGTTCCTGGACTGCTTCTCTGAAGTCAGCGTGGCCAGAAAAATACTCAATATACGTTTGAGCTACTGAAATGGGACTTCTCCTGCTGTGAAGCTGACTCCTCCGCTGGGGGAGCTGAGGGAGAAAGATCCAACATTCCATATGAGGATGGCCAGGGAGCACTGATCCAGATTGCCCATGGCCTGTCCGGACTGCAAGTCTCTATCCCTTTAGTCTGGGTCTCCCAGAGCCTGCTGCCTTTCCCCAGCCAGACCGCATGTGTAATGGCTGCCGGCGTCCTTGTGGAGAGGGGGGGCGGGCCCTGGGCGTATACAGACGAAGAGCGGGAAGCCTGCTTCCCACTGTGCCTAGTGAGAGGGCTGGAGCATGTAAATAAAGCTCCAGCCCTCGGCGCTGCCAATTGAGCAGCGTCTCTCCCCTACCCTGATTGACAGGGTGGGGGCGGGAACGAAGCGGCGCTAGGCCGCAGAAGCCGGGGGCTAAAGTTAGAAGCGCCGCCGCCGTAAAAGCGCGGTCGGCGCAAAGTCCCCGGCGCACCACAAGTCGCAGCTGCGCCGCCGCTCCAGGAGCGGTCGGCGCAGTAGTTTCCAACATGTAATGTCACTCAGCAAAGCTGCAGTGACCTAACCCCAGCGCACAGCGCTACTGTCCCCGGCGCACTATAACGCTCAGCAAGCCTTGAGAGTGTCCGTGCCTGCCGGGGACACAGAGTACCTGAAAGTTGCAGGGCCTTGTCCCTGAACGGCACTCCCGCTCCAAATCCAGCAGGTTCTCTGGGTCTGTGGATGGAGCCCGGCCCCAGGGCTTGGGGGCCGGCAAGATCCCACTTCCACAGAGCCCTCCAGGGGATGTGGAAGGAAAACAGCATGTGGGCTCCAGCCTCTGTACCAGCAATAGGTACCTCAACCTTACAAGCACCACCGCGGGTGAGAAGGGAGCATGCTGGGGGCCCTATATGGGCCCTCTTTTCTTCCATCCGATATAGCCAGCAGCTACTGCTGACTACAAACCGTGGAGCTATGCGTGGATGTCTGACCTCCTTCGCACAAAGCAGAAAACTGGTGAGCCAGTGATCCCACTGGGGGTGTATAGCCAGAAGGGGAGGGGCCTTACACTTTTTAGTGTAATGCTTTGTGTGGCCTCCGGAGGCAGTAGCTATACACCCAATCGTCTGGGTCTCCCAATGGAGCGCCGAAGAAAACAGCCACACTACTCTGTGACTTCACTATCGCCCTCCCGTCCACCGTATTCAGTGTGGACTCTAAATCTACACGTCAGCCATACAGTCTTGTGTTGTTATAATGGTCACTTTTGTGGAACAAACTAAATGATAAAAACTCCCATCTTCATTGACAGATTATTTCCCTCAATTTCACCCTTGGACATCTAATATATAAAGCTCAGAGTGTGTGTGTGTGTATGTGTGTATGTGTGCGTGTGTGCGTGTGTGCGTGTGTGCGTGTGTGCGTGTGTGCGTGTGTGCGTGTGTGCGTGTGTGCGTGTGTGCGTGTGTGCGTGTGTGCGTGTGTGCGTGTGTGTCCGCGTGTCTGCTAAAGGTATCCGCACCGTCACATTTACAATCACAAAATTTTGCAAAGACTCCTCATGTGACTCAGGAAACATCATAGACTATATTTTGACGGGAAAATTTAACCCCCCGCTTTACAGTTAATCTCCAAAATCCTGCTTCCATTAAACTGAATGGAGGTGGGAGGTATAGGCTATTAATAGCAACTGTCAGTGGTTGCTATAGGAACAAAATAAACTGTTAGTATAAGAAGCTTATGTGTGAGGTAATAAGACGTCGGTGGGGAACGAGACAGACCGGGGGAACGAGACAGACCGGGGGAACGAGACAGACCGGGGGAACGAGACAGACCGGGGGAACGAGACAGACCGGGGGAACGAGACAGACCGGGGGAACGAGACAGACCGGGGGAACGAGACAGACCGGGGGAACGAGACAGACCGGGGGAACGAGACAGACCGGGGGAACGAGACAGACCGGGGGAACGAGACAGACCGGGGGAACGAGACAGACCGGGGGAACGAGACAGACCGGGGGAACGAGACAGACAGACACACATATAGAAACAGACACAGAGACAGAGACAGAGAGACAGTTACTATCCCGGACAACGCCCGTGTACTACAGCTAGTATTTGATAAAATTAAAATCTTTTCCCACCCCCATAGTCTTATCTGGGCAAATCACACTTCTGCAAACTCTCACGCTTACACAGGCTACCGCTTTTTATATTAGACTAGTTTCAGCTAAATTTTATTCAATAAATTGTTGTTCTTTTAAAAAATTGTAAATCCGTAAAAAAAGAAAAAAAAAAAATTACTTTGATCGGCCAATAGAGGTAGTACGAGTCCTGTTGCTTCCTCCGTGGTCAGTAGGCCCTCCATTTGCTGGTGGGGTCTTAGGCCCTGAATTATTAATAGTTTTGGCTGAATTTTCCTGGCAGGTTAGATTGGCACTTTCAAGTCGTTCCTGCAACAATAGAAAACAATGAAATTAAAGGCGTTTTCGGGGCTTAGACTATTGATGCTCTACCTCTGGGATTGTGGTCCTACACCTGGCTCCCCCCACCCCCATCAATTATTATATACCAGAGATGGCCAATGTGTACTGTGTAGCTCAGTTATTATTCACCTCAATAGCAGAAAACAACTATTAAGTTGTGGTGTTGGGTGTCAAACCACCACCGATCTGATACGGATGACTTAAGCTAACCATAGTGTAATGCTTGCCACCAGAAATGGTAAAGCGACGAGCTGTACTGCACCCACTGGACTACTGGGGGACCCCAGGCTTACCCTATAGTGGGAGGAACTTGACTAAGTGCCCACCGCGAAGGCGGACGCCAGCTGCTACTCCCAGGGCAGAGACTGGGACTGTGGTAGCTGACCCCCAGGGCAGGGACGGACCCAGGTACAGGCAGGCTGAGTCTCTAGTGTAGACAGGGACCACCAGGATAACTGAGGCAGACAGCACGGCCAGGACAGACAGGCAGGCAGAGTCACTAGCAAGGCAGGAACTACCGGAGTGGCTGAGGCAGATGGCACGGCAAGGATGGACAGGCAGAGTCACTAGTGCCAATAGTGCAGGACGGACTGGATAAAGACAGGACATGACGGACTGGAACCAGGTGCCAACAGGGCAGCACAGGCTAGGACCTGGCATAGGCAGGACAGGACAGGCTGGAACCAGATACACATAGGACAGGACGGACTGGAACCAGGTGCCAACAGGGAAGAACAGGCTGGGACCAAGTACTGGCAGGACAGGCTAGATCCAGGTACAGGCAGGACAGGCTAGGACCAGGTACAGGCAGAACAGGCTAGGACCAGGTACAGGCAGAACAAGACGGACTGGAACCAGGAGCCAACAGGGCAGGATGGGCTAGGACCAGGTACAGGCAGGATGGGACGGACAAGGGGACCTGACAACTAGCTGGCTAGGGGACAAACCACTAAGTAAACAAGAGTGTTGATCAGGCACCTCCCCTATTGGGGGAGTGCCTTACTCAGTGCCTCTCAGTGATAGTAAAAACAAACTGTGGATATAAAAAGCGCATATAGGGTCTTACCAGGATAACAACAGTAAGGATTCATGAAAACCACTCACCTGGGATGGTTGTGTGACACACAACCAGTATTAAAGCATGTATCAGCTGCTGCAGACTCCACGTGCCAAAGGCGGAAGCAAGAATAAAACAAGGATAAAAAGTGGAAATACGTCCGCGCTGCTGTGCCAATGAAGAGTTAATTCCAAATAGGAGCAATGCAGAGTGGTTTATTCTACGCGTTTTGGAGATAACCCCTTTCCATCTGGAACTCCATCAAAAATGGTAAAACAGATAATGGCGCAGTTTGGTTTGATTTTTTTTCTATATAACTACACCATTATCTCTGTTTTACCATTTTTGGTGTATTTCCTGATGGAGAGGGGTTATCTCCGAAACGCGTAGAATAAACCACCCTGCATTGCTCTTATGTGGAATTAACTCTTTATTGGCACAGCAGCGCGGACATTTTTCCACTTTTTATCCTTGTTTTTTTCTCCTCTCAGTGGTAAGCTGAGAGGCACTTCCAGGGAATGACACGCTGGCCCTTTAAGAAGACAATGCTGCACATGCACGCCCTAGGAGCACTCCCGGGGGCCCTGAGTCGCGTGCACAGGCCCCAGGAAGGGGAAGCAGGAAGCACGCACATGGAAAGCCATGGGGGACACCGGGCAGCGTGAAGAGAGGCGGCCAGTAAGCAAGTGTGCATCCCTGTGGGGAGGAGAGGAAGGGGTGCAGGGACGCCAGCACTACACAGATTATACTGTAAGCCTAAAAAAAACTTTTAAGAATCCTACTTCTTAGTGATTGTAAAGCATGTATTAGATATGGAATTACATGGTAGAAGCATGATCTCCAATTTCCAATATAAGCAAGAGCAATCACCAACCTCAGAAGGGAAAGCGGAAAAAAAAAACAAACCCTGCATTTGTCTATGGAGTAGATCCACAAATTTAATTTTCTGACCCCATAGTCAGCCATAATTTACCTACAAAGTGCAGGTTACTGACCGTCACCTCCTGATGGACGGCTGGGACGATGTCAGTGTGCAGCTCCTCATTTCAGTTGCACTCAATATGCCATCAATGTATCACTAGATGCACAAACCGGTCACCTGCTTTTCGATTTCTTTTCTCCTCTTCTCTTCCTTTTTCTCCTCTTCCCTCCTCCTGATTTCATCAAGGATTTCACGCCTCTGTCAAAATAAGCCAGGACAAAACAAAAGTAAACAAGAGCAAAACAAAAAGGAAATAATTATATAGCGCTAACATATTCCGCAGCGCTTTACATACATCAGGAACACTGTCCCCATTGGGGCTCACAATCTAGAGTCCCTATCTGTATGTCTTTGGAGTGTGGGAGGAAACCGGAGAACCCGGAGGAAACCCACGCAAACACGGGGAGAACATACAAACTCCTTGCAGATGTTGTCCTTGGTGGGATTTGAACCCAGGACCCCAGCGCTGCAAGATTGCAGTGCTAACCACTGAGCCACCGTGCTGCTTTCAAACAAATTATTAAGATTTATTAAAAGCACAAACAAAATCTTTATAACATATTTAGTACAATGTAAATAATCCTTATCGTTTCGATGGGTATTTTCAACCTTGAAATAGACCTTTATGTAAATGCATTAATATTTGTAACGATCTTTTTGCATTTTTGGGGGAGATCACATCTGATGCGGCACAGGTCCGGCTCATTGTATCCTCATGGCCATTTATGTGGTCACTGCATTTACTAGTGATGGGCAGACACGGACCGTAAAAGTCCGGACCCGCGCGGGTTGGAAAGATACCAGAGAGCTGGGCCCGGGCCTGGAATTTTCAGGGAACAGGTAATACAAAAAAAATAAAAGGAAACATAAATAAAAGTAAGCGGGCTATACTTACAGCGTTACCTGCACGGCTGTAACTGCTCCCACGGCTGCTCATTCACTTCCGGGGCCATTCATTACCTTCATTGCATATGCACTGCTTTCCCAGCCCACCAGCATCTGTGATTGTTTGCAGTCAGATGCGCCCCCACCCTAAAGGGGGCTATACACGCAATGACATCGCTAACGAGATGTCGTTAGGGTCACGGGATTTGAGACGCACATCCGGCCTAGTTAGCGACGTCGTTGCGTGTGACATCTACGAGCGACCGCTAATGATCAAAAATACTCACCTAATCGATGACACGTCGTTCAAATCCCAAATATCGTTGATGGTGCTGGACGCAGGTTGTTTGTCGTTCCTAAGGTAGCACAGATCGCTGTGTGTGACACCCCAGGAACGACGAACAACACCGTACCTGCGTCCTCCGGCAACGAGGTGGGCGTGACTTTCCTGCAGCTGCTCTCCGCCCCTCCGCTTCTATTGGACGCCTGCCGTGTGACGTCGCTGTGACGCCGCACAAACCGCCCCCTTAGAAAAGAGGCGGTTCGCCGGCCACATCGACGTCATTAGGAAGGTAAGTATGTGTGATGGGTACTAGCAATATTGTGCGTGGCGCACAAACGACGAGGGCGGGTGCTTTCACGAGCGACATCACTAGCGATGTCGCTGCGTGTAAAGCAGCCTTAAGTGACAGCCTGTCTGACGCTTCCAATCACAGACACAGGTGGGCGGGTCTATATCACACAGTAAAAATAAATTGGCGTACAGGAAAAGCCAAGGCTACAGGTTGCAGCCCCCAGCCATGCCCTTACCTAGGCTATGTATCAAAATAAGAGGAACCGCATGCTGCTTTTTTAAAATTATTTCAATATATGATTTTAAAAACTGGCATTTGGATACCCAGCCATGAGAAAACCAAACATAAAGGGGGTTGTACTGCTTATTGTACCCTCCCTTCTGCCTAAAAATAGCAGCCTGCAGCCATCCAAGATTGCCGCATCCATTAGATGTGACAATCCCAGCACTTCACCCGTCTCTTCCCGATTGCCCTGGTGTGGTGGCAATAGGGGTAATATAAGAGGTTAATCACAGCTCACAGCTGCCACCAAGCACTAGATTTGTAATGGGAGTACTAATCTGTAAGTGAAAAGAAAAAAAAAAACCAAACAAACACCGAAAAGATCCTTTATTTGAAATAAAAGACAATAAAAGCACCCTCTTCTAAATGTGCATGGTGAAAAAGGAATTAATGCCCTGGTTGCACTAATCTAATGGAAGTTGGGGGGGGGGGTTGTACTTAAAGCAGACAGTAATTCAGCTAAGTGGTCACTTCTGCACATAAAAGAGGAACACAATGTTTTACCTAAAGAGTATGTTTCTTATTGTGTGCGCTCCTCCAAAAAGGCTTGGTAAGGCAGTTAGTGCAAAATACAGCATTACTGTGGGGCGCCATATATAGTACCTTGAAAAAGTATTCATACCCCATGAACTTTTCTACAGGAGAATAGACAGGACAGTAGTATAATGATAGATCATCTATGCTGTGCCCGGTTCTACAATTGTGCAATGGTCTTGTCTATAGATGGTAGGAAGCGTTCTCCCACAAACAGTGCATCACGCATAGCACTCACTGGCTTACCGTCTGCTCCTCCCTCATTTTTATTTCTTCAATTCTTTTCTCTTCTTCCAAAGCGATTTTCTCCTGCTGTCTCTGCAGATTCTTCAGCATCTCCTCATGAAATGATTTGGGAGGCGGATGGTTATGTTCGGTTAGGAAAGTTTGCACATAGTCTGCCAGCTGATAAATCATCACCTGAACACAAGACGAGGAATCGGAAACAACCGTGAGTGACCACAAGAAAAAGTATTGGAAGGAATTATTCAGTCTATCAAATATTCTTAAACAGCTGCCATGTTTCCCCCGAAAATAAGCCCAAGATTGATTTTACAGGATATTTGGCGCATGCTTCAAATATAAACCCTACTCCAAAAATAAGCCCTCGTTAAAATTCAGGGCTGGTGTTAGGGGATGTTGAAATGGGCAAATTCTCAGGGGCCTCCACAGCTTCTATTCCAAGGTTAAAAGGGAACCTGTCACCAGTTTTTTTTCCCTATTAAACCAAAAATATCACCTTGTGCAGCTCCTGGGCTGCATTCTAGGAAGGTGCACCTTGTTGCTCGCCCCCCCTTGCAGACCCCTAAAAGAACTTTATAAAATCTTACCGTTTCCTATGCAAATGAGTTTGGTTGGCCAGATGGGCGGGCTCTAATTCGGCTCCTGTCCCCCCTCCTGCCATTGTTCGCCGTCCCCCAGTCATGATTTACATGGATGAAGCTTCCCCCGTCATCGTCCATGCTGCTGGAGTCTCGCGCAGGCGCATTTCGCTGTGCTGGGCATAATGTTTCCCTCACGCGAGCGCCGGTGATGTAGTTGCGCAGGCGCGAGATTATGAATGGTGCTGTGCTTGACCTTACCAGCATCATCCTCATACCCGCCCATAACCTCGCGCCTGCGCAAATGCATCACCGGCGCTCGCGCAAGGGAAACTTGATGCTCAGCCCCGCGATAGTGGCACAGCGAAATGCGCCTGCGCGAGACTCCAGCAGCAGCGTCATCCATGTAAATCATGACTGGAGGACGGCGAACAGCAGAAGGAGGGGGGACAGAAACCGAATTACAGCGCGCCCATCTGGCCAACCAAACTCATTTGCATAGGAAACGGTAAGATTTTATTAAGTTCCTTTAGGGGTCTGCAACAAGGTGCACCTTCCTAGAATGCAGCCCAGGAGCTGCAGAAGGGGATATTTTTGGTTTAATAGGGAAAAAACTGGTGACAGGTTCCCTTTAACACTGCTTAAGGACCTATCACCAAAGGTCTCATAACTGCAGGAGTATAAAGGAACTGATCAGGAGATAGGCTGGTATACAGGACTGGCATTAGGGGGAGGTGAACACTCTCTTACCTCACCACACAGCGTTTTGGCGAGTTCCTCTAAACTGCAAGTCAATGAATTCACATTTTCATTTGATAAGCCCTTCACATTTTTCAGCTTTATTTCTGGAGGGCTGTAATATAAAAGCAAATTCATTAGCAACAATGTAACATCGAGTCTGTAACTTTTTGCCCTCTAGTTTTGATACGAGGTGCACACAACAGACCGTGAAAACAAAATAAATATATACGGCTATATATATGTGGCTATGGAGGACTGAGGGTGGATTTACGCATTGCGAACTCATCGCTGAATATCAGTTTTGCAAGCAACACTGAAATTATGTAACAAAAGTACAATGATAGTAATTAGGGTTTTACAAAACCCCATTGATTTACTGCATAAAGAAAAAAAACAAAACAAAAAAAAAAAACAACTACAATGTATATCCTAAACATAGCGGATTTAATTTATTATAATGCAAAACATCTGCAACTAAATTCTGCATCAAAATAATCGATAAAATCCAGAAGCAATATATATTTTGATGTGGATCTTTAAGGCGGCTTTCACACTACGTTTTTTTAACACGCGTCCTGAACATTTTTATAACGCAAAAACGGATCCAGTGCAAATGCGTTTTCATTTCAATGCATTTGCAATGGACTCGCGTCAACATGCGTTCACCTGCGTTGGCGTGCGTTATAGTGAGGATCCAGCGACTTGCAGTTTTTTAACTTTTTTCACAAACGCTACTTGTAGCGTTTTTGAGCTGCGTCCAAATACTGCATGTCACCGGATCCTGACTAAACAGCACGCAAACCCATGTGAACGCTGGCGTGCTGATAGGCAGGATCCTGCTTGCTCTACTGAGCATGCACAGAAGCCAGCCTGGTGTGATCAGTCTCTCTCTCTCCCTCCCTCTCCCTCTCTCCCCCTCCCTCTCCTCTCCCTCTCTCCCCCTCCCTCTCCTCTCCCTCTCTCCCCCTCCCTCTCCTCTCCCTCTCTCCCCCTCCCTCTCCTCTCCCTCTCTCCCCCTCCCTCTCCTCTCCCTCTCTCCCCCTCCCTCTCCTCTCTCTCTCTCCCCCTCCCTCTCCTCTCTCTCTCTCTCCCCCTCCCTCTCCTCTCTCTCTCTCTCCCCCTCCCTCTCCTCTCCCTCTCTCCCCCTCCCTCTCCTCTCCCTCTCTCCCCCTCCCTCTCCTCTCTCTCTCTCCCCCTCCCTCTCCTCTCCCTCTCTCCCCCTCCCTCTCCTCTCTCTCTCCCCCTCCCTCTCCTCTCTCTCTCCCCCTCCCTCTCCTCTCTCTCTCCCCCTCCCTCTCCTCTCTCTCTCTCCCCCTCCCTCTCCTCTCTCTCTCTCCCCCTCCCTCTCCTCTCTCTCTCTCCCCCTCCCTCTCCTCTCTCTCTCTCCCCCTCCCTCTCTCTCTCTCCCCCTCCCTCTCCTCTCTCTCTCTCCCCCTCCCTCTCCTCTCTCTCTCTCCCCCTCCCTCTCCTCTCTCCTCTCTCTCTCTCCCCCTCCCTCTCCTCTCTCTCTCTCCCCCCCTCCCTCTCCTCTCTCTCTCTCCCCCTCCCTCTCCTCTCTCTCTCCCCCTCCCTCTCCTCTCTCTCTCTCCCCCTCCCTCTCCTCTCTCTCTCTCCCCCTCCCTCTCCTCTCCCTCTCTCCCCCTCCCTCTCCTCTCTCTCTCTGCCCCTCCCTCTCCTCTCTCTCTCTGCCCCTCCCTCTCCTCTCTCTCTCTGCCCCTCCCTCTCCTCTCTCTCTCTGCCCCTCCCTCTCCTCTCTCTCTCTCCCCCTCCCTCTCCTCTCTCTCTCCCCCGCCTGATAGCTGCGGAGGCTCGTAACCAAGGTAAACATCGGGTAACTTGCTTGGATACCAGATGTTTACCTTGGTTACGTGTGCAGGGAGCCCGGCTCCTTGCAGCTGCAGACGCTCGTAACCAAGGTAAATATCGGGTATCCAAGCAAGTTACCCGATGTTTACCTTGGTTACGAGCCTGCGCAGCTGTCAGATGCCGGCTCCCAGTCTATCATGTTCAGTTCCCCTCACTCCCGACCACATGACTCCAATGCCCGCCCATAAACTTCAAATGACAGGATCCTGCAAAATAACACATGCGTTTTTCTTTGTAAAAACAGGATCCGCTTTTACAGCAAAAAAAGTTCATGACACATGTTAAAAAAACGTAGTGTGAAAGCAGAATTAGATGGTTTTGCAGGGGAATTTTTAAGTTTCATGTTAATATACCCTTAACCCTTTCCTGGCACAGGACATTAGGACGTACCAGCACGTCTTGTCTTCACACGCTGAGACGCCAAATGATTCAAAGAATCAGGCTCTGCAAAACCCCATTTAAATGGAGAATGCGCACCAGGGCTCCACTGAGTTCTGTGCTATGCATATGGAATAATTACTAAAAACCCTTAAGGCTCTGTTCACACTAGAAAAAGGATTTTTCACAAGAAATTTCTTGAGAGTCTGAAAGATTAGCGTACTTGCGGTCAAAAAACGCACCAATAACGCACTGAAAAACGCATGCAGTTTTACCCCGGGTTTGTGCGTTTTTGGTGCGTTTTTTCCGCAGGTTGGTCCATGCGGTTTTTTTACCATTATCTATGGCAAAAAACGCAGGTACCTGCAGAAAAGAAATGACATGCACATTCTTTTTGTCAAGAAATTCTGCAGAATGTTCTTGAAAAAAAAAAAACTGCAGTGTGCGCACAGCTATTTTTTTTTTTCCATAGGTTTTGCTGGGGAATGTCTGCAGAAAGGTTACAACCATTTTCTCAAGAAATTTCTGCAGCAAAACCGCAAAAAAAAAATGCGGATAAAAACGCAGTGTGCGCACAGGGTCTTAAGCATGGTCCGTTCTTATCGATACCATTTTGGGTTACATGCAACCTTTTTATTACTCTTTAATCCATTTTTTCTTTGTTCTTGCTTTGTTTGTTTGTTTTTTAACGGAGGTTCGCAATGGAGAAATCGTAATTCTGGTGGTTTTATAGGTTTGCTTTACAGATTTTATCTTATGAGATAAATAACTTTGATAGATCAGGCTTATGAAAAAGGAAAAAAACAAGAATGTTTATTTGGGGGAGGGGGTTGTTGTAATTAGGGGTAAAAAAGGGACCATTTGAATTTAAGTGTGTCTTCATTTAACAACAAAAAAAGAAAAGAAAAAAAAAACACAAATAGTAGAATTTAAGAGATAATGAGCCCCACATAGCTGCCATATATTCAGTATGAAAGCCCCACATAACCCCCCTATATAGTTTGAGACCCCCAAATAAGCCCTATATACATTATGAGATCCCCACATAACCCCCTTTATACAGTATGAAACCCCCACATAATCCCCTACAAACAGTATGAACCCCCCACATCGCCCCCTATATACAGTATGAAACCCCCACATAACCCCTTTATACAGTATAAAACCCTCTTTATACAGTATGAAACACCCACATAATCCCTATATACGTATGAAATCCCCTATATACAGTATGAAACCCCGATATAATCCCCTACAAACAGTATGAAACACCCATATAGCCCCCTATACAGTATGAAACCCCCACATAACCCTTTTATAAAGTATAAAACTCCCTTTATACAGTATGACACACCCACATAATCCCTATATACGTATGAAATCCCCTATATACAGTATGAAACCCCCACAAAATCCCCTACAAACAGTATGAAACCCCCACATAACCCCTTTTATACAGTATAAAACCCCTATATACAGTATGAAACCCCCATATAATCCCCTATATACAGTATGAAACCCCCACATAACCCCTTTATACAGTATGAAACGCCCACATAATCCCTATATACGTATGAAACCCCCTATATACAGTATGAAACCCCCACATAATGCCCTACAAACAGTATGAAACCCCCCATATGGCCCCCTATATACAGCATGAAACCCACACATAACCCCTTTATACAGTATAAAACCCCCTTTATACAGTATGAAACACCCATATAATCCCTATATACGTATGAAATCCCCTATATACAGTATGAAACCCCCACAAAATCCCCTACAAACAGTATGAAACCCCCACATAACCCCTTTTATACAGTATAAAACCCCTATATACAGTATGAAACCCCCATATAATCCCCTATATACAGTATGAAACCCCCACATAACCCCTTTATACAGTATGAAACACCCACATAATCCCTATATACGTATGAAACCCCCTATATACAGTATGAAACCCCCACATAATCTCCTACAAACAGTATGAAACCCCCCCATATGGCCCCCTATATACAGCATGAAACCCCCACATAACCCCTTTATACAGTATAAAACCCCCTTTATACAGTATGAAACACCCACATAATCCCTATATACATATGAAACCCCCTATATATAGTATGAAACCCCCACATAATCCCCTACAAACAGTATGAAACCCCCACATAGCCCCCTATATACAGTATGAAAACCTCACATAACCCCTTTATACAGTATGAAACACCCACATAATCCCTATATACGTATGAAACCCCCTATATACAGTATGAAACCCCCACATAATGCCCTACAAACAGTATGAAACCCCCCCATATGGCCCCCTATATACAGCATGAAACCCCCACATAAAACCTTTATACAGTATAAAACCCCCTTTATACAGTATGAAACACCCACATAATCCCTATATACGTATGAAATCCCCTATATACAGTATGAAACCCCCACAAAATCCCCTACAAACAGTATGAAACCCCCACATAACCCCCTTTATACAGTATAAAACCCCTATATACAGTATGAAACCCCCATATAATCCCTTTATACAGTATAAGAAGGGAATTTTGTTTACTTACCGTAAATTCCTTTTCTTCTAGCTCCAATTGGGAGACCCAGACAATTGGGTGTATAGCTATTGCCTCTGGAGGCCACACAAAGTATTACACTTAAAAGTGTAAGGCCCCTCCCCTTCTGGCTATACACCCCCAGTGGGATCACTGGCTCACCAGTTTTAGTGCCAAAGCAAGAAGGAGGAAAGCCAATAACTGGTTTAAAGACCAATTCAATCCGAGGAAACATCGGAGAACTGAACCATACCACATGAACAACATGTGTACCCGAAAAAACAGAAAAACCCCGAGAAAACAGGGCGGGTGCTGGGTCTCCCAATTGGAGCTAGAAGAAAAGGAATTTACGGTAAGTAAACAAAATTCCCTTCTTCTTTGTCGCTCCATTGGGAGACCCAGACAATTGGGATGTCCAAAAGCAATCCCTGGGTGGGTAAAAGAATACCTCATGATAGGGCCGTCAAACGGCCCTCTCCTACAGGTGGCCAACCGCCGCCTGAATGACTTATCTACCTAGGCTGGCGTCTGCCGAAGCGTAGGTATGCATCTGATAATGCTTGGTAAAAGTAAGTAGACTCGACCAGGTGGGTGCCTGACACACCTGCTGAGCCGTAGCCTGGTGCCGTAATGCCCAGGATGCACCCACGGCTCTGGTAGAATGGGCCTTCGGCCTTGAGAGAACCAGAAGCCCAGTAGAACTGTAGGTTTCAAGAATTGGTGCCTCGAGCCCCCGAGCAAGGGTGGATCTGGAAGCTTGCGACTGTTTACGCCGACCAGCGACAAGGACAAAGAGTGCATCCGGGTGGCGCAGGAGCGCCATGCGGGAAGTAGAACCTGAGTGCTCTCACCAGAACCAACAGATGCAAATCTTTCTGAAATTGATGGACTGGACGAGGACACAAAGAAGGTGAGGTGATATCCTGATTGATATGAAAGTGGGATACCACCTTAGGGAGAAATTCCGGAACCGGACGCAGAACTACCCTGTCCTGGTGAAGGACCAGGAAGGGAGTTTGTATGAGAGCGGTGCTAGCTCGGAAACTCTCCTAAGAGACGAGACCGTTACTAGAAGGCCACTTCCCGTGAAAAACGGGAAGGGAGACATCCTTCAAAGGCTCGAAAGGCGGCATCTGGAGAGCAATTAGAACCTTGTTCAGATCTCAGGGCTCTAACGGCCGCTTGTACGGAGTGCTGAGAAGACAAACTCCCCGTAGGAACGTGCGTACCTGAGGAAGTCGTCGTTTCTGAAAAAATACAGATAGCGCTGAGACTTGTCCCTAAAGGGAACTGAGCGACAACCCATTTTCCTACCTAGATTGCAGGAAGGAAGGAAACATAGACGATGCAACCGGCCAGGGAGAAACACCCTGCGCCGAGCACCGAGATAAGAACATCTTCCACGTCCTGTGGTCAATCTTGGCGGACGTTGGTATGCTAGCCTGTCTCATGGTGGCAACCACGTCCTGAGGTAATCCTGACGACACTAGGTTCCAGGACTCAATGCCACACCATCCGGTTGAGGGCCGTAGAATCCAAATGGAAGAATGGCCCTTGAGACAGCCAGTCTGATTGGTCTGGTAGTGCCCCCGGTTAGCCTACCGTGAGGCACCACAAAACCGAGTACCACACATCCTCGGCCAATTTGTAGCGACGAGGATGGTGCGGCCGCAGTCGGTCTTGATCTAGCGCAGTACTCTGGGCAACAATGCCAGAGGTGGCACCTAAGGTAGCTGGAACTGCGACCAATGCTGAACTAAGGCGTTTGCCGCCAGAGCTCGATGATTGTGAAACCGTGCCATGAAGCTGGCACATTGTTGTTGTGCCGTGACGCCATTAGATCGACGTCCGGCCTCTGTCAGCGGCGCCAGATCTCCTGAAAACCGTCCGGGTGAGGAGACCATACTCTTTCGGCCACACCTCAGCGACTTAGGAAGTCAGCTTCCTAGTTTCCACACTTGGGATGAATTGTAGATATGGTGGATGCCGTGTCTTCCACCCACACCAGAACCTGCCGGACTTCCTGGAAGTGCCGGTTGCGCGTTCTTCCTTGGTGGTTGATGTATGCCACCGCCGTGGAGCTGTCCGACTGAAGTCGGATATGCTTGCTTTTCAGCCGCTGTTGGAAGGATTGTAGGGCAAGATACACTGCTCTGTGTTCAAGAACATTGATCTGAAGAGTGGACTCTTGCTGAGTCCACGTACCCTGAGCGCTGTAGTGGAGAAAAACTGCTCCCCACCCTGATAGACTCGCGTCTGTCGTAACTATCGCCCAGGACGGGGAAAGGAAGGACCTTCTTTTTGACCAAGAGGTGAGAAGAAGCCACCACCGTAGAGATTCCTTGGCCGCCTGAGAAGGACGACGACTCTGTTGAGGGACGTCGACTCCTCGTCCCATTGGCGGAGAATGTCCCATTGTAGTGGACGCAGTAAAACTGCGCGAAAGGAACTGCCTCCATTGCTACCATCTTACGTAGGAAGTGCATGAGGCGTGTCAATGTGTGCGACTGGTTCTTAAAGAAGAGCTTGCAGCCCGTAGTGAATGCTGTTTGTCTAGCGGCAGCTTCACTATCGCTGAGAGAGTAAGAAACTCTATGCCTAGATATGTTATCGATAGGGTCGGGGTCGGATCTGACTTTAAAAAGTTGATGATCCACCCAAATCTCTAGAGAGTCTCCAGCGCAACGTTCGGGCAGTGTTGGCATGTTTCCTAAGAGAGTGCCTTGACAAGTAGATCGTCTAAATACGGGACCACAGAGTGACCCTGAGAGTGCAGGACTGTGACTACTGCTGCCCTGACCTTGGCGAAGACCAGTTGGACTGTCGCTAGCCGGAAGGTCGAGCTACGAACAGAGGGTGTTCGTCTCCTATAACGAAGCGTAGAAACGCTAGTGCTCTGGATCAATCGGCACGTGTGGATAAGCATCCTTGATGCCTAATGATGCTAGGAAATATCCTTGGGACCTTGAGGCGATGACATGGCGGAGGGATTCCATCCGGAACCGCCTGGTGTCCACGAGCTTGCTGAGCATTTTTAGATCCAGAACGGGACGGAACGGCCCGTTGTTATAGGTACCGCACAGAATTTGGGGTAAAAACCGTGACCTTGTTCCTGAAGAGGAACGGGGGTCATCACTCTTTCTGCCTATAGAGTGCACCCTGTTTGCAGAAGAGCAGCGGCCCGGCCGGGAGGTGGAGAAATTCTGAAGAATCGAGTTGGAGGACGAGAAGTGAGCTCTATCCTGTACCCGTGAGACAGAATGTCTCACACTCAATGGTCATTGACCTATGGCAGCTAAATATCGCCAAGGCGGGAGAGCCTGCTACGGACCGAGGCCGCAAGTCATGAGGAAGCCGCCTTGGAAGCGGGTTTTCCGACTGTCGCTTTTTTGGGCGAGACTGAGCCCGCTAAGAATCTTAGCTCCTCTGATCCTTTTGAGTCCACTTTGGACGAGGAAAAATGGGACCTGCCCGAGCCTCGAAAAGGCCGAAAACCCCGACTGCCTCTTGCTCTGTTGGGGTTTGTTGTGTCCGGGCTGAGGAAAGGATGAATCCTTACCCCTGGACTGTTTGATGGTTACATCCAACGCTCACCAAACAGTCGGTCAGCAGAAAAAGGCAACTGGTTAGGCAACCTTTTTTGGAAGCAGAATCTGCCTTCCATTCACTTAACGAGCAGACCAGGCTCTGCTTAAAAACACGGAGTAGCGGAGGCTACCGCCGCACGGTTCGCAGAGTCCAGGACAACCTGAATCGCGTAAGAAACAAATGCAGACATTTGAGAGGTTAAGGATGCCACCTGCGGCACAGATGTACGTGTAACCGTGTCAATCTGTGTAAGACAAGCTGAAATAGCTTGGAGTGCCCCAAGGGAGAGAATGCCGGAGCCAACGGTGCGCCGACAGCCTCATAGATGGCTTTCGACCAGAGATCCATCTGTCTGTCAGTGGCATCTTTGAGTTTGCAGTTCCATCTCCCACTGCAACTATGGATCTAGCTACAAGCCTGGAGATTGGAGGATGCCGCTCGGGACATTGGGTCCAGTCCTTGACCAAGTCAGGGGACAGGGATAGCGTGTATCCTAAGCCGTTTGGAGAAGCGCATATCTGGATAAGCGTGGTGTTCCTGGACTGCCTCTCTGAAGGCAGAGTGGTCCAGAAAAATACGTGAAGCTGACTCCTCCACTGGAGGAGTTGTGAGAAATAACCCACATTCTATAGATGGACGCTATAAGATTATTTACTATGGCGTCACAATCAGGTGTATCCAGATTGAGAGCGGTCTCAGGATCAGAATCCTGAGCCGCTACTTCCGCCTCATTACACAGCGAGTCCTTCTGTTAGGACCCTGATGAAACCGAGGCCGCTCATAGCGAGCCCACTTAGGCTGTCTGGGACTGACGTCCGTGCAGAGCCGTGACTCTGGGATGCGTGTGACATTCCCGGAGCTGTTAGTTATTCACACTGAGGGGGGCCATGGATCAATGATTCAACAGTGCCCATCTTGTGAGAGACATGTCCGGACTGCTAGGCTTCTAGTATCATAGCCATAGTCTCAGAAAAAACTGTCAGTAAATACTGCAGACACCGTCCTCATCCCCTGGCCATTAGTGCATACAATGGGAGTCTATGTACCTGCCGGCCGTATAGCCGTACATGCTGTACCAGCTGTATAGAAAAACATGTGGTTCTGCACCTTTGTTTTACACAGAGAATATGCTGATAACTCCTCCGCATAATCCAGGAGGGTATATACAACGTGCGACCAAACAGTGCAATGTATATAGTACAAGCATATCTATAAGTGCACTTCTGCACTAGTGGGGTTAGCACCACAGGTGCTGCTTAACGCCTGTTACAGCGATTGTGTGACTATCAGAATGCCAGGGTCTTCCACACTTGTCTCTGTATCGTACAGAAACTGACACTAATGGCTGCCGGTGTCCTTGTAGAGAAGGAAGCCGTGGGCGTGCCTGAGAAAGTGCGGGAATTGCACACAGTGAGAGGGGTGGAGTATGCAAAACATACTCCAGCTCTCAGCTCTGCTCTTGCAGCGTCACGCCCCTACCCTGACTGTCAGGGCTGTGGGCGGTAACGAAGGGAGACTAGGCCCAGAAGCCGGGGACTCGAGTTAACAGCGCGGCCGCCGTAAAAGCGCGGGCCGCGCTGAAGTCCCCGGCGCACCACAAGTGCCAGCCGCGCCGCAGTCCCAGCGGCCGGCGCGACCGCCCTAGAAGTGGCCAGCGTCCCGCCCCTCTCCTGACTGGCAGGTCTGGGGGCGGGAACGAACTAAAGCAGGCCGCAAAAGCCGGGGACTCGAGTTATCAGCGCGGCCGCCGTAAAAGCGCGGGCCGCGCTGAAGTCCCCGGCGCACTACAAGTGCCAGCCGCGCCGCTGTTCCAGCGGCCGGCGCGCCCGAGTCCTAGACGTGGGCAGCGTCCCGCCCCTCTCCTGACTGGCAGGTCTGGGGGCGGGAACGAACGGAAGCAGGCCGCAAAAGCCGGGGACTGTAGTTATCAGCGCGGCCGCCGTAAAAGCGCAGGCCGCGCTGAAGTCCCCGGCGCACTACAAGTGCCAGCCGTGCCGCAGTCCCAGCGGCCGGCGCGGCCGAGTCCCATAAGTGTGCCTGCTTCAGCTAAGCTGAATGAGGCTATGGCACAGGCGCCGCAGCGCTGATGTCCCCCGGCGCACTACAACACCCAGCATGCTGCGGTGTGAGCGCCAAAGCACGGGGACACAGAGTACCTTGAGGAAGCAGGGCCATGTCCCTGATGTACTCCGCTCCATCCAGCATCTTCTCCAGGGGCTGTAGATGGAGCACGGTCTCAGTGCCTGGAGACCGGTAAATCCCACTTCACCCAGAGCCCTGTAAAAAGGGATGGGGAAGGAATCAGCATGTGGGCTCCTGCCGCCGTACCCGCAATGGGTACCTCAACCTTACAAACACCTCCGACATACAGTGGGGTGAGAAGGGAGCATGCTGGGGACACTATATGTGTCCTCTTTTCTTCCATCCGACATAGTCAGCAGCTGCTGCTGACTAAAAAGTGGAGCTATGCGTGGATGTGTTGCCTCCTTCGCACAAAGCACAAAACTGGTGAGCCAGTGATCCCACTGGGGGTGTATAGCCAGAAGGGGAGGGGCCTTACACTTTTAAGTGTAATACTTTGTGTGGCCTCCAGAGGCAATAGCTATACACCCAATTGTCTGGGTCTCCCAATGGAGCGACAAAGAAAACCCCCTTTATACAGTATGAAACACCCACATAATCCCTATATACATATGAAACCCCCTATATATAGTATGAAACCCTCACATAATCCCCTACAAACAGTATGAAACCCCCACATAACCCCTTTATACAGTATAAAACCCCTTTATACAGTATGAAACACCCACATAATCCCCTATATACAGTATGAAACCCCCATATAATCCCATATATACAGTATGAAACCCCCATATAGCCCCCTATATACAGTATGAAACCCTCACATAACCCCTTTATACAGTATGAAACACCCACATAATCCCTATATACGTATGAAACCCCCCTATATATAGTATGAAACCCCCACATAATCCCCTACAAACAGTATGAAACCCCCACATAGCCCCTTATATACAGTATAAAACCCCCACATAGCCCCCTATATATAGTATAAAACCCCCTTTAGACTGTATGAAACACCCACATAATCCCTATATACGTATGAAACTCCCTTTATACAGTATGAAACCACCAAACTTTGGCTGGGCTTCACAGGAGTACTGTTATGGCAGTCATGAGATGGGGCACTTATGGTTTCTATCTATTACATTTTTGATGGAGGTGCAATGATAAAAATACAAAACACCAATTCTGGAGTTTTTATTTTCTATATGGCATCTACCATATAACGGTAAGTTTTATGGTTTATATTTTAATAGATGCATCAATGCCAATTGGGCTTTTTCATTTTTGTGATTGGGAAATGATAATTATGATTTAAACTTTTTATTTTATTATTTTGTGTCATATTGCAGTATTATTAACAATTTCCTATGAAGCCCAGCCAAGGATTGACTTCATAGGAGAGCACCAAGATGGAAGTGGCCAGGCGGCAGCTAGCTGTTAGAGGCAGGTGCCAGCTGTATAACACACCCAGCACGTGTCCTGTATACAGGTGTTTCACAGAAAACAATATAGTTTTAAGAGCCAGCTGATACCACACCGGACTAGTCATGTCTCCATATAGTCCTCGGGTAGGTTTTCTGGTTTGGTTGAGTATTCTGATTTTAGAACATCGATATAGAAACACTCACACGTCCGGGTACGTCTGTGGACATTTCACCCAAAGGTCCAGTTTTACGTGAACTTCACTACCTTGGGGGCGTAAGAAGAGGGTAACTTCTGGTGGCTGCTTGATCTGTGCAAACAAAAAATATACCAGAGATCAGATCATTTCTAGTAATTTGCATTAAAGAGGTATTCTCAAGTTATTAAATTGCTTTAGTTTGTCAGCATAAAAATAAGCAAGTTTACAATTGACTTGTTTTTCCTATCTGCTGTCATTCTCCTGCAATGAGAGCTTTTATCTTTTATAGTGTACAGCTCATTTCCATGGAGCTTGGCCACTAGTGCCTGCCCAGACCCTGATAAGTGTGTGCACTAGTTACATTTCAGGAGAGGGGTTAACTCCTAATATCCCAGTTAACTCTCTTAAAGCACCACTACAGCGGTTTGGATTTTTGTTATTGCACCGCTGGAGTGGTGCTTTAAATCCGAGTTCCCTGACACCTTTTATATACTCACCTTCCAGTGGCTTCAATTTCTATTGCCGCCGCTTCAGTCAGTCTCCGGCGATTTGTGACCTGAAGACAGCTCCAGTCTTACATGGAACGCACTGGATGTCACAACTTGATACAAGTCTATGGGAGCCTCGTTTTGCCTCTCATAGAGATGCATTGGGAGCAGACATCTGTGCAAATCGGTGCAAGGACACAGATCAGGAAAGTCAAAGCCATGATTAGGAGAACTGCTGTGGAAACAGTCCATGCTGTGGGCTGGGGTATTGTGATTTCACAGGGCTGATAACAGCAGCTTGTCAGGAGCTGAGAGGAAGCAGAGGTGAGCAGCTAACTGGTGTATAGAAATCAGCGGGCTTTAAGGTAACCCTTTATGTGGAAAAAAACGCAATTAACCTGTAGATATGGGGTTAATCTGAAGGTTAATAGCGTTCTGAATCTGCCCAGCACCCGCATTTAGAGCCTCGCTGCCGGCAAGAAAATAACTTTATTCCCCTGGCAGCTTTCAGTCATAGTGGTGGCACAGGTCCAGTCACCACTCTGTGTATGGAGAGCAGAGGCTGTATACAGCATTACAAGAGGCTGTCTGTCACTGAGCAGCGACTGAACCTGCACCATCCCGCCCCTGTGACTAGAAGCTGACCGCTGCCAGGAGGAATAGAGTTAATATTTCCTCTTGGCAGCGAGGCTCTAAGTGCGGGCACCGGGCAGATTCAATACACTCTTAACCTTCAGATCAACCTCATATCTGCAGATTAATAGCATTTTTTTTCACATAACAGGTTCCCTTTAAGCCCACTGTTAGCTGCTCACCTCTGTTTCCACTCAGCTCCTGATGAGCTGCTGTTATCAGTCCTGGGAAATCACAATCCTACGACCACAGCATGGACAGTTCCCAATTTCCCGATTTGCACAGACGTCTGCGCCTTAATACTGGGGTTGCGCGGTACCACACGGGACTGAAATCGCCCTGTGACATGGCATCTAATGATTTCCTGCGTCACGGTCACAAATGTTTGGATTTAGTGTCACAAGTCACTTCCCATAGACTTCAACGGAAGTCACACATGGCAGCGTGAAAAAAAAAATCTTAACAGCAAAATCACAAGTCAAATAGTGGCACGACAGCACGCGGCACGACAGCACGCGGCACAGATGTTTTAGGTCACGCGGACATATGCAGAATACGTTTTTTCCCCATCTGTGGTAAACAGACCTGAATATGAGGCCCAATGTAAATTTCTGAAGAGAAATATACACACCCCACTGCTATGGTGACTGGTACACCGCAATGTGAGCCCCCCCGTGTCCTGCACCTCAGTATTATGGGGGTTCCCGGACCCCGTATATATCCAATGTCCACACCTTCCCTATATAGACAAAACAACTTGTGACAGAAACAAACTCCATAAATCGGGAAATAAGTGAAGTAAACCCTCAGTATGTGCCCCCATGCAGCATTTGCACCGGTTTTACAGGAGACCGCACATTTATTGCCTCTTTGCCACGTTTTGCACCACAAGATATATAACTAATGCACTGCACAGGAAGAGTAGCGCAGTTGTCCATAGCAACCAATCAGGAAGCTCCTTACATCCTCCAGCATGCAAGAGTTGCATGATAACTGCAATCTGATTGGTTGCCCCTCCAACATGTGATATAACACGTGACGGCCACGCTTTACCTTCCAGGCAGACGTTTTCCTGAGGTCCGTGTAGTCCTCCCCGTAGATGGCCTCCAGGACCTGCAGCTCGTTCTCCTGCCGATGGCAGTGTGTTTCCGTGGGCTCTGCCTGCAGGGGGCGCCGCTTATCTCCCTGACCGGGCGGGCTCCCCGTGGAGGCGAGGTCAGCGGGAAGTCCGGCATCTCCCCGGATACCTGCCATGCTACACCGGGCTCATCGCGTCCCTCATCCCACCGACACAGCTCAGCACAGCGCCCAGCCCACTACGGCCCGCACAGTGCCCGGCCCACAAGTTCACAAACCCGTCTCCGCCATGTTTGTTTTGGGAACGGTAACCTGAAGTAGATGACGTGGGAGTCGGAGTACATGAGCGAGGCCGGAGCCGCCATGTTTACTACTGGCACAGATTTAAAGTCACAGTACACATTTATGTTTATTATAATGAGCTGAGGGTGGGCACAGTGCTTATATTTTATTCATAATAACTGCCAGACACTGCTTGGCTCCATACTAACAAATATACAAATGACTGTATTGTGGCATGAAACAAATTTTTCCAAAATTAGAATACGTGGCAAATTGGTGTACATAATAACTGCAATCTATGCCACTTCATACCTTGCTAATATTTTGGTTTCTAGCCCAAAAATGCCTCAAATTAAAAAAAAGGCAAAAAATACATGGCAACAACTTTAGTCGAATTGCATAAAAGGGGTATTCCTATCTCCAAGATCCTATCCCAATATGTAGTAATAGTAATATTAGCAAATGGCTCCAATTACAAATGTAGTGTAGTTGTAGGGTGGTGAAGGGTTAGGCCCACCACTGCTTCTGTACCCGGCGCACTTATGTCCTTGTGGTAACTGTAAAGTGTAATGCTTTGTGTAAAAACCGCCACCAGGTGCCAGTGCTACAATACGAGTGTCTTGGCTCCTGGGTGGGGAGGAGGAGGAGAACAGGGACTATATAAGAGCAAATCAGTGGGAGATGAATTAGTGAGAGCCCCCAAGTAGAAGATTATGACCCTATGGGTCACCCCCGCGACCGTGGCACACGGGATCCGGTCCAGTGTGGAGAATCGCGTCCCCCAAGGAGAGGGGAATAGTCCTACTCCACACCGATGAGGGGCAAATACCCCGAAACAGCTGTCTGTGGATGGATACCATGTTGGGCATAGGTGGTCTCCTTGACTGGAGACTGCCCTTCCAGTGGTTGTTCCTTCCTGGTGAAAACCCTGGCTAGTTTCCTGCCAGCGTTGAGAAACATGTGATGCTGTCTCCGCAGGCTTTCTTGTTTCGTTTAAGAAATAGAGTCTGGACTTCATTTACTGAAGAAAAGTGAAAGTGTGTCACCTGATACTGTTACGGAGTCCTCCTGTGTGTGGTAAGGCGAGGGGTTAATGACAGGCTGTGCTGTGACCTGTTGTTCCCCCTGCATGCACGACTACTACAAGTACTGCCTACCCTGTGTCCTCCACCACATAGGGTCGGACTCGCCCACCAGAAAATTAGAGGATCCTCCGGTGGGCCTCAGCGCTGGCATCTACTGGCAGAGCCGTCAATGCCCTTACTGATGGTGATGGGGCCTAGGCTTGGCTGGGGTACTTACTTCGCTTTATTAAGCCCTAGCTGGGCCCCCTCCACAGCCACTCTACCACATGGCTAATTTGCATGCAAATTAGCCATGTGCTGGCACCAGGGTCAGTGGAGCAGGGGCGGCGTGTCATCCCACTGCCCAGCGTGCAGCAGCGTGATGAGGTTATCAAGCTGTGACCTCATTATTACACTGCTGCAGGTAACGTGGAGGTGACGAGGACGCGCCCAGGAAGCTAAGCGCTCCAAGAGCTGGAGACAGGGCTGGGAGACGAGTATAAGAGTAAGGTCAGGGACCTTAGATGAGAACCCCCAGTCCAGCCGTAAAAGAAAAAAAAAACCTGGAGAGGGGCTTTAAGAAGTGTATTACTTTGTATTATATCATGATATTATTACGTTTTACCACACAATTGGTGGTCTTATATTTATTTCTTTGTAGCTACATAGAATGATTTCTTTTTCGCTCCTAATTGGGAGACCCAGACAGTGGGTGTATAGCTACTGCCTCTGGAGGCCGCACAAAGAACTACACTTAAAAGTGTAAGGCCCCTCCCCTTCTGGCTATACACCCTCCCGTAGGAGTACGGATTCCTCAGTTTTAGCTTTGTGCGCAGGAGGTCAGACACGCACGCATAGCTCCATTGTTTTTAGTCAGCAGCAGCTGCTGACTATGTCGGATGGAAGAAAAGAGGGCCCATACAGGGCTCCCAGCATGCTCCCTTCTCACCCCACTGTATGTCGGAGGTGTTTGTAAGGTTGAGGTACCCATTGCGGGTACGGCGGCAGGAGCCCACATGCTGATTCCTTCCCCATCCCTTTTTACAGGGCTCTGGGTGAAGTGGGATTTACTGGTCTCCAGGCACTGAGACCGTGCTCCATCTACAGCCCCTGGAGAAGATGCTGGATGGAGCGGAGTACATCAGGGACATGGCCCTGCTTCCTCAAGGTACTCTGTGTCCCCGTGCATTTGGCGCTCACACCGCAGCATGCTGGGTGTTGTAGTGCGCCGGGGACATCAGCGCTGCGGCGCTTGTGCCATGGCCTCATTCAGCTTCGCTGAAGCAGGCACACTTCTGGGAATCGGTCGCGCCGGCCGCTGGGACTGCGGCGCGGCTGGCACTTGTGGTGCGCCGGGGACTTCAGCGCGGGCCGCGCTTTTACGGCGGCCGCGCTGATAACTCGAGTCCCCGGCTTTTGCGGCCTGCTTCCGTTCGTTCCCGCCCCCAGACCTGCCAGTCAGGAGAGGGGCGGGACGCTGGTCAGTGCATCAGCGCCGAGGGCTGGAGTCGTTTTTACATACTCCAGCCCTCACAATAGGCACAGAGGGGACACTGTTTCCCGCACTTTTGTTTAGGAACTCCCACGGACCGCCCCTCTCCACAGACGCCGGCAGCCATTCCTGCTGACACGCTGAGCTGCAGAGGGGAGCCGGGGAGACCCAGACAAGGAATTCTGCGCCTCTTACCCGCTATTCAGCGGGCGGTAAGCAGCCCTCAGGGCTCACCCCCTCTTGTGCCAGTAGTATTCTTAGTATTTTGTTTCTACAAATACTTTGTATTGCATAGCGCTGGTCGCCCTTTGGCTATAGACTCTCTCACATTGCAGAGAGCCAGCAGCATGTCGTCCGTAAAACGCAAGGGTGCCAAGGCACAGACATTATATGCTTCCTGCACCGCATGTGGGACTTTTCGACCGGCAGGCTCCACGGACCCCCATTGTGGGCAGTGCTCGGCCCCTGCGGCGCTTGCACAGTCGGGACCTCTGCTGGACGTGACCCAGGGTGTACTACCTGTGAATGCTGTCCAGGTGACAGGAACTGAGTTTGCGGCTTTTGCTGACAGAATGTCTCTCACTATGTCACAAATTCTTGACACATTGCGAGCTAGGCCTGTACTTCAGGCCACGGACACTGTGCAATCATTGCCCCCTGGTCCCCCTCAGCTGAGTTACCTCCAAGCTCCGGGACGGGCACATACACCTCAGGGTGAAGACTCTGACTCGGACGATGGCCCCGGGCAGCCTAAGCGGGCTCGCTATGACGGGCCTTCACATTCATCTCAATGGTCAGGATCCCAGCGAGATGAATCTATGGGTGATGAGGCGGACGTAACTGATCAGGATTCTGATCCTGGGACCGCTCTCAATCTAGATACACCAGATGGTGACGCCATAGTTAATGATCTTATATTTAACATCAATAAGATGTTAAATATTTCCCCACCAGCTCCTCTTGTAGAGGAGTCAGCTTCGCAGCACGAGAGAATCCATTTCAGATACCCTAAGCGTACATTAAGCACTTTTCTGGACCACGCTGACTTTAGAGACGCAATCCAGAAACCCCACGCTTATCCTGAAAGGCGTTTTTCTAAACGGCTTAAAGATACACGCTATCCTTTTCCCCCTGAGGTGGTCAAGGGTTGGACCCAGTGTCCAAAAGTGGATCCTCCAATTTCCAGGCTTGCAGCTAGATCCTTGGTTGCAGTTGAAGATGGAGCGGCACTTAAAGATGCCACTGACAGGCAGATGGAGCTCTGGCTGAAATCCATCTATGAAGCGATTGGAGCGTCATTAGCGCCATCTTTTGCGGCCGTATGGGCACTCCAAGCTATCTCAGCCGGGCTTGCGCAAGTCGACTCAGTCACACGTGCATTTGCCCCGCAGGTAGCACCATTGACCTCGCAAATGGCGGCATTCGCGTCGTACGCGATTAATGCTGTTCTTGACGCTACAAGCCGCACGGCAGTGGCGTCAGCCAACTCCGTTGTTTTGCGTAGGGCCCTGTGGTTGAGACATTGGAAAGCAGATTCTCATTCCAAGAAGTGCTTAACCAATTTGCCTTTTTCTCGTGACCGATTGTTTGGAGAGCGTTTGGATGAAATCATCAAACACTCCAAGGGTAAGGACTCATCCTTACCGCAACACAGACAAAACAAACCCCAACAGAGGAAGGGTCAGTCTGGTTATCGGTCCTTTCGAGGACCGGGCAGGTCCCAATTCGCCTCGTCAAAAAAGACTCAAAAAGACCAGAGACGCTCAGATTCTTGGAGGTCTCAGTCACGCCCAAAAAGGACAGCCGGAGGAACCGTTGCCAAGACGGCGTCCTCCTGACTTGCAGTCTCCGATTCCCACACCCGCGGTCGGTGGGAGGCTTTCCCACTTTGGCGACATTTGGCTGTCACGCGTCAAAGACCGTTGGGTGAGGGATATTCTGTCTCACGGGTACAGGATAGAGTTCAGTTCTCGTCCGCCAACTCGTTTCTTCAGAACTTCTCCACCACCAGACCGAGCCGATGCTCTGTTGCAGGCGGTGGCCGCTCTAAAGGCGGAAGGAGTGGTGACCTCCGTCCCTCTTCAGGAACAAGGTCACGGTTTTTACTCCAATCTGTTTGTGGTCCCAAAAAAGGACGGATCGTATCGACCCGTCCTGGATCTAAAGTTGCTCAACAGACACGTAAAAGTCAGGAGGTTCCGGATGGAATCCCTACGCTCCGTCATAGCCTCAATGTCTCAAGGAGATTTTCTAGCATCAATAGATATCAAAGATGCGTATCTCCACGTGCCGATTGCACCAGAGCATCAGCGTTTTCTACGCTTCGTCATACACGACGAACACCTGCAGTTCGTAGCGTTACCTTTCGGTCTGGCAACAGCCCCCCGGGTCTTCACCAAAGTCATGGCAGCAGTAGTACCTGTTCTGCACTCGCAGGGTCACTCGGTCATCCCGTATCTAGACGACCTGCTTATAAAGGCACCCTCTCAAGAGGCATGCCAGCACAGTCTGAAGGTGGCACTAGACACTCTCCAGAGTTTCGGGTGGATTATCAACTTTCCAAAGTCTCATCTAACCCCGACCCAATCTCTGACTTATCTTGGCATGGAGTTTCATACTCTCTCAGCGATAGTGAAGCTTCCACTGGACAAGCAGTGCTCGCTACGGACTGGAGTGCAATCTCTCCTTCAGAGCCAGTCGCACTCACTGAGGCGCCTCATGCATTTCCTAGGAAAGATGGTAGCAGCAATGGAGGCAGTCCCGTTCGCGCAGTTTCATCTGCGCCCTCTACAATGGGACATTCTACGCCAATGGGATGGGAAATCGACGTCCCTCGACAGGACTGTCTCCCTCTCTCAGACTGCCAAGGACTCTCTGCGTTGGTGGCTTCTCCCCACCTCATTGTCACAGGGAAAGTCGTTCCTTCCCCCGTCCTGGGCAGTGGTCACGACGGATGCGAGCCTATCAGGGTGGGGAGCGGTGTTTCTCCACCACAGGGCTCAGGGGACGTGGACTCAGGAAGAGTCCACCCTGCAGATCAATGTTCTGGAAATCAGAGCAATCTATCTTGCCCTGCGAGCCTTCCAACAATGGCTGGAAGGCAAGCAGATTCGGATTCAGTCGGACAATTCCACGGCGGTGGCGTACATCAACCACCAAGGGGGAACACGCAGTCGCCAAGCTTTTCAAGAAGTCCAGCGGATTTTGACGTGGGTGGAAAGCAGAGCGTCCACCATATCCGCAGTTCACATCCCAGGCGTGGAAAACTGGGAAGCAGACTTTCTCAGTCGCCAGGGCATGGACGCAGGAGAATGGTCCCTTCACCCGGACGTGTTTCAGCAGATCTGTTGCCGCTGGGGGACGCCGGACGTCGATCTGATGGCGTCACGGCACAACAACAAGGTCCCAGTTTTCATGGCACGGTCTCACGATCACCGAGCACTGGCGGCAGACGCCTTGGTTCAGGATTGGTCGCAATTCCGACTCCCCTATGTGTTCCCACCTCTAGCATTGTTACCCAGAGTTCTCCGGAAAATCAAGTCCGACTGCCATCGAGCCATACTCGTCGCTCCAGATTGGCCAAGAAGGTCGTGGTACCCGGATCTGTGGCATCTCACGGTAGGCCAACCGTGGACACTACCAGACCGTCCAGATTTGCTGTCTCAAGGGCCGTTTTTCCATCTGAATTCTGCGGCCCTGAACCTGACTGTGTGGCCATTGAGTCCTGGATCCTAGCGGCCTCAGGTTTATCTCATGAAGTTGTTGCCACAATGAGACAGGCTAGAAAACCATCCTCAGCTAAGATCTATCACAGGACGTGGAAGATATTCTTAGCGTGGTGCTTGGCTCAAGGGTTTTCTCCCTGGCCATTTGCATTGCCAATTTTTCTTTCCTTCCTGCAGTCTGGGTTGGAAAAAGGTTTGTCGCTTAGCTCTCTTAAGGGTCAAGTCTCCGCGCTATCCGTATTCTTTCAGAAGCGCTTGGCACGGCTTTCTAAAGTACGCACGTTTCTCCAAGGAGTTTGTCATATCGTTCCTCCTTACAGACGGCCATTGGAACCCTGGGATCTGAACAAGGTTCTCATTGCTCTCCAGAAGCCGCCTTTCGAGCCTTTGAAAGAGGTTCCCCTTTCTCGGCTTTCACAAAAGGTAGTTTTTCTTGTGGCGGTCACGTCTCTTCGAAGAGTGTCCGAGCTAGCGGCGTTATCTTACAAATCTCCCTTCCTGGTGTTTCACCAAGACAAGGTAGTACTGCGTCCAATTCCAGAGTTTTCTCCCAAGGTGGTTTCTTCCTTTCATCTCAATCAGGATATCACTTTGCCATCTTTGTGTCCGCATCCAGTTCACCAATTTGAAAAGGGTTTACATCTGTTGGACCTGGTGAGAGCACTCAGGATTTACATTTCTCGCACGGCGTCTCTACGCCGTTCTGATGCGCTCTTTGTCCTAGTCGCTGGTCAGCATAAGGGATCGCAAGCTTCCAAATCCACCCTGGCGCGGTGGATCAAGGAACCAATTCTTCACACATACCGTTCTGCTGGGCTTCCGATTCCATCTGGACTGAAGGCCCATTCTACCAGAGCCGTGGGTGCGTCCTGGGCATTGCGGCATCAGGCTACGGCTCAGCAAGTGTGCCAGGCGGCTACCTGGTCGAGTCTGCACACGTTTACCAAACACTATCAAGTGCATACCTACGCTTCGGCAGATGCCAGCCTAGGTAGACAGGTCCTTCAGGCGGCGGTGGCCCACCTGTAGGAAGAGGCTGTCTGACAGCCCGTTCATGTGGTATCTTTTTACCCACCCAGGGACTGCTTTTGGACGTCCCACTGTCTGGGTCTCCCAATTAGGAGCGAAAAAGAAGAAGGGAATTTTGTTTACTTACCGTAAATTCCTTTTCTTCTAGCTCCAATTGGGAGACCCAGCACCCGCCCTATTTGTTCTTAGGGTTTCGTTTTTCGGGTGCACATGTTGTTCATGTTGTTTCTTAAGTTCTCCGATCTTGTTATCGGATTGAATTTGTTTTTGAAACTGTTATTGGCTTTCCTCCTTCTTGCTTTGGTACTAAAACTGAGGAATCCGTACTCCTACGGGAGGGTGTATAGCCAGAAGGGGAGGGGCCTTACACTTTTAAGTGTAGTTCTTTGTGCGGCCTCCAGAGGCAGTAGCTATACACCCACTGTCTGGGTCTCCCAATTGGAGCTAGAAGAAAAGGAATTTACGGTAAGTAAACAAAATTCCCTTCTTTCTCTGGTGGGCCCAGGGTATTCCAGTCCGATGCTGAGTATAGTTCTCCTGATATAGCCATGTCTCTTACCTCATGTGCAGGGCATTGCAGCCGAACTGGTTGAGAGTCGTCAGGCTGAGAAAGACAGAAACTTTGGAAAAGTGCATCAGCTTTTATGTTCTTACTACCAGGACGGAACGTCACCACAAAATGAAATGTAGAAAAGAACAAAGCCCACCTAGCTTGCCTAGGATTGAGTGTCTTAGCTGATTCCAAATAAGTCTGATTCTTGTAGTCCGTGAAGACGGTGACTTTATGTTTGGCACCATTGAATAAGTGGCACAATTTCTTGAAGGCCCATTTTATTGCCAACAATTCACGATTACCGATGTTGTCATTCTTCTCAGTAGATGAAAATTTTCGGGAAAAGAAGGCAAACGGACGAAGTTGTGAGAATACAATATATTTTTCTATGTGCTTTTCTACTGTGAGAATACAATATATCTTTCTATATGCCTTTTCTATAACTAAGCTTTTTTTCTATATGAGTAAGAAAATAGATCCTGTAAACATGTGTACACCAAAGTCAGAGGCTGATGTCGAGACAAGGGAACAGAATGAAGATGTTGATATCAATGGCCAGCTGAATCTGCTCAAGTCCAAATTTATGACTGTGAGTTATGTGACAAAGACTGCAAGTTATGGTGTTGGAAAATAGGAGGGGCTGGAGGGGAAGTCCCAAAATGGAAAAACATCACAGGCTTTCTGCATATGCTTTCACTATAACCAATTGCATACTTAGGAATGTTACTAAGAGATTAACCCATTATAGCTCTATTAGAAGGCTTGTGATAAAGCACGACACTCATGTGCACCTTTTCATTGAGAAAGGAATTTATACCAGCATTCTGTGTGGTCTGAATTTCTCTGGAAACAACAAGGGAGGTGCTGCAGGAACTTATGCCTGAGTGGTTTCTAGATGGTGAATCCCCTCTGCAAGACTTTGGATTTAATAGGCCAGGTGCTGCATTTGACTCACCACTGTTAGGACTTGATCCATAATGTTTGTGGGCCAGATATAATGTGACATCTGTCTGAGGACAGTGGCTCAAAATGGCGATCTCAGACAGAATAGGCACAAGGCACTTCATTTGGCAGAATCCTGAAAAAAACCTGATACTCTTTAACCCCTACACAGGGATCTGGATTTACAACGGGGTCCAGGAGATTGCTGCCTATGGATGGGCTGCTGTCCCGAGGTACAAACCAGAGGCAGAAATTATCGCCAAGCAGGGTCAAAGCTGGTGGGTCATGGAAAGGACAAAACCAGGATCCGTTAGAAAAGTCAGGAAGCCGGGTCAAAACCGAGATGACAGCAAGGTGCAAACTCGACAGGCAAGAGAAGAGTCCAAAAAACAGGCTGAGGACAAACAGGAAAACACTGATACAGAGCAGGACAACTATCAGATCTAACCAGGGAAGCTCAAGCTATGTCTGGCAGCTTCTAGCAAAAGCTGGAAGCTTAAGTAGGGTGTGGTGCCTTCTAACACGCTGAATTCAGGTGATGACAATTTCAGTTGGACAGCACAAACAGCCACTATGTCAGACTGGAAAGTACTGCAAGTCCCAGCCAGTCTAACTTTTGTGAAGGGGCAGAGCATATATCCTGTCCAGCGTTTCGGGCTCCGACTTCTCCTCTATCACAAGTACCACCTACAGAATGAATACAGCGGCACCTGGCGACAGAAGCAAATGTCGCAGCAGCAGTCTCTGGAGGAGATGTGATGGGGCATTGTGGTTCGCATATGGGGCATTTATTGAGTTATGACAGACACGTGGAAAATTTAATTTGTCTTACGGGTTATTGATTTTGCCATGAGACTGTGGCTGGCATGGTGGATTTGTGGCTAGTATTGGGAGCATTGTTGGTGTCATGAGGTTTTGAGGTTGGTTCAGAGTGCACTATGACTTGTGTTGTAGCATCATAGTTGACATTGGTGGCACAAGGTCTAGCATTGGAAACATTGTGTTTGGATGAGGGCTCATTACTTGTGCCATAAGGCTTTGTAGTTGTTGGAATTCTGAGGTTGTCGTTATTAAAACCATCCAATCAGATGCCGCTGACTGGTTTATTCCACTGGTCATACTTCTTACCGTCCAATTAGATGCCATGAACTGGATTATTCCACTGGTCAGTCTCCTAGGGTGGGTTGACTTGAACAAAACCAATGACAATAATTAGTTATGTGTAATATTGTCAGATTTTTTTTTCCTAAATATTATTAAAAGAAAAATGGATTTAATGCAAATAGATTATGTTTATTAATAAATATGTAGTGAAATCTGTGCTGAATCTGCAGCAAATTAGGACCTTGGCCTATGTGGAAGTACCTATTAGACTCGCCAGGTGAGCAGGGATTTAGTGGACCAACTGGGCTGCAACACATAGAAAACCCAGAGGGGCTTAACTACAGACCTGAGCCTGGTTTTCACCAGAGCTCCTAATGGTGGAGGTGTTACGCTGCAGGTAGGATCCGGTGCCACTTGTCAAGACTGCTTTTGCGTTGGCTAGTCCAAAGGATATGGGAGCGACAGTAGAGTTGCAGCAGCAGCTGGTGCAGAGGTTCCATCAAGGATGAATGGATGGAGGGATGGATGGATGGCAGCAGCTGGTGTAGAGGTTCCATCCGGTATGGATGGATGGATTTGTGGATGGATGGCAGAAGCTTGTGATGATACTTCGTGGCAACAGGTATTGTGGTAGGCGGCTGATGTGGAGGGAGCAGCAGCAGGTAGTGGAAGCAGCAGGGGACCTGACAACTAGCAATGACTAAACTCATTGCCCAGGCACCTAGCATAGGGCTAGGGAGCTTTAAGTACCTACAACTTCCCAGCTGATTTAGGAAGCAGTTGCGGGTTCAGGAAGACACTGGTCCTTTAAGAAAAGGGGTGTGACAGCTGACGCGACCTACGGGCAGAGACTGGAGCTCTGCAAGGTGCATAAACACTCCGGGAGGCAGCAGCAGGAGACGGGATCGGGACCCCTGGAACAGGACACCCAGACAGGTGAAAACACCAATGTTCTTGCCAGGAGCATGCAAGGACGCTGGCGTGGGCGTTACAGTACCCTTATGGCTTTGATTTTTAAGTTTTACACCTTGTGTTTTGACTACAAAAGTTTTTTTTTCAGGATTTTGAAACCCAAAGTGATTTTAGCACATGGCTATTAAGACAGTAAGGCCTAAGCCACACGGCATGAAAATCGGAGCGAGTGGAATGCGATAAAACATCGCATTCCACTCGGACCAATATTAGCCTGTGTGCCAGCACCCATGAGCGATTATTTTCTCAGCCCTAATCGGACCGAGAAAATAATCGCAGCATGCTGCGGGTGCAATGCGTTCCTAGTTTCTCTCGTACCCATTCACGTCTATGGGGCGGGAGAAAAATCGCACTGCACTCGCATTACACCGGTGTACCGCGAGTGCAGGGTGCGAATGGCAATAGCCAGCTACGGAGGAGAGAGGGAGATAAATCCCTCCCGCCCCTCCTCAGCGCCGGCCCGCCCCTCCTCAGAGCCGGCCCTCCCCCCGCCGCTGAAGGCCGATCGCATGATCGGACCTCAGTCGCAAAGACACTCACATGACACTCTGCTCCTGCTGTGCTGCCAGCGTGAGCCGAGTGTCATTCGAGGATCGCATTAGTCCCTCGTGTGGTCCCGGCCTAACTGAAATAAGGAAAATCACCTTCAGGGCAATTTCAGACGTCTGGGAAACATAGACCGGGCCGGATAGACATACCTAGCATGATCTCCAGGGGTCTGGGCTGAACTAAATACCTCAAAGGTATATATTTATAAGTTAGAGAGGGCAAAAGATTCTGATCCGGGCACAGTCTGTGTTTTATGGATGTATGAAACCGGCCCTGTAACAATGTATATCAGCTTCTGCCTTTTTTCTTCTTTTTGTTTGTATTTTTAATAAGGGTCCAGTGGAGCGGTCTCCCAACCACTAATGCAAAATTTGGCTCCTCTGCGTTAAAAAAACAAAAACAAAAAAAAAACAAAATCACATCCACAGTTCACAATCCTTCATGTTCTTTATTTTGTGATTTGCACTTTTAATAAACAAACTAAAAAATGTGGAAAAACAACTTTTTTTTTACCCATCTGAACATCTAAAGCCTTTTGACTTTGACATCATTAGCACCACTTTGAGGTCAGTAGTAGAAACAAGATAAACATGCTGAAAATGTAAATATATACACAGTACAGACCAAAAGTTTGGACACCCCTTCTCATCTCCAGAACAACTATTGAGAGGAGACTTTGTGCAGCAGGCCTTCATGGTAAAATAGCTGCTAGGAAACCACTGCTAACGACAGGCAACAAGCAGAAGAGACTTGTATGGGCTAAAGAACACAAGGAATGGACATTAGACCAGTGGAAATCTGTGCTTTGGTCTGACGAGTCAAAATTTGAGATCTTTGGATCCAACCACCGTGTCTTTGTAGAAAAGGTGAACGGATGGACTCTACATGGCTGGTTCCCACCGTGAAGCATGGAGGAGGAGGTGTGATGGTGTGGGGGTGCTTTGCTGGTGACACTGTTGGGGATTTATTAAAAATTGAAGGCATACAGAACCAGCATGGCTACCACAGCATCTTGCAGTGGCATGCTATTCCATCCGGTTTGCATTTAGTTGGACCATCATTTATTTTTCAACAGGACAATCTCCCTAAACACACCTCCAGGCTGTGTAAGGGCTATATGACTAAGAAGGAGAGTGATGGGATGCTACGCCAGATGACCTGGTCTCCACAGTCACCAGACCTGAACCCAATCGAGATGGTTTGGGGTGAGCTGGACCGCAGAGTGAAGGCAAAATGGCCAACAAGTGCTAAGCATCTCTGGGAACTCCTTCAAGACTGTTGGAAAACCATTTCCGGTGACTACCTCTCGAAGCTCATCAAGAGAATGCCAAGAGTGTGCAAAGCAGTCATCAAAGCTACTTTGAAGAACCTAGAATACAAGACATTTGTTTCACACTTTTTTGTTAAGTATTTCATTCCACATATGTTAATTTATAGTTATGATGTCTTCAATGTGAATGTACAATTTTTAGAGTCATGAAAATAAAGAAAACTCTTTGAATGAGAAGGTGTGTCCAAACTTTTGGTCTGTACTGTGTGTGTGTGTGTGTGTGTGTGTGTGTGTGTGTGTGTGTGTGTGTGTGTATGTATGTATGTATGTATATATATATATATATATATATATATATATGTATCTAAGCTGCAGGTTTTCTGCTGGAACCTGAGCAATATAGGCACATGTACAAGTAATAGTGCTGCAGGTAAGAATACATGGATTATCTACACCATAGGTGCAAATTCCTATAGACTGGGAACAGATAAAAGCGCTGGATATAACAAAGCAAGTTCTGCCTGCCATACTTTACAATATTCTACCATTTGCCCACTGGACTACATAGGACCTGTCCATCAGGGGCGGCCACGGAAAGAAGAGTATGGGCCCTTTACAGCCCAATAACTCATCACAATGCAAAATGCCACCTGCTTTGGAGAAAGTAATGGCCCCCTTACCTCCTATGTCCACCCCTGAATCTCTCAAAAAGTTAAAATTATGTATTCCCCATAACAAAACAATTATGGAGCATCATTTTTTTTTATTTTTATTTTTTTTTAACTCTTTCTTGTGCTGTTCCTCTGTTTTTCTACCTGGAAATGTTTGAATATATTAACAAATGAGTATGTCCCAAATGTTGTGAAAAGGGCATGAGAGTCTAACCACCACTGACAGTATCATTCAGTATAAGAACACAACCAATTTTACAAGGAGATGGATAAAGGCCGCTTTACATGCTGCGATGTTGCTAGTGATCGCACCCGGCCCCGTCGCTTGTGCGTCACGGGCAAATCGCTGCCCGTGGCGAACAATATCGCTAGGATGCGTCAAACGGACTTACCTTCCTAGCGACGTCGCTATGTGCGGCGAACAACCTCTTTTTTTTAAAGGGGAGGTTCGTGCGGCTTCACAGCGACGTCAATCAGCGGGCCACCACTAGAAGCGGAGGGGCGGAGAGCAGCCGCATTCACGTCACTCCCACCTCGTTGCCGGAGGACGCAGGAACGCTGTTGTTCGTCATTCCCGGGGTGTCAGATGTAGCGATGTGTGCTGCCTCAGGAACGACGAACAACCTGCGTCCAGCACCAGCAACGATATTTTGAAAATGAACGACGTGTCAACGATCAACGATTTGGTGAGTATTTCTAATAGTTAGCGGTCACTCGTAGGTGTCACACGCAATGACGTCACTAACGAGGTCGCCAGATGTGCATCACGAATTCCGTGACCCCAACGATATCTCGTTAGCGATGTCATTGCATGTAAAGCGGCCTTTACGCCCAATTGTCAATCGTCGTCCACTTCTAGGAGGCAAAACTTGAACTAAAAGAAAAGATGCTCTGAATTATTATACAGGGTGATTCACTCTAGTTTACTTGGAAAAATTGCTGTAATTTCGAAAAGAGACGATCTATAGTTCTGAAATTTGCACAGTACAGTACATTGGTTCATGAGAAACTGATATTTAAAGCAGGTGCTGAACATATCCACCATTCACAACCAAACCCTCCTGTACGCGCCACTCCATATTGTTGAATGTACTCCGCAGGACGTCTGGGATCACACACTGAGTTTCTTGCTGTCTGTTCTCTCAGTTGTCTCTTAAGATACCGTCACACTAAAGGCCCCGTCACACTAAGCAACATCGCTAGCAACATCGCTGCTAACGAACAACTTTTGTGACGTTGCTAGCGATGTTGCTGTGTGTGACATCCAGCAACAACCTGGCCCCTGCTGTGAGGTCGATGGTTGTTGCTGAATGTCCTGGGCCATTTTTTAGTTGTTGCTGTCCCGCTGTGAAGCACAGATCACTGTGTGTGACAGCGAGACAGCAACAACTAAATGTGCAGGCAGCAGGAGCCGGCTTCTGCGGAGGCTGGTATCCAATGTAAACATCGGGTAACCAAGAAGCCCTGTCCCTGGTTACCCGATATTTACCTTTGTTACCAGCCTCCGCCCTTGCTGTCAGTGCCGGCTCCTGCTCTGTGCACATGTAGCTGCAGCACACATCGGGTAATTAACCCGATGTGTGCTGTAACTAGGAGAGCAAGGAGCCAGCGCTCAGTGTGCGCTGCTCCCTGCTCTGTGCACATTTAGCTGCAGCACACATCGGGTAATTAACCCGATGTGTGCTGTAACTAGGAGAGCAAGGAGCCAGCGCTCAGTGTGCGATGCTCCCTGCTCTGTGCACATTTAGCTGCAGCACACATCGGGTAATTAACCCGATGTGTGCTGTAACTAGGGGAGCAAGGAGCCAGCGCTCAGTGTGCGCTGCTCCCTGCTCTCTGCACGTGTAGCTCCGTGCGGTGGTAACCAAGGTAAATATCGGGTTGGTTACCCGATATTTACCTTAGTTACCAAGCGCAGCATCTTCCACACGGCGCTGGGGGCTGGTCACTGGTTGCTGGTGAGCTCACCAGCAACTTGTGTAGCGACGCTCCAGCGATCCCTGCCAGGTCAGGTTGCTGGTGGGATCGCTGGAGCGTCGCAGTGTGACATCTCACCAGCAACCTCCTAGCAACTTACCAGCGATCCCTATCGTTGTTGGGATCGCTGGTAAGTTGCTTAGTGTGACTGGACCTTTAGCGACGCTCCAGCGTTCCCACCAGCAACCTGACCTGGCAGGGATCGCTGGAGCGTCGGTACACGGGTTGCTGGTGAGCTGTCACATAGGCAGATCTCACCAGCAACAAGTGACCAGCCCCCAGCCAGCAGCGACGCGTGGAAGCGATGCTGCGCTTGGTAACTAAGGTAAATATCGGGTAACCAACCCGATATTTACCTTGGTTACCAGCGCACACCGCTTAGTGCTGGCTCCCTGCACTCCTAGCCACAGTACACATTGTTTTAATTACCCGATGTGTACTCTGGCTACGTGTGCAGAGAGCAGGAGCCGGCACTGGCAGCGTGAGAGCAGCGGACGCTGGTAACGAAGGTAAATATCAGGTAACCAAGGAAAGGGCTTCTTGGTTACCCGATGTTTACATTGGTTACCAGCGTCTGCAGAAGCCGGCTCCCTGCTCACTGCACATTTAGTTGTTGCTCTGTCGCTGTCACACACAGCGATGTGTGCTTCACAGCGGGACAGCAACAACTAAAAAATGGTCCAGAACATTCAGCAACAACCAGCGACCTCACAGCAGGGCCAGTTTGTTGCTGGATGTCACACACAGCGACATCGCTAGCAACATCGCTGCTTCGTGCCTCAGCGGCAATGTTGCTTAGTGAGACGTGGCCTTTACTGTACAGTCAACCTTTTCTAATGGCTCCAAAGGCAAAAAAAATCTGTCACTGTTAAATCAAATGATCTTGGCAGCCACAGTCACTTGGAGATTACTTTGTGGTCAAAGAAGAAATCAACCTCTGTCATACTGACAACCAACGGGTGACATGTTGCATTATCCTCTTGGAAGTCGCCCATTCTAAGTTCCTCATCGTCCAGCTGATTGATGAAAAGTATGGAAGGTTTCCATGTATACCACTGTTGTCGCCGTTGTTTCAAACATTATGGGGCCAATTATGCGCCGCTTGGAAATGGCACACCAAACACCAAATGTTTCCAGATGAAGCGCCATGTCGTGAAACATATGTGGGTTGTCAGCTGCCCAAATACGGGTGCTTTTTGAATTGATGTAGCCACATAGGCGAAACCTATGCATAGATCAAGACGTTTTATTTTTCAGTAATGAAGGTCTGGAACCACTCACAATAAATAATTTTACCTTCATTGGGCCCTTTCAATTCCTGAACAATAGTGACTCTTCAATCTTTCTTGGCCGCTCGTTGACATGTGGAAAACAATATGCCTGTATTGCGGGAAAGCCTGTGTAAACGAAGTTCGTGGAGATGCCAGAAGTCACTGTTTCACATCTTGATTTCCTCAGACATTTGCGGACGCCTTCCATCATGCCTATCCAGTAATGATCCTGTACATTCAGGCTTATTCACTAATGATAGACTACCCGGTTTCAACGGTAGATTTCGGCTTCCAAACTTCTTTAGAAACTCACTTTGACTCCTCTTTAAGGACTCAGTTTTCCAACACGCTCCTCCAAACTGTATGTAGAAGGAATTCGGCAGGAGTAAATGCAAGTACCACACAAACTACCGATGTGTAGAAAGGCGTGCAGGCTGTCTATCTCGTGGTGGAGACAAGTCGGGGAGACCACTCGGCACAAGGTTTCGTCTCTTCATTAAGTAAGGTTCATTGCACTCTTCTCATGAAGTGTTCAGTCCAAATTTCAGGACGGGCGACCACCTCTTTTAGAGACCACCTCTTTTAGAAGTTACAGCAATTTTTCAGGAAAAAGTAGCTATTGAATCATCCTGTATTATGGGCAATCATTACTTTGTCGTAAAGAGGACCTGCCAACTTTTCTATAGAGTCTGTCACCCCCGCTACCTGTACCACTTTGAGGTATGTAGGGGACTTAGCCTACAGATATGATTTTTTAGGGTCGCGAGCGGCGGTCGGAAGCAAGTGACAGCAGCGGCAGAGACAGCAGGGCAGGAGAAGGTGAGTAAAGGTTTGTTATTTTTTTTCTCAGACACGTGTGTTTTCTCCAGTGCGTGTCACACGGAACACATCTGTGTGGTCCTTTTGTGTTCCGTGTGACACCCGTGATGCCAGGAAAAACTGATATGTCTACGTGTGGAGCACACGGGCACACGTATGCTCCACACGGTCCATGGCAGAACACGCATGTGAGCGCAGACCCATTGATTTTAATGGGTCTACATGTGCCCGTGTCTCCGGTACGTGAGGAAACTGACCAAACACGTACCGGAGACACAGACGTGTGAAGGAGGCCTAAGCAAATTCAGCTTTCTTAACACCTCTACGGCATAGTATGTGATTCTGTAAGTTGCTGTAGTTAGTTCAGGCAGATAAAAGTAAAAACACAAAAAAACCCCAAAAACTATAAGATTACAGATGTGTAAAGAGAGGCAGATATAAATGTCTGGAGATGTTGTACAGTCAGGTCATGACACTAAATTCAAGTAATGCAGAGCCGTCTACAAATAAATCAGGAAAGGCCTAATTACATCCGAAATATGAAGATCCAGGTGAAACTCCAGTTACATCCAATATAAAAGCCCTTTCCACCTCATTTCACAATTATTACCTAAGAGTTCAGGTTAAGGCCACAAAGTGCAGATGACAAGTAGTTTTTGTCTCCGCAAGCATCGTCGGGACTACAAGTTGTTAGCAGGGTCATTATCTCTGATGGGCCATGTCTATTAAGTTTGGGTCATGTGATCATTAAGTGATTGATATGTCACCATGTACTAAAATGCAAATCCTTTATTCATTTTTCATTAACAGGCGACCCAATCACTGACAACAATACAAAATATAAGACATCCCTGGAAAATAAGCCCTCCCCCTGTTAGTTTTAGCATAAGTATTATACAATCTATTTACTTTTCCACTAGCAGGACCTGTGTGAGGTCACACCCATGTGACTAGAAGGGGCGGGGCCTCAGCCAACAAAGCTTATACCAGGAAGCAACATTTTCTGTTGGCTGATGCCCCGCCCCTTCTGGTCACATGGGTATGACCTCACACAGGTCCTGCTAGTGGATAAGTAAATAGATTGTAAATGCTTATGCTAATTCTAACAGGAGGAGGGGATAACTCTGAATACCCCCCAGATATTATCTGATCCTCAGCTGCTGTCACTCATGAAGCTGCCGATTTTATAAACTTTACTTTCTTGGAATTCAAAACCTAAACATCCGAGCTGACCACTACAGGTATGTATAGAATCAGCCTGATAGTGCCAGTATAGCACCGACTTTAGTTATATACAAAAATCCTGGTGATTGGTTCCCTTTAAAGGGAATCTGTCAACATGTTTTTGCCATATAATCTGAGAGCCGCATAATATAGGTCAAGAAAGCCTGATGCCAGCGATATGTCACTTACTGGGCTGGTTGACGCAGATTTGATAGAATCCTTGTTAGTCTGATTTAGCTGTAACAGAGCTAAGACTTTTGGGCTGTGTATAACCCTAACCACACCCCTGACTGGCAGCTTTGTATATTTACTGAATTGTCAGCAAGCTGCCAATTAGTAATAGGGGCGGAGTTAAACAGATTAGTCTGACTACTCTGCATCTGAGACCTAGTCCAGCAGTGATAAACTCCGGCTGATAAAATACTGATTGTATTGAAAAAACAGCACAGAGCCTAATAGGTGACGTATCCCTGTAATCACACTCTAGTGTCCTATATTATGCCGCTCTCTGGATAAATAGCAAAAACTTGCTGAAAAATTGCCTTTAAATGGGCTGATATAATCCAGGACAGGCTACTACACATAAGGGCATGATGACGGACTCTCAATGTGGACGGCATATTATGTACAGCTGTTAAAAACTATGTGAGACATCAAAGGCCTGAAGGTTGTTGGCTGCAGGGTGCACACTACAACCATGCAAAATTTTACTACAGCACATAAGTATCCCATGCAAGGCACTTGATGACCCAATATATATATATATATATATATATATATATATATATATATATATATATATATATATATATATATATATAGATATATATATATAGATATAGATATATATATCTCATATATATATATATATATATATATATATATAATTAATTTTTTGTTAGAGTAGTATCAGGAGGACCACTTGTCTAAATGCCTATATTAATGCTATTCTATATGCTCCACCATTATTACCGGGAGCGGGCCACACACTGAGTATGCCACATTTGGTACAAAACAAATCCATCACTTAATGTTGTGGTTTCGGGTGAACTGGTTCAGTCCCCCAAAAATTGTGCTTGTCCTGTGCGTAGAGGGTGGTGCGATTCCGGGTGGTCAGAGTTGAGGGTATGGACTGACCCCTTCCAGGAACTGTAGTGCTCAGACGGTTTCCTGTGAGAAATAAGACAGTACTTGGTTTGGGTTCCTTAAATACTATTTTTTCGATGGGAAGAGACTAAATCTTTTTTCCTTTTTCTCCGGCTTGCCCTCGGGGGCGGATGTGGAAGGAAGAGGCAGACTTTTAGACTTGGGTTTTTGATCGGACGTCTCCGCAATCGATGTTCTGAGGATGTCGATCCAGGTTTGACGATCGGCCTAAAATGAGCAGAAAGGAGATTATAAAGAACTTTTCACTGCCCCTTTCTCTGGACAAACATCATCTTATGGGGAATCGCCTTGGGACAGATCATGTACTCTACTTACTTCATCTTTTCCTTGAAAAAGCCACTCATTGCCATCACTCAGCCTGGAAAATAAAAAGCATTTTTTTTTAATTGATTGTATCTATTCATTTACAGTCATATGGAAAAGTTTGGGCACCCCTATTAATGTTGACCTTTTTTCTTTATAACAATTTGGGTTTTTGCAACAGCTATTTCAGTTTCATATATCTAATAACTGAAGGACTCAGTAATATTTCTGGATTGAAATGAGGTTTATTGTACTAACAGAAAATGTGCAATCCGCATTTAAACAAAATTTGACCGATGCAAAAGTATGGGCACCCTTATCAATTTCTTGATTTGAACACTCCTAACTACTTTTTACTGACTTACTAAAGCACTAAATTGGTTTTGTAACCTCATTGAGCTTTGAACTTCATAGGCAAGTGTATCCAATCATGAGAAAAGGTATTTAAGGTGGCCACTTGCAAGTTGTTCTCCTATTTGAATCTCCTATGAAGAGTGGCATCATGGGCTCCTCAAAACAACTCTCAAATGATCTGAAAACAAAGATTATTCAGCATAGTTGTTCAGGGGAAGGATACAAAAAGTTGTCTCAGAGATTTAAACTGTCAGTTTCCACTGTGAGGAACATAGTAAGGAAATGGAAGAACACAGGTACAGTTCTTGTTAAGCCCAGAAGTGGCAGGCCAAGAAAAATATCAGAAAGGCAGAGAAGAAGAATGGTGAGAACAGTCAAGGACAATCCACAGACCACCTCCAAAGACCTGCTGCATCATCTTGCTGCAGATGGTGTCAATGTGCATCGGTCAACAATACAGCGCACGTTGCACAAGGAGAAGCTGTATGGGAGAGTGATGCGAAAGAAGCCGTTTCTGCAAGCACGCCACAAACAGAGTCACCTGAGGTATGCAAAAGCACATTTGGACAAGCCAGTTACATTTTGGAAGAAGTTCCTGTGGACTGATGAAACAAAGATTGAGTTTGGTCATACAAAAAGGCATTATGTATGGAGGCAAAAAAACTCGGCATTCCAAGAAAAGCACTTGCTACCCACAGTAAAATTTGGTGGAGGTTCCATCATGCTTTGGGGCTGTGTGGCCAATGCCGGCACTGGGAATCTTGTTAAAGTTGAGGATCCCATGGATTCAACTCAGTATCAGCAGATTCTTGACAATAATGTGCAAGAATCAGTGACGAAGTTGAAGTTACGCAGGGGATGGATATTTCAACAAGTCAATGATCCAAAACACCGCTCTAAATCTACTCAGGCATTCATGCAGAGGAACAATTACAATGTTCTGGAATGGCCATCCCAGTCCCCAGACCTGAATATCATTGAACATCTGTGGGATGATGTGAAGCGGCTGTCCATGGTCGGCGACCATCAAACTTAACTGAACTGGAATTGTTTTGTAAACACGAATGGTCAAATATACCTTCATCCAGGATCCAGGAACTCATTAAAAGCTGCAGGAAGCGACTAGAGGCTGTGATTTTTGCATAAGGAGGATCTACAAAATATTAAATGTCACTTTTATGTTGAGGTGCCCATACTTTTGCACCGGTCAAATTTTGTTTAAATGCGGATTGCACATTTTCTGTTAGTACAATAAACCTCATTTCAATCCAGAAATATTACTCAGTCCATCAGTTATTAGATATATGAAACTGAAATAGCTGCTGCAAAAACCCAAATTGTTATAAAGAAAAAAGGTTAACATTAATAGGGGTGCCCAAACTTTTTCATATGACTGTGTATGTCAAAAATCGCAATGAAAGATATGATTTACTAATTACTATTTCCATAAAGGAGGTTTTCCAGGATTTCTACTAAATTTGCCCAAGATTGGAAAATGTTCTAACATAAGAAATAAAAATTACTTCCCTATTAAATCCCCTGCCTTTAGTAGTCCCTGCTGGTTCTACAGTGAAGTTCCATCCATCATTTCTATGACCGCTGCAGCCAATCACTGGGCTGCACATCAAAACATCACTATTTTAGGTGATGCTTAGAAGCAGTGGCCACAAAAATGATGGACAGGTCGTAATGATTGGTAGACTCGCAAGCAGTGGTGGATTTATTTTATAACATTTCCTATAGCTGGATAACTTTTGTAAAATCCCAGAAAATTCTTTTAAAGAGAATTTGTCACTAGATTTTTGCTCCCCCATCTGAGAGCAGCATAATGTAGAGACAGAGACCATGATTCCAGCGATGTGTCACTCTTTTAGGTGCCTGCTGTGATTATGATAAAATCACAGTTTTATTTGCTGCAGATCTACCAGTTCTCAGGATGCTGAGCTCTGTATATCCCCACCCACATCACTGATTAGCAGCTTTCTGCCTGTGTACACATAAGGCTAGGGCCACACGGGGGACTATTGTGATCCTTGCATGACACTCGGCTCACGCTGACAGCACAGCGGGAGCCGATTGTCATGCGAGTGTCACTGCAACTGAGGTCCAATCATTCGATTGGACTACAGGTGCGGGGCGGGCCGGTACTGAGGAGGGGCGGGCCGGCTCTGAGGAGCGGCGGGCCGGCTCTGCGGAGGGGACTGATTTACCTCCCTCTCTCCTCCGTTGCCGGCTATTGCCATTCTCGCCCTGCACTCGCGGGACACCGGTGTACTGCGAGTGCAGTGCGATTTTTCTCTCGCCCCATAGACTTGAATGGGTGCGAGAGAAACAAGGATTGCATTGCACCCACAGCATGCTGCGACTATTTTCTCGGTCCAATTAGGGCTGGGAAAATAATCGCTCATGTGCGCTGACACACAGGCTAATATTGGTCCGAGTGGAATGCCATGTTTTATCGCACTACACTGGCTCCGATTTTCATGCTGTCTGGCTTAGGCCTAAAGCTGCTAATCAATGGTGAGGGCGGGGTTATACAGAGCACATGAATATGGAGGACTATATGACATGAGGTTTATCATCTCCTGCTGATAAAACTGTGATTTTATCAAAACTACACTAAAGCTGGTGTCACACTAAGCGACAGCGACAACGACGTCGCTGTTACGTCACCATTTTCGGTGACGTAGCAGCGACCTTGTAAGTCGCTGTTATGATCGCTGCTTAGCTGTCAAACACAGCAGAAGCAGCGATCATAACGTCGCTACATGTGCAGAGAGCAGGGAGCCGCGCTTAGCGCTGGCTCCTTGCTCTCCTAGGTACAGTACACATCGGGTTAATTAACCCGATGTGTGCTGCAGCTACATGTCACAGTGCAGAGAGCAGGGAGCCGCGCGCACTGCTTAGCGCTGGCTCCTTGCTCTCCTTGCTACAGTATACATCGGGTTAATTACCCGATGTATACTGCAGCCACATGTCACAGTGCAGGAGCCGGCACTGGCAGCAAGAGCGGAGGCTGGTAACGAAGGTAAATATCGGGTAACCAGGGAAAGGTCTTCCCTTGGTTACCCGATGTTTACGCTGGTTACAGCTTACCGCAGCTGCCAGTGCCGGCTCCTGATCGCTTCATTTCGTCGCTCTCTCGCTGTCACACACAGCGATGTGTGTGTCACAGCGGGAGAGTGACGACCAAAAAATGAAGCTGGACATTCAGCAACGACCGGCGACCTCACAGCAGGGGCCAGGTCGTTGCTGGATGTCACACACAGCGACAGCGACGGGACGTCGCTGCAACGTCACAGAAAATGGTGACGTAGCAGCGACGTCGTTGTCGTCGTCGTTATGTGTGACACCAGCTTAAGCAGCCCAGTAAGTGACACATCATTGGAATCAGGGTCACTATATTAACCCGTTTACCATCCAGCCATTTTCCGTTTTTTTGTTTTTTTCCTTCCCTTCTTCCAAGAGCCATAACTTTTGTATTTTTCTGTTAATATTGCCATTTGAGGGCCTGTTTTTTGCAGCCCAAGTTGTACTTTCGAATGACATAATTCATACTGCCCCATATTGTACTGGAAAATGGGGAAAAAAATTCCATGTGTGGTGAAATTGCAAAAAAGTGTAATTCAATTATTGTTTTTTGGGTTTTTAAATTTACTATGTTCACTATATGGTAAAACTGACCTGGCATTATGATTTCCCTGGTCGGTACGAGTTTGTAGATACTAAACATGTATAATTTTCATTTTTATCGAAGAGGTGAAAAAAAAAAACAGAAATTTGTCCCCCCAAAAATGGCTCTTTTTTGCCATTTTCTGAATCCCATAGCGTTCTCAATTTTCGGGATCTGGGGCTCCGTGATGGCTTATTTTTTGTGCCTTGAGCAAACGTTTTTAATTTTACCATTTTTGGGTAAATGCAATGTTTAGATCGCTTGTTATTGCATTTTATTGCAATGTTGCGGAGACCAAAAAACCGTAATTCTAGTTTACACCCTTTACCGATCAGATTAATTTATTTTATATTTTGATAGATTAGGAATTTCTGAACTCAGTAATATCAAATATGTGGGGGGTTTTTTTGTTTTCTTTTTTACTTTTGTGTTTTTTTATTTTTTCATATTTTGAAAAACTTTCTTTTTACTCTTTTTACAAGTCCCCTTAGGGGGCTTGAAGCTCATGTACTCCGATTGTGATGCCTCAGCACCAGCCTCAGCTTCAGCACTGCTCTGTACAGCAGAAATCCTGATCTCCTGCGAATGGCAGCACTCAGCCGACATTCACAGTACTATATCGTGACAGTGACAGGGGTCATCAAGTGACCACCAGCTGTCAAGACAATCCGTCAGCACCCTGTTATCATGTCACAGAGCCACCAATGGGGGCGGCAATGGCGCGCTCCCTGCTGGAGCGCATCAAATCCCTCTGTCAGGGATAGCCAACTAGTTAACAGGCGTGGGTGGATCGGAGAACCAGTCGTGCCTGTTAGCTGCACATGTCACCTGATCAGATCAGCAGACATGCGGGAAACATGCGGGGTTACATTAAAGGTACACACACGACCTATGTAGTGCTGGTATGTCATAAGTTGTGAAGAGGTTAGGCTGCTCTCAGAGTATATGGAAAAAAACTGGTGACCGGAGTGATGGGAGCTATACATTTCCGTGGATCCCGGATGGTATTGTTATTAATCCTCCATAGCAGTATACAGTACCATCATTTCCTAGCTCACCGTAGCCTGAAGACATGCTTCTTCTTCTTGTAGTCCACCACTGCTTCACAAGTTGAGCTGCCCAGGAATAGTGGCTCTTCACCTTGTAAAGTTTCATTCAGGGAAAAACTTTTGACATCTTTGTAAAAAAATAAGTCATTATCCTTCAGCACACAGAAGACGTTGTTCCAGGTCCTGCAGAAAAGATGGAGGCTGTGAATAGATTTTTAATAGAGTGATCCCTCACCTATCGCGGGAGTTACGTTCCAAAGACCCCTGCGATGAAGGGAATTTTGTTTACTTACCGTAAATTCCTTTTCTTCTAGCTCTAATTGGGAGACCCAGACAATTGGGTGTATAGCTACTGCCTCCGGAGGCCACACAAAGTATTACACTTAAAAGTGTAAGGCCCCTCCCCTTCTGCCTATACACCCCCCGTGGGATCACGGGCTCCTCAGTTTTAGTGCAAAAGCAAGAAGGAGGAAAGCCAATAAACTGGTTTAAGCAAATTCAATCCGAAGGAATATCGGAGAACTGAAACCATTCAACATGAACAACATGTGTATACAAAAAAAAAAACAGGGGCGGGTGCTGGGTCTCCCAATTAGAGCTAGAAGAAAAGGAATTTACGGTAAGTAAACAAAATTCCCTTCTTCTTTGTCGCTCTATTGGGAGACCCAGACAATTGGGATGTCCAAAAGCAATCCCTGGGTGGGTAAAATAATACCTCGTAATAGAGCCGTAAAACGGCCCCTTTCTACAGGTGGGCAACCGCCGCCTGAAGGACTCGTCTGCCTATGCTGGCATCCGCCGAAGCATAGGTATGCACCTGACAGTGTTTCGTGAAAGTGTGGAGGCTGGACCAGGTAGCCGCCTGACACACAAGCTGAGCCGTAGCCTGGTGCCTCAAGCCCAGGACGCATCCACCGCTCTGGTAGAATGGACCTTCAGCCCTGAGGGAACCGTAAGCCCAGCAGAACGATAAGCTAGAGAATTGGTTCCTTGAACCACCGAGCCAGTCTTGATTTGGAAGCCTGCAACCCTTTACGCTGGCTAGCGACAAGGACAAGAGTGCTTCCGAGCGGCGCAGGGACGCCGTACGATCGATGAAGAGTCTGAGTGCTCTCACCAGATCTAATCAAGTGCAAATCCTTTTCACATTGGTGAACTGGATGAAGACAAACAGAGGGTACGGATACCCTGATTGAGATGAAAGGGGGGGATTCCACCTTAGGGAGAAATTCCGGAACCGGACGCAGAACCCCTTGACCTGGTGAGACACCGGGAAGGGGACTTTGCACGACAATGCTGCCCCGACAGACACTCTCCGAAGTGAAGTGACTGCCCCTAGGAAAACCACTTTCTGCGAAAGGCGTGAGAGAGAAAAATCCCTCATAGGCTCGAATGGTGGTTTCTGCAGAACCATCAGCACCCTGTTCAAATCACAGGGTTCTAACAGTCGTTTGTAAGGAAGGACTAAGCGGCAAACCCCCTGCAGGAACGTGCGTACCTGAGGAAGTCTTGCTAGGCGCTTCTGAAAAAAATACAGAGAGCGCTGAGATTTGTCCCTTAAGGGAACCGAGCGACAAACCTTTTTCCAAACCGAATTGCAGGAAGGAAAGAAAGTAGGCAAGGCAATTGGCCAGGGAGAAACTCCCTGAGCAGAGGACCAAGATAAGAATAACTTCCACGTTCTGTGGTAGATCTTGGCAGATGTGTGTTTTCTGGCCTGTCTCATAGTGGTAATGACCCCTTGAGATAACCCTGCAGATGCTAGGATCCAGGACTCAATGGCCACTCCATCAGGTTGAGGGTCGCAGAATTCAGATGGAAAAAACGACCCTTGAGACAGCAAGTCTGGTCGGTCTGATAGTTCCCCCGGTTGGCCTACCGTGAGATGCCACAGATCCGGGTACCACGACCTCGTTGGCCATTTTGGAGCGACGAGGATGGCGCGGCGGCAGTCGGACCTGATCTTGCGTAACACTCTGGGCAACAGTGCCAGAGGTGGGAACGCATAAGGGAGTTGAAACTGCGACCAATCCTGAACGAAGGCGTCTGCCGCCAGAGCTCTGTGATCGTGAGACCGCGCCATGAATGCCGGGACCTTGTTGTTGTGCTGAGACGCCATTAGGTCGACGTCCGGCATCCCCCAGCGGCAACAGATCTCCTGAAACACGTCCGGGTGAAGGGACCATTCCCCTGAATCCATGCCCTGGCGACTGAGAAAGTCTGCTTCCCAGTTTTCTACGCTCGGGATGTGAACTGCGGATATGGCGGGTGCTGTGGCTTCCACCCACAGCAGAATCCGCCGGACTTCCTGGAAGGCTTGCCGACTGCGTGTCCCACCTTGGTGGTTGATGTAAGCCACCGCTGTGGAGTTGTCCGACTGAATTCGGATCTGCCTGCCTTCCAGCCACTGCTGGAACGCTTTTAGGGCAAGATACACTGCCCTGATCTCCAGAACATTGATCTGAAGTGAGGACTCTTGCTGAGTCCACGTATCCTGAGCCCTGTGGTGGAGAAAGACCGCTCCCCACCCTGACAGACTCGCGTCCGTCGTGACCACCGCCCAGGATGGGGGTAGGCAAGATTTCCCTTTCGATAATGAGGTGGGAAGAAGCCACCACCGAAGGGAAGCTTTGGTTGCTTGAGAGAGGGAGACGTTCCTGTCTAGGGACGTCGGCATCCTGTCCCACTTGCGTAGGATGTCCCATTGAAGAGGACGCAGGTGAAACTGCGCGAAAGGGACTTCTACCATTGCTGCCACTATCTTCCCCAGGAAGTGCATGAGGCGCCTCAAGGGGTGTGACCGACCTTGAAGGAGTGATTGTACCCCTGTCTGTAGTGAACGCTGTTTGTCCAGCGGAAGCTTCACTATCGCTGGAAGAGTAAGAAACTCCATGCCAAGATATGTCAGCTATTGGACCGGTGTCAGATTTGACTTTGGAAAATTGATGATCCACCTGAAACTCTGTAGAATCTCCAGAGTAACGTTGAGGCTGTGTTGGCATGCCTCTTGAGAGGGTGCCTTGACCAGCAGATCGTCTAAGTAGGGTATCACTGAGTGACCCTGAGAGTGGAGGACCGCAACTACTGTAGCCATGACCTTGGTGAAAACCCTTGGGGCTGTCGCCAGGCCGAACGGCAGTGCCGCGAACTGAAGGTGTTCGTCTCCTATGGCGAAGCGCTGATGCTCTGGAGCAATTGGTACGTGGAGATAAGCAACCTGATATCGATCGATGCTAGGAAATCTCCTTGGGACATTGAGGCGATGACGGAGCGGAGGGATTCCATCCGGAACCGCCTGGTCCTTACGTGTTTGTTGAGCAGTTTTAGGTCCAAAACAGGACGGAAGGACCCGTCCTTCTTTGGAACCACAAACAGGTTGGAGTAGAAACCGTGACCCTGTTGCTGAAGAGGAACCGGGACCACCACTCCTTCTGCCTTCAGAATGCCCACCGCCTGCAGCAGAGCCTTGGCTCGCTCGGGAGGAGGAGATGTTCTGAAGAATCGAGTCGGAGGACGAGAGCTGAACTCTATCCTGTAACCGTGAGACAAAATGTCTCTCACCCAACGGTCTTTTACTTGTGGCAGCCAGGTGTCGCAAAAGCGGGAGAGCCTGCTACCGACCGAGGATGCGGTGTGAGGAGGCCGTAAGTCATGAGGAAGCCGCCTTGGTAGCGGCGCCTCCGGCGGTCTTTTTAGGGCGTGATTTAGACCGCCACGCGTCGGAGTTCCTCTGATCCTTCTGAGGCCTTTTGGACAAGGAGAATTGGACCTGCCTGCGCCCCGCAAGGACCGAAACCTCGACTGTCCCCTCCTCTGTTGGGGTATGATCGGTTTAGCCTGAGGAAAGGATGTATCCTTTACCTTGGATTGTTTGATGATTTCATCCAGTCGCTCACCAAACAAGCGGTCGCCAGAGAATGGCAAACTGGTTAGGCACTTTTTGGAAGCAGAATCTGCCTTCCATTCCCGCAACCACAAGGCTCTGCGTATTACCACTGAATTGTCGGACGCAACCGCCTTCCGGCTCGCCGAGTCCAGGACAGCATTAATGGCGTATGACGCAAACGCTGACGTTTGAGATGTTAAAGACGCAGCCTGCGACGCAGACATACGTGTGACTGCCTCAATTTGCGTTTGAGCCGCTGAGACCGCTTGGAGCGCCCAGACGGCTGCGAAAGCTGGAGCAAAGACACGGCAATAGCTTCATAGATAGATTTCAACCAGAGCTCCATCTGTCTGTCAGTGGCATCTTTGAGTGAAGCCATATCTTCCACTGCAACTAAGGATTTAGCCGCTGGAGATAGGAGGTCCACATTGGAACACTGAACCCAGCCCTTGACAACGTCAAAAGGGAAGAGATAACGTGTATCCTTAAGGCGTTTGGAAAAAACGATATCTGGACAAGCCTGGTGGTTCTGGACTGCCTCCCTGAAGTCAGAGTGATCCAGAAAACGTACTCAATGTACGCTTGGGGAACCTGAAACGGAACTTCTCCTGCTGAGAAGCTGACTCCTCAGTGAGGGAGAAATAACCAACATATGATTGATGGACGCCGTAAGATCGTTCACTACGGTGTCACAATCAGGTGTATCCAGGTAGAGAACGTTCTCAGGATCAGAATCCTGATCAGATACCTCCGCCTTATCATAGAGAGAGTCCCCATGCTGAGACCCTGAATGATGCGGTGACGTCGAGGGATGCTCCCAGCGAGGTCGCTTAGGGGGTCTGGGACTGCGGTCCGAGTCAGACCCCTCACCCTGGGATCCCTGAGACACTCCAGGAGCACCTTGTTGTACCAACTGGGGGGGGGGACCAGGGGCAATGAATCAACAGTGCCCATGGTCTGAGGGACCGGTCTGGACTGCAAGGCTTCTAGTATCTTAGCCATAGTCTCAGAAAGTCTGAAGTAAATACTGCAAACTCCGTCCCCATCACCTGGACCATTAGCAGAGACTCCGGCTGAGTAAGTTCCACAAGGGCCGTGCATTGCATACAATTGGGGTCCGTGGAACCTGCCGGCAGTATAGCCGTACATGCTGTACAGGCTGAACCAAAAAGGAGGGACCGAACAAAAAGGTCACTTCATATATCTTTATTAATGTAGAATTAACACACACATATATATAAAATGTTAAAAAACACAGAGCTGTGAACTGGAAAAAAACGGCGTCAAAAACCTACATGATATATATAATGTAATAGCAGTATTAGGCCATAGTTTTACAGACAATAGTACAGTAAGACACAGGATAGTGTAGTATACGGGAATTCAGAGGCTATGTATAGATGTGCTAATAAATAAATAATTTAAATAAATATAGAAAAATATAAAAATAGAAAAATATATGTATATATATCTCTATGAGGTCATAGAGTAAAGTGTCAAGTGCTGGGGAGTTATAGCAGCAATAATATCACAATGTGAAACTATAATCAGCACAATTTATGCAGCTGACAATCAGCAAGTGTTACAGCTGCTGACACCTTATGAACATATTATACACATATTATGCATGAATTCCACGAATTACTAAACTGATGGCCTGAAAATTGCAGGTGAAATGTAGAGATAGGAGGACGGCTCAGATGATGATGGCCAGAGGAAAAAAGAGGTATACTTAAGTATATATACCATTAAACTGGTGTCAGAATCGGCACAGTATTATTTATCAAAGTCAATAAAGATATTAAACAGTGAGATAATTACTTGAGGAAGTCGCTACGAAACGTGCGCGCGTCGGGGCAGGCGTCGCATCAACTAGAGGAGGCTGTGCTCCGTGGCCATTGGTAATTATCTCACTGTTTAATATCTTTATTGACTTTGATAAATAATACTGTGCCGATTCTGACACCAGTTTAATGGTATATATACTTAAGTATACCTCTTTTTTCCTCTGGCCATCATCATCTGAGCCGTCCTCCTATCTCTACATTTCACCTGCAATTTTCAGGCCATCAGTTTAGTAATTCGTGGAATTCATGCATAATATGTGTATAATATGTTCATAAGGTGTCAGCAGCTGTAACACTTGCTGATTGTCAGCTGCATAAATTGTGCTGATTATAGTTTCACATTGTGATATTATTGCTGCTATAACTCCCCAGCACTTGACACTTTACTCTATGACCTCATAGAGATATATATACATATATTTTTCTATTTTTATATTTTTCTATATTTATTTAAATTATTTATTTATTAGCACATCTATACATAGCCTCTGAATTCCCGTATACTACACTATCCTGTGTCTTACTGTACTATTGTCTGTAAAACTATGGCCTAATACTGCTATTACATTATATATATCATGTAGGTTTTTGACGCCGTTTTTTTCCAGTTCACAGCTCTGTGTTTTTTAACATTTTATATATATGTGTGTGTTAATTCTACATTAATAAAGATATATGAAGTGACCTTTTTGTTCGGTCCCTCCTTTTTGGTTCAGTATATAATCCGAATGGTCCTAATTGATCCGATATCCCCACATTTTTGGTTATATATTATTGATCCTATATTTAATACATACTGTAAATATCAATGTGGTACGGATTCTATTTTTCTATTATTGGTGTTTATGCTGTACAGGCTGCATAGAAAACCTGTGCTTCTGCACCCTTGTTTTTCACAGACGATATGCTGTTATCTCCCCCGAACAATCAAGGAGGGTATATAGCCAAAATACAAAAGTGCGACCGAACAGTGCAATGTATAGCGTACAAGCATATATCTATATGTGCATTTCGGCACTAGTGGGGTCAGCACCACAGGTGCTGCTTACCGCCCGCTCACAGCGGTTGTGTGACCACCAGAATCCCTGCCAGGGTCTTCCCAAACTTGTCTCTTTTCTCAGTCACAGAAAAAACTGACATGAATGGCTGCCGGCGTCCTGTGTAGAGGAGGAGGCCGTGGGCGTGCCCCAGAAAGTGCGGGAATCCGGTTTCACACTGTGTACAGTGAGAGGGGTGGAGTATGCAAAGCATGCTCCAGCTCTCAGCGCTGCCGTGCTGTGCAGCGTCACGCCCTTACCCTGACTGGCAGGCCAGTGGGCGGTAACGAAGTGAGAGTAGGCCGCAAAAGCCGGGGACTAGAGTGATAAGCGCGGCCCGGCATATAAGCCCTGGTCGGCGCGGAAGTCCCCGGCGCACCACAAGTCCCAGCCGCGCCTGAGATAAAAATGGCAGCGGCGGTTAGCGCGGCAGTCCCCCAATACTCTAACACACCCAGCACGCTGTAGTGTGCGATGGCACCAGTGCGGGCAGCGCCGCCATCCCTGGCGCACTAACACACCCAGCAGTGCTGCCGTGTGTCTGTGCGCGGTCCCCTTTATGGGGACACAGAGTACCTCAACGTAGCAGGGCCATGTCCCTGAAGATACTCAGCTCCATGTCCAGCAGATTCCCAGGGGCTGTGGATGGAGCACGGCCTCAGTGCCTGGAGACCGATAAGATCCCACTTCACCCAGAGCCCTAAGGGGATGGGGAAGGAAAGCAGCATGTGGGCTCCAGCCTCCGTACACGCAATGGGTACCTCAACCTTAACAAACACCGCCGACAAAAGTGGGGTGAGAAGGGAGCATGCTGGGGGCCCTAGTATGGGCCCTCTTTTCTTCCATCCGACATAGTCAGCAGCTGCTGCTGACTAAACAGTGGAGCTATGCGTGGATGTCTGACCTCCTTCGCACAAAGCATGAAAACTGAGGAGCCCGTGATCCCACGGGGGGTGTATAGGCAGAAGGGGAGGGGCCTTACACTTTTAAGTGTAATACTTTGTGTGGCCTCCGGAGGCAGTAGCTATACACCCAATTGTCTGGGTCTCCCAATAGAGCGACAAAGAAAGGTGAAAATCCACAAAGTAGCGGAGTTATACTTTATTATTTTTCTGATTATAAGACACATTTTTCCTCCCAAAAATTTGAGAGGAAAGAAGGGAATTTTGTTTACTTACCGTAAATTCCTTTTCTTCTAGCTCCTATTGGGAGACCCAGACAATTGGGTGTATAGCTTCTGCCTCCGGAGGCCACAAAAAGTATTACACTTTAAAAAGTGTAACCCCTCCCCTCTGCCTATACACCCTCCCGTGCATCACGGGCTCCTCAGTTTTGTGCAAAAGCAGGAAGGAGGAAACTTATAAATTGGTCTAAGGTAAATTCAATCCGAAGGATGTTCGGAGAACTGAAACCATAAACCAAAAGAACAATTCAACATGAACAACATGTGTACACAAAAGAACAGCCCGAAGGGAACAGGGGCGGGTGCTGGGTCTCCCAATAGGAGCTAGAAGAAAAGGAATTTACGGTAAGTAAACAAAATTCCCTTCTTCTTTGTCGCTCCATTGGGAGACCCAGACAATTGGGACGTCCAAAAGCAGTCCATGGGTGGGTAAAAGAATACCTCGATAACAAGAGCCGAAAAACGGCCCCCTCTTACAGGTGGGCGACCGCCGCCTGAAGGACTCGCCTACCTAGGCTGGCATCTGCCGAAGCATAGGCATGCACCTGATAGTGTTTCGTGAAAGTGTGCAGACTCGACCAGGTAGCCGCCTGACACACCTGCTGAGCCGTAGCCTGGTGCCGCAATGCCCAGGATGCACCCACGGCTCTGGTAGAATGGGCCTTCAGCCCTGAAGGAATCGGAAGCCCAGAAGAACGGTAGGCTTCAAGAATCGGTTCCTTGATCCACCGAGCCAAGGTTGACTTGGAAGCCTGCGAACCCTTACGCTGGCCAGCGACAAGGACAAAGAGCGCATCCGAACGGCGCAGGGGCGCCGTGCGAGAAATGTAGAACCGGAGTGCTCTCACGAGATCTAACAAGTGCAAATCCTTTTCACATTGGTGAACTGGATGAGGGCAAAAGGAAGGTAAGGAGATATCCTGATTGAGATGAAAAGGGGATACCACCTTAGGGAGAAATTCCGGGACCGGACGCAGAACCACCTTATCCTGGTGAAACACCAGGAAGGGGGCTTTGCATGACAGCGCTGCTAGCTCAGACACTCTCCGAAGTGATGTGACTGCCACTAGGAAGGCCACCTTCTGCGAAAGGCGTGATAGAGAGACATCCCGCATCGGCTCGAAAGGTGGTTTCTGAAGAGCCGTTAGCACCCTGTTAAGATCCCAGGGTTCCAGCGGACGCTTGTAAGGTGGGACTATGTGGCAAACTCCCTGCAGGAATGTGCGGACCTGCGGAAGCCTGGCTAGACGCTTTTGAAAAAACACGGAAAGCGCCGATACTTGTCCCTTGAGAGAGCCGAGAGACAAACCCTTATCCATTCCGGATTGAAGGAAAGAAAGAAAAGTGGGTAAGGCAAACGGCCAGGGGGTAAAACCCCGATCAGAGCACCAGGATAAGAAGATCCTCCAAGCCCTGTGATAGATCTTGGTGGACGTTGGTTTCCTGGCTTGTCTCATAGTGGCAATGACATCTTGAGATAACCCTGAGGACGCTAGGAGCCAGGACTCAATGGCCACACAGTCAGGTTGAGGGCCGCAGAATTCAGATGGAAAAATGGCCCTTGAGACAGCAAGTCTGGTCGGTCTGGGAGTGCCCACGGTTGACCCACCGTGAGGTGCCACAGATCCGGGTACCACGACCTCCTCGGCCAGTCTGGAGCGATGAGGATGGCGTGGCGGCAGTCGGACCTGATCTTGCGCAACACTCTGGGCAGCAGTGCCAGAGGAGGAAATACATAAGGCAGTCGAAACTGCGACCAATCCTGAACTAATGCGTCCGCCGCCAGAGCTCTGTGATCTTGAGACCGTGCCATGAATGCCGGGACTTTGTTGTTGTGCCGAGACGCCATGAGGTCGACGTCCGGCGTTCCCCAGCGGCAACAGATCTCTTGAAACACGTCCGGGTGAAGAGACCATTCCCCTGCGTCCATGCCCTGGCGACTGAGAAAGTCTGCTTCCCAGTTTTCTACGCCCGGGATGTGAACTGCGGAGATGGTGGAGACTGTCAGTGAAAGAGAGACGTTCCTGTCTAGGGACGTCGACCTCCTGTCCCATTTGCGGAGAATGTCCCATTGAAGTGGACGCAGATGAAACTGCGCAAAGGGAACTGCCTCCATTGCTGCCACCATCTTCCCTAGGAAGTGCATGAGGCGCCTCAAGGGGTGTGACTGGGTCCGAAGGAGAGAGTGCACCCCTGTCTGTAGCGAACGCTGTTTGTCCAGCGGAAGCTTCACTATCGCTGAGAGAGTATGAAACTCCATCCCGAGGTAAGTCAGTGATTGGGTCGGTGTCAATTTTGACTTTGGGAAATTGATGATCCACCCGAACCTCTGGAGAGTCTCCAGAGCAATGGTCAGGCTGTGTTGATATGCCACCCGGGAGGGTGCCTTGACTAGGAGAACGTCTAAGTAAGGGATCACCGAGTGGCCCTGAGAGTGTAGGACCGCCACCAGGCGTCGCAAAAGCGGGAGAGCCTGCCACCGACCGAGGATGCGGTTTGGGGAGGCCGAAAGTCATGAGGAGGCCGCCTTGGAGGCGGTTCCTCCGGCGGTCTTTGGAGGACGTGACTTAGACCGCCATGCAGAAGAGTTCCTCTGGCCCTTCTCTGACCTGTTGGACGTAGAGGATTGGGACCTGGCTGAGGGCCGAAAGGACCGAAACCTCGATTGAATTTTCCGTTGCTTAGGTCTGTTTGGTTTGGACTGGGGTAAGGACGAGTCCTTTCCCTTGGATTGTTTAATAATATCATCCAATTGCTCGCCAAACAAACGGTCGCCAGAAAATGGCAAACCGGTTAAGAACTTCTTGGAAGCAGAGTCTGCCTTCCATTCGCGTAGCCACATGGCCCTGCGGACTGCCACCGAATTGGCGGACGCTACCGCTGTACGGCTCGCTGAGTCCAGGACGGCGTTCATGGCGTAGGACGAAAAGGCCGACGCCTGAGAAGTCAAAGACACAACTTGCGGAGCAGAGGTACGTGTGACTGCATTAATCTCAGACAGACAAGCTGAGATAGCTTGGAGTGCCCACACGGCTGCAAAGGCCGGAGCAAACAACGCGCCTATGGCTTCATAGATGGATTTCATCAGGAGCTCTATTTGCCTGTCAGTGGCATCCTTGAGCGATGAACCATCTGCCACTGATACTACGGATCTAGCCGCCAGTCTAGAGACTGGAGGATCCACCTTGGGACACTGAGCCCAACCCTTAACTACGTCAGGGGGGAAGGGGTAACGTGTGTCATTAAGGCGCTTAGTAAAGCGCTTGTCCGGAAATGCTCTGTGCTTCTGGACAGCATCTCTGAAGTTAGAGTGATCGAAAAACGCACTCCGTGTACGTTTGGGAAACCTAAACTGGTGTTTCTCCTGCTGTGAAGCCGACTCCTCTATAGGTGGAGTTGGGGGAGAAAGATCTAGCACCTGGTTGATGGACGCTATAAGGTCATTTACTATGGCGTCCCCTTCAGGTGTATCAAGATTGAGAGCAACGTCAGGATCAGAGCCCTGAGCTGCGACCTCCGCCTCATCCTCCAGAGAGTCCTCATGCTGCGACCCCGAACAGCGTGATGAAGCCGGGGAAGGTTCCCAGCGAGCCCGCTTAGCCGGTCTGGGACTGCGGTCCGTGTCGGAGTCCTCCCCGTGGGACCTAGGTGTCACCCCAGGAGCACTCTGCTGCACCGACCGAGAGGGGCCTGGGGGCGATGAACTCACAGTGCCCGGGGCCTGTGTGACCGATCTGGACTGCAAGGCTTCTAGTATCTTAGCAGACCATCTGTCCATAGACTGAGCCATGGATTGTGAAAGCGACTCAGAGAGTTTCTCAGCCAAAACTGCAAACTCTGTCCCTGCCACCTGGACAGTGGAAGCCGGCGGTTCTACCTGAGCCGAGGGTCCCACCAGTGCCCGAGGCTCCGGCTGAGTGAGTGCCACAGGGGCCGAGCATTGCACACAGTGAGGGTAGGTGGAACCTGCAGGTAACATAGCCGAACAAGAGGTACAGGTTGCAAAATAAGCCTGTGCCTTGGCACCCTTGCTCTTTGCGGACGACATGCTTTAGTCTCCTCTGAGAGTGATCACTGAGGGTATATAGCCAAAAGCAAAACAATGCGGCCGAACAGAGAAAATGTATACAAATATATATATATATATATATACACACTTCGGCACCCAAGGGGGGCCAGCACCGGGTAACTGGTGTGGCTTACCGACCGCCCAAAGCGGTTGTGTGTCCACCAGATTCCCTGCCTGGGCCTCCCAGAGCTGTAGAGCTCGTTCTGAAATCCTCCACCGGCAGAAGTGATTGTAAATATGGCTGCCAGAGTTCTCAGGGGAGGAGGGAGCCGTGGGCGTGACTAATAAAGTGCGGGAATCTGGTGCCCCACAGTGCTCAGTGAGGGGGAGGAGAACACCTAAGTATGCTCCAGCCCTCACTGCCGACGTCCAGTCGACCGTCCCGCCCTTACCCTGACTGGCAGGCCCGGGGGCGGGAGTTATGGTACTAGGCCGCAGAAGCCGGGGACTAAATTTAATAACGCGGCCGGCAAACAGGCGCGGTCGGCGCGGTAGTCCCGGTCGTCACAAAAAAACAGCAGCCGCTGCAGCGTCTGTAACACAGGCGCTCCATGCACCGTCCCCAAGGGGACACAGAGTACCTTATAGATGCAGGGCCTGTTCCTGATGATACTCAGTCTCCTGTCCGTCAGATTCCCCCAGGGGCTGCGGAGGGAGCCCGGTCCCAGTGAATGGTGACCGGTTAGGATCCCACTTCTCCCAGAGCCTCTAAGGCAGACCTGGGCAACGGGCGGCCCGCGGGCCACATCCGGCCCGCCTGCTCTCTGTGACCGGCCCGCCCGTCTTCAGCCGGTGCAGTGGAGCCGGGCTGCAGCATGCCGAGTAGGGAGAGATCCTGTGCAGGTCCGCACAGTCAGTGCAGGAGAAGGAGCAGCACAGCAGAGCAGACGGAATAATTCATCTTCCAGGACCTGCGATGATGTCACGCCCATGTGACTGTGTGGGAGGAGACAGGATTGCCGGGGAGAAAGCAAGACATGCTGAATGCTGAAGGAGATGTGGACACAGGATGACTGGTAATAAGAAAAGAGGGGACATGAGGGGGAGGAGGGCTGCAGGGTGAGTGCATATGAGGGAAGATGGAGCTGCAGGGTGAGTGCATATGAGGGCTGCAGACTGACAAAAGGATGTGAAGGGGTGCAGAGTGTTTGAGAGGGGTAAGTTGGGGTACAGGCAGGGTGAGATATGTGGGCAGGGTGTGTGACATATGGGGGTGTAGTGTGTGTGATATGGGGGTGCAGGCTGTATGGGGTGTAGTGTGTGTGATATGGGGGTGCAGGTGTAGTATATTACAGGTGTGCTATATGGAGGTGTATATAGTGGTGTAGTATATGGGGGTATAGTGATGTAGTATATTACAGGTGTGCTATATGGAGGTGTAGTATATTACAGGTGTGCTATATGGAGGTGTAGTATATTACAGGTGTGCTATATGGAGGTGTAGTATATTACAGGTGTGCTATATGGAGGTGTAGTATATTACAGGTGTGCTATATGGAGGTGTAGTATATTACAGGTGTACTATATGGAGGTGTAGTATATTACAGGTGTGCTATATGGAGGTGTAGTATATTACAGGTGTGCTATATAGGGGTGTAGTGATGTAGTATATTACAGGTGTGCTATATGGAAGTGTAGTATATTACAGGTGTGCTATATTGAGGTGTAGTATATTACAGGTGTGCTATATTGAGGTGTAGTATATTACAGGTGTGCTATATGGAGGTGTAGTATATTACAGGTGTGCTGTATAGGGGTGTAGTGATGTAGTATATTACAGGTGTGCTATATGGAGGTGTAGTATATTACAGGTGTGCTATATTGAGGTGTAGTATATTACAGGTGTACTATATGGAGGTGTAGTATATTACAGGTGTGCTATATTGAGGTGTAGTATATTACAGGTGTATATAGGGGTGTAGTGATGTAGTATATTACAGGTGTATATAGGGGTGTAGTGATGTAGTATATTACAGGTGTATATAGGGGTGTAGTGATGTAGTATATTACAGGTGTGCTATATGGAGGTGTAGTATATTACAGGTGTGCTATATGGAGGTGTATATTACAGGTGTGCTATATGGAGGTGTAGTATATTACAGGTGTGCTATATAGGGGTGTAGTGATGTAGTATATTACAGGTGTGCTATATGGAGGTGTAGTATATTACAGGTGTGCTATATTGAGGTGTAGTATATTACAGGTGTGCTATATGGAGGTGTAGTATATTACAGGTGTGCTATATAGGGGTGTAGTGATGTAGTATATTACAGGTGTGCTATATGGAGGTGTAGTATATTACAGGTGTGCTATATTGAGGTGTAGTATATTACAGGTGTACTATATGGAGGTGTAGTATATTACAGGTGTGCTATATTGAGGTGTAGTATATTACAGGTGTACTATATGGAGGTGTAGTATATTACAGGTGTGCTATATGGAGGTGTAGTATATTACAGGTGTGCTATATTGAGGTGTAGTATATTACAGGTGTACTATATGGAGGTGTAGTATATTACAGGTGTGCTATATTGAGGTGTAGTATATTACAGGTGTACTATATGGAGGTGTAGTATATTACAGGTGTGCTATATTGAGGTGTAGTATATTACAGGTGTAGTATATGGGGTGTAGTGATGTAGTATATTACAGGTGTATATAGGGGTGTAGTGATGTAGTATATTACAGGTGTATATAGGGGTGTAGTGATGTAGTATATTACAGGTGTATATAGGGGTGTAGTGATGTAGTATATTACAGGTGTACTATATGGAGTTGTAGTATATTACAGGTGTGCTATATGGCATGTAGTGATGTAGTATATTACAGGTGTGCTATATGGAGGTGTAGTATATTACAGGTGTAGTATATGGGGTGTAATGATGTAGTATATCGGAGGTGTATTATATAGTGGTGTAGTATAATACAGGTGTATATGGGGGTGTAGTATATTACAGGTATATGGAGGGAGTGTAGTATAATACAGGTATAGTATATAGGGGTGTAGTGGTGTAGTTTATTACAGGTGTAGTATATGGAGGGGGTGTAGTGATGTAGTATAATACAGGTGTAGTATATGGGGGGTGTAGTGATGTAGTTTATTACAGGTGTAGTATATGGAGGGGGTGTAGTGATGTAGTATATTACAGGTGTAGTATATGGGGGGTGTAGTGATGTAGTTTATTACAGGTGTAGTATATGGAGGGGGTGTAGTGATGTAGTATAATACAGGTGTAGTATATGGGGGGTGTAGTGATGTAGTTTATTACAGGTGTAGTATATGGAGGGGGTGTAGTGATGTAGTATAATACAGGTGTAGTATATGGGGGGTGTAGTGATGTAGTTTATTACAGGTGTAGTATATGGAGGGGGTGTAGTGATGTAGTATATTGGGTAGAACTGAGGTAATTATATTAGTCCGGCCCTCTAAACCAATCCCAATTTCTCATGCGGCCCCATGGGAAAATTAATTGCCCACCCCTGCTCTAAGGGATGGGGAAGGAAAAAACGGCATGTGGCTCCAGCCTTTGTACCCGGCAATGGGTACCTCAACCTTAACAGCACCGCCGACTTAGTGGGGTGAGAAGGGAGCATGCCGGGGGCCCTGTTAGGGCCCTCTTTTCTTCCATCCGATACAATCAGCAGCTGCTGCTGACTAAAATGGGAGCTTAAGTGAATGTGTGCCTCCTTCAACACAAAGCATAAAACTGAGGAGCCCGTGATGCACGGGAGGGTGTATAGGCAGAGGGGAGGGGTTACACTTTTTAAAGTGTAATACTTTGTGTGGCCTCCGGAGGCAGAAGCTATACACCCAATTGTCTGGGTCTCCCAATGGAGCGACAAAGAAATGAGGGGTGCATCTTATAAGCTAAATGGAAAATGGTCACAGGAGCCAGAGGCAATGCTGCGGGCAGTGCTAGTGCTTGCTGCAGGTGGTGAGACAGGGGCCATCCTGAAAATGTCAGCGGTGCAGGCTTCAAATAACGGAGCCTGGAGTCGGTTCGTACGCAGATGAGCTCTCGGATCAAGATGTCCTCTGCGTGCACGCCACTTCTGGCCCATTGATCTTCCAACAGCGGACTTAAGGGGGCTTTACACGCAACGACATATCTAATGATATGTCGTCGGGATCACGGAATCCGTGATGCACATCCGGCGTCGTTAGCCACGTCGTTGCGTGTAACATCTCCGAGCGAGTGTTAACGATCAGAAATACTCACCTAATCGTTGATCGTTGACACGTCGTTCATTTTCAAAATCTTGTTGGTCGTTGTGGAATAGGTTGTTCGTCGTTCCTGAGGCAGCACACATCGCTACGTGTGACACCCCGGGAAAGACGAACAACAGCTTACCTGCGTCCTCTGGCAACGAGGTGGGCGTGTCGTTAATGCGGCTGCTCTCCGCCCCTCTGCTTCTATTGGTCGGCCGCTGTGTGACGTCGCTGTGACGCCACACGAACCACCCCCTTAGAAAGGAGGCGGTTCTGCGGCCACAGTGACGTCACTAGGAAGGTAAGTTCGTGTGACGGGTGTTAGCGATATTGTTCGCCACGGGCAGCGATTTGCCCGTTACGCACAAACGACGGGGGCGGGTGCTTTCACCAGCGACATCGCTAGAGATGTCGCTGCATGTAAAGCCCCTTTAAGGAAAATGGTGCCCGGAGATGGCATGTGCGCAGATGAATTATTATCATTATAGGGTGACTGTATGGGGGTAATATCAGTCCTAGTACAGTGGTTTTGGTTATTGATCAGTATGGTGGTATTATCACTGCTGTATATGCTGGTAATTTGGTATTTGTCTGTTATATTGCAATATTATTATTGCAGTATTATTAATAATACATTTGTTATATAGCCATATTATTAGGAATATATGTCTTGTAGTAAATATCAATCCAGACCCATATGAAAATTACCTAAGAATGCATAAATGTTTTGTGCAATCTGAGCGAGCAGCACCAGTTTATACTTATAATTTATTCTGATTCCTAACTGGTACCAGACCATCATGTTTATCAAAGTATTTATAGCATTGTTACTCCATTATGAACATTTTTTTTAAAAAGGAGTCTAAGAAATGCCTTTAATAACAACATTACATTATTTTTTTTTAGTGACTGCACCGTGTCACCCAACGCGCGTTTCGCATCGCTAGCGTCTTCAGGGTGCAGATAACATTCCCTTTAATATATAAGGATATTTTTAACTGATAATATAGTTTTGATCCATCTATGATGTGAATAAGCTTCAACCAATGAATATTTCAGTGCTGTTATAGCGCCTGGCATAATAAGGAAACATCATCCCTCACCAACTTAATGTATACCTGTCATGGCTGTCTCTATGTATTTTGAAACTACTTCAGTGCTGGAGAGGGGATTAATGCCGCACTGTCACCAAGAAGGATGAAAAAATTGATGATTTATAAATGAATGTTTTTATTCCGTAGGTCAACGCGTTTCAAGGTTCAAGACCTCTTCTTTTGGACCAAAAAAGAAGAAAAATCAACAATACAATTCTTCTTTTTGGTCCTGAAGAAGAGGTCTTGAACCTTGAAACGCGTTTACCTATGGAAGAAAAGCATTCATTATTAAATCAACAATTTTTTTTCATCCTTCTTGGCGACAGCGCGGCATTAACCCACTCTCCAGCACTGAATATTCATCCACGTGGTGCTGCGGCTGCCACCATTATCTGTTTGTAGTCTTGGTGGTTGTGATGCAAACAAACTCAGAAGGTAAGTAAGTGTACTTTTATACACATCACTCATTTAATATCTGGTAAGACCCTAGTTGCGGTCTCTTTTCTCAGCTTTTGATAGTGTATTTTGAGACTAGTGACAGGATCAGGACTAGAGTCTTTCATTCCAATCTGAGACTCTACATATTAAGCGTGTTTTCTTTCTTTGGGTGTGGCAAGGGTTAATGTCAGTTTTCCTTGCTAGCAGCTTCTGACTCCTGGTCAGGTGTTTCCGGTTTGGGGCCACTCCCAGTCCCTTTATATACCCTCTGCTTCCTGCAGAGGGTGCTGGTTATTCTCTTTGCCATTTGAATGCTTGGCCTTGAGGTGGCTGGAGCCCTTGCTATTGGTGGCAGTGTAGGCTGCAGTAATGGCGCCTGACTACAGCTTACTTGTTGCAGTTAGTCTGTTGTTGTTTTCCCCCCTGTCTGTCTTCCTTCCCTTGGTGTGTTGTTTTACTGCAGTGGTGGGACTAGTGATCCTCACCTGCCAGCTCACTAGCCAGGGCTTACTGCAGGGTTTCTGAAGGCTTCAGGTTCCTGCTCGGCGACACATAGGGAATCTGTATAGGGACTGACCAGGAGTGCAGGGTACAGCAGCAGGTAAATGGAAGAGGTGTCTGTCCATTTTCCATCTCACTAGCATCGCGGCCCACCATTGTTAATGTGTCCCCGGTGTACCCCTGTCTGTTGTGTTTTACCTAACACAGGTGCTTCCCTAAGATCGTGCCATGACAATACCGAGTCTGTACATAACCTTAAAGCACAACAACCCCTTTGTTTCACCTGTGATCAAAAAATCTGAACCACATATGACCTATTATTCAGATAAGGTTTTTATAATGGTTGAAATAAAAAATACATTGTATCATTAAAAGCACTTCTTTGACTCCTGTTTTCTCCATTTTAAAAAAAAAATAAAAAAAAATTCTAATTTATTCTGTAGTAAATAAAAGATGAGTGGCTATACAATATATTCAGTGCACAGAGGCTACCCAGAACCATATAACTGCTCTGAAGATACTGTTCTTGCACTGTCACCTTCACCGTACTATCTGAGCCCTGTGTACCTGCTTTGTGCTTTCTTGAGTGGTCCTTCCAGGTCGTGTTTCCTGAGTAAGTTTCCTTGCATCTGAACCCCGACAGAAGCAGACAGACTTGTAGGAAGCGTGGAAACCTCTTCTGTTACGATCACCGTTGGGTGCAGTACACTGTAATCTGTCTGTTGGGTCTCGTACTCGTATATTATGGTATTCACCTCTTCCAATGTTGCTTGCATCTCTTCTGTAATATCCCGCATTTCATATTCGGTTACTTCTTTTTCCTAAGCCATAATATAAAGGAAACATGGCAAAAATGTCATCTGACCACTGCAGAATCCTTAAACGGAACCTGTCACCTGAATTTTCGCTATTAAACTAAAAGATTCCCCTTCTGCAGCTCCTGGGCTGCATTCTAGAAAGGTTCATCTTGCTACTGGCCCTTTTGGTATGCTAATGAGCTTTGCTGGCCACGGTGGCGGGCTGTATTGCGTCCGTTATTCCCCCTCCTGCTGCTGTTCGCCGTCCCCCAGTGTTGATTGACATAGATGAGGCCTCCGCCCTCATGTTACGCAGTGCTCCTGAAGTCTCACGCATGCACAGTGGCACTATCGCGGGACAGAGCACTGTTCAAATCGCGAGCGCCGGTGATGTTATTGCGCAGGAGCAAGATTATGGACGGGTACTTGGATGACGCTGGTGATGACATCCAAGTAGCCGCCCATAATCTCGCGCATGCGCAGTAGCACTATCGCGGGACAGCACTGTTTTCAAATCGCGAGCGCCGGTGACGTTATTGCGAATGCGCGAGATTATGGGCGGCTACTTGGATGACGCTAGTGATGACAATGTCATCACCAGCGTCATCTAAGTAGCCTCCCATAATCTCGCGCATGCGCAATAAGATCACCGGCGCTCGCGATTTGAACAGTGCTCAGTCCCGCGATAGTGCCACTGGGCATGCGCAAGACTTCAGGAGCACTGCGTAACATGAGGGCGGCGGCCTCATCTATGTCAATCAACACTGGGGGACGGCGAACAGCAGCAGGAGGGGGAATAACGGACAAAATACAGCCCGCCCCCGTGGCCAGCAAAGCTCATTAGCATACCAAAAGGTAAGATTTTGTAAAGTGTTAATTTAGGTCTGAAAGGGGGGCCAGTAGCAAGAGGAACCTTTCTAGAATGCAGCCCAGGAGCTGCAGAAGGGGAGTCTTTTAGTTTCATAGCAAACATTCTAGTGATAGGTTCCCTTTAAAGGGAATCTGTCAACAGGTTTTTGCTCCCCCATCTATAGAGACAGAGACCCTGATTCCAGCGAAGTGATACTTATTGAGCTGTTTGCTGTCATTTTGATAAAATCAATGTTTTCTCTGCTGCAGATCTAGCAGTTATACAGAGCTCATGAATGAGCTGGACTATCTGCATCATGCCAAGTAGTCCTGTAATTATAATCTCCTGCTGATTAAACAGTGATTTTATCAAAACTACACTAAGCAGGTATGCTGAATACATTCATGTTTCGATGAAACTCAATAAAAAATAATTGGTTAAAAAAAACTACACTAAGCAGCCCAGTAAGTGACACATCGCTGGAATCAGGGTCTTTGCCCCTACATTATGCTGCTCTCAGATTAGGTGGCAAAAACCTGGTGACTGATTCCCTTTAAATCTTGCAGACAGAATTCTGGGAAGTGACTGCCTGAAGATACTGAACTTTAGAAAAAACGATGAAATCAGTCTTCATCATTAGTAATGTACTTAAAAGAGAAGTAAGAATAATAAGCTACTGGTTGTGTAACACAAGTTATCACGAATCTTGAGGATACGGACAGTGGCGGACCAAACGATGGAACCAGCACCGATTAGCAGAACGAGGAATTTTATTACGGTAACAAAATGATGCCCAAACGATTCATTCTCTATGGGCCGCAGGAAAAAAAAGTTCTGCAGCCCCATAAGGAATCAATGAAGTGGGGATTGATGAATGCGGACCACTCATCTGCTCCATTCTAAAAGCCCCTACTGATCCATAAGTTATCACCGATCCTGTGGAAAGGCGATATCTTGTTTCACCAGACAACCCTTTTCAGGTATAGTTATAACACAGGCAGGCAAAATATTCTCTACAGTAGACAAAATAAAGATATGGACTGCTCAGCTCATAGACCCAAACTATTTTCTGCCTGTCTGAACCCGGCTGACAATAAATTTTAGGGAACAGAGACTATTCCCGGTATCTAGACCCCATGGTATGTTGTGACTATCTTGCTCTGTGAGTTTCGACCTATTGGGCGAATTCTGCAGCGCTAACTGCAGCGCTTATTTACTACAATGGTCCAGCCATCTTGAAGAAATGGGGTTTAGATACAAGGTTGCGGGAGCCAGTCACCAGCCAACATTTGCAATGCCTTTGGGTGCGGTGGAGAATTTGATGGAGAATTATGTTCAGAGAAATAGTGAATGGGCTGTATAAGAAAGGACTTCGATTAGGGAATGCGCCATAAAAAGAGGTGTTTTTCAGGAGCGTCTAAAACTTTGTAAGTTGTGGTTAGTCCTAATTTCTTAAGGTAGAGCATTCCAGATAATTGGTGCAGCTGGGGAGAAGTCTTAGATCCGGGAGTGGGAGGTTCCGATTAGTGCGGATGTTAGTCAAAAGTTTTGAGCGTAGAGAATGGGTAGAGCAATAGAGAGAGATGAGGCTGGAGATGTAGGGGGAGCCGCAATGTAGAGGGCTTTGTGGGTGAGAACAAGCAATTTAAATAGGATCCTATAATGTATGGGCAACCAGTGCAATGACTGGAACAGAACAGAAGGGGCCACGCTTTGCAATCAGGAATGTTTAACAGCATAAACTGTAAGCAGATTATTATTAGAGAAATTAATTAATTTAATGATTGGACATGTGAGGTCTGTATCTGTACCAGGTAAACCCAAGCTCAGACTGAAGAAAGACCAGTCACCTTACCTCTTCTGGATCCTCGGCTATTGGGCTAGGAGTTGGGTCTAAATATTCTCTTTCTTCTTTTGGTTGAACACTGGGAATAAAATCATATAAAATGCATTAATTTCCTCGATAGTAGTGTTACTACTGTTACTAAGAATGACAATGGAAATAATTTGTTCATTTTCATCTAATAATGTATCTATACCCATAATACAGAATAATGATTTTTATTTATATAGCGTCAACATATTCCACAGCGCTTTACAACTCAGAGGAGGCATATACAGACATAAAATATTACTATGTACTCTAGCTTGGCGCAGATTTGGCTTCAGAGACCCCCAGAATTCAGCTACTATTGCTGGGGAAAGCTGCAGATTGCCAGACATTTCCTCAAACAGCCTGGTTTAAAGACAACCAACCACCAGGATTTTCCTATATAACCTAAAGCCAGTGCTATACTGGCGCTATCATGCTGATTATATACATACCTATAGTTGTGAGATCGGATGTATACTTTCTGAAATACAGGCAAGTAAAGTTTGTGACATTCACTGTTATTTGATTGATAGGTGCTGCAGAATATGTAATAGGTGGGTCGGGTTTTGCTAGTTATTCCCGCCCGTGTCTGCCTGCCTGTCCTTCCTCCCTCCTTCCTCCCCCTGTAATAACAGAAACAGGGGAGGAAGGACAGGGAGGCAGACCGGGGCAGGAATAACTACCAAAACCCAACCCACCTATTACATATTCTGCAGCACCTATCAAACAAATAACCGTGCATTTCACAAACTTTACTTGCCTGTATTTCAGAAAGTATACATCCTAGGAGACAACTAAAGGTATGTATAGAATCAGCATGATAGTGCCAGTATAGCACTGGCTTTAGTTTACAAAGGAAAATCCTGGTGGTTGGTCCTCTTTAACCATTATGGACAATTCATAAATATGTTAAAGTTAAAATTGTGACTAAACTAGTACATGATCATATATAGGACCAATGCCACTTTTAAAATTTATTGTCTAATATCCGCTTTGAAAACTAGGAAGAACACAATAGTATCTTCAGAGATCCATGTTTTTAGATTGTTCTGATAAAAATGTGCAGTTTTGCAATATATTGCTTGTTAAAATTTGCAGCTGTTCTTGAGATAGTAACTAGAGTTGAGCGGATCGGCTATAATCCGGGTCCAACAGATCCGGATCGGGCTGCCACCGAAGTCCGGATCCGATCCGGAATCCGCGGCTATGTAAATGAAGAGGGAGTCGGATCCGAGACGAGAGAGGTGAGAGAGGAGAGAGAGAGAGAGAGAGAGAGAGGAGAGGGAGGAGAGAGAGAGGAGAGAGAGGAGAGAGAGAGGAGAGAGAGGAGAGAGAGAGGAGGGAGGAGTGAGAGAGGAGAGAGAGGAGAGAGAGAGGAGAGAGAGAGGAGAGAGAGGGGAGAGAGAGAGAGAAAAAAAAATGGATCCGGATCGTGCACCCCGGATCCCGGGTACTGGTCGGACTCGGATCGGAACCTCGAACCATGCGGATCCGGATTTTTCAGATCCGGGTCCGCTCAACACTAATAGTAACACTTTTCTTTACAATCCGTTGCCTAGAAGACCGACCACTGCTGCTGTCTAGCTTGTAAGTGCTGCATTGACGCTAGCCAGGATTAGGAAGTAACAGTGAGCGCCAGTGATCCTGCCCTGCTTTAAAACAGAAAAGAGCGCTGCGCATGGTGGTCAGCCTCCATGGCAACAAGCTGTAAACAAGTGTTAATATCTAAAGATTGTTTGAAAATTTTAATTAGCAGTAAATTGTAAAATTGTTTGTATATACAGGCATTATCCAACACAAGAACAACTAATAAAGATGGGAATAATCCTGAAGGGCATATCCAGTGTCCACATGAGAGATAATACATGCGTGATCCCTTGGGATTTGATTGCTGGGACTCCCACCCATCATCAGAACAGGGGGTCCTAAGGTCCTCGATGTGACTGTAGAGGTAGTGCACATGCAGTGACGTCTATGGGTCTATGCTCATGTGAGACCACCACTTATAAACAAGGGAAGTTAGGAAATTAGGATCCCTGTTTTCATTTATGGTGCGAGTCCCTGTAGTCACACTCCAATGATCATTTATCACCTATTCTACGGATTGGCCATTAATGTTCTTTATGGATTAACCCCTTCAAAGTTCATTTTTTTCAGCCTTACTGAATTTCTGCCTGGACTTCTCTCATTTCAACCTCAGCTGCCAGAGCCATTTGCTGCATTTTGGCTTCTTGATATTTACGTATTTCCAACAATTCCAACTGAAAAGGAAAAAGAGAATGAAAATATATGTGCCATGCAGGGTCTTTGAAAAGTAGAGTGATAACGCCATGTGAGCCTTGCAATGGCTGACGTCCAGCACCTGTCATTCCTCAAGATGTGAAGTATAGTGATGAAATACATCACAAAAATATGTTATGGTTAACAGAAAAAAGGTTAACAGAAAAAAATAAAAACAAAAAACTATTTAAATAATTTATAAATATCGACAGAGAACAAATGTAAAAATATAAAAAATATTTATATGTATATTTCATTTATATATACTGTACTTTTTTCTACATTTGTCCGTCGTTGATATTTACGGAGAACTAATGTAAAAATCTAAAAAAAATAAATAATACTGGATATATATATATATATATATATATATATATTAAGGACAAATGTAAAAAAAGTTATATATAAATAAAATGTAAATAAATATAAATAGATACATACAATATATATATATACATATATATATATATACACATATACACATATATACATATACACATATATATAGTACAGACCAAAAGTTTGGACACACCTTCTCATCTCTAGAACAACTGTTAAGAGGAGACTTCGTGCAGCAGCCTTCATGGTAAAATAGCTGCTAGGAAACCACTGCTAAGGACAGGCAACAAGCAGAAGAGACTTGTTTGGGCTAAAGAACACGAGGAATGGACATTAGACCAGTGGAAATCTGTGCTTTGGTCTGATGAGTCCAAATTTGAGATCTTTGGATCCAACCACCGTGTCTTTGTAGAAAAGGTGAACAGATGGACTCTATATGCCTGGTTCCCGCCGTGAAGCATGGAGGAGGAGGTGTGATGGTGTGGGGGTGCTTTGCTGGTGACACTGTTGGGGATTTATTCAAAATTAAAGGCATACTGAACCAGAGCATCTTGCAGCGGCCTGCTATTCCATCCAGGTTGTGTTTAGTTGGACCATCATTTATTTTTCAACAGGACAATGACCCCAAACACACCTCCAGGCTGTGTAAGGGCTATTTGACTAAGAAGGAGAGTGATGGGGCGCTACGCCAGATGACCTGGTCTCCACAGTCACCAAACCTGAACCCAATCGAGATGGTTTGGGGTGAGCTGGACCGCAGAGTGAAGGCAAAAGGGCCAACAAGTGCTAAGCATCTCTGGGAACTCTTTCAAGACTGTTGGAAGACCATTTCCGGTGACTACCTCTTGAATCTCATCAAGAGAATGCCAAGAGTGTGCAAAGCAGTAATCAAAGCAAAAGGTGGCTACTTTGCAGAACCTAGAATATAAGACAAATTTTCAGTTGTTTCACACTTTTTTAAGTATTTCATTCCACATGTTTTAATTCATAGTTTTGATGCCTTCAATGTGAATCTACAATTTTCAGAATCCTGAAAATAAAGAAAACTCTTTGAATGAGAAGGTGTATATCAGCGGTGTATATCAGCTGTTAGCGGTATATACTGACTCTGCCTGCAGGTATATGCCGACTGTTTGACAGTATATGCCATTTTGCTATCAGTATATAACGGCTGTGCATAGCAGTCACTTTATAGTACTGCTAGTGGCTCCTCACTCATAGTAACAGCGGAATAACCCTACTATAGGACTGTAGGACTATTGCTGACATGCGTAACCGCAAGGGTGATAAAGCTTCCCAGGCGTCCTCTACGGACCTGTATTATGCTTGTACCACCTGTGGACGCTCGTTTTCTAATGGCCGAAGCTATCCACTATGCCGGGGCTGCGATGCCCCTACTACCATGTCACAACAGACCCCGTTGCCGGACCAGGAGGCCGTGCAGTCTTTGGATTCTGCTCCAGCCACCAGCCAGGCAGCACCCCCGTCTGATGACGTTATTCCTGCATGGGCTCTTCTAATATCTGAAAGGTTAGATGACCTTGCCGCTCAGATATCCCAGCCGTCCTCAGGCTCCCACAGCCTTCCCCCGGCCCAGCTCCCTCATAGGAGCCCGCTTGCTTCGTCTGGTCTCTCTTCCCCAGAACGTAAAAAGGCTGTTTCCAAAAGGCGCCATTGCGACCGCTACGCCTCATCCGACTCGGACGATGATCAGTCTGACCCAGGCTCCGTGACTTTTAGTAGTCACGATTCCCAAGACTCTGACTCTGATTCAGATGTCCCTTCTGAGTCTAGGCATATAGAAGACACACTAATTTTGGCTGTCAATCACTCTCTGTCGATTTCTGATCAGCCTCCGGACCCAACTTCTCAGACGGCAATCAAGCGGGCCAAGAAGCCTCCTAAGTCCTTTGCCCAGGATCCGGTTTTTCGTCAAATCATATCTAAGCGGTGGGATCACCCTGATAGGTTTAATAAAAAACCCTTCACTTCATTCGCTTATCCCTTTCCATCTGAAATGGTTAAGACCTGGTCAGTACCCCCCGTTGTGGATGCGTCAGTATCCAGGCTGGCTAAACACACGGTTATGTCTCTTTCAGACAACGCGTCTCTCAAGGACTCTTCCGACCGCGCAGTTGATGCTGCGGTCAAATCTATTTTCCAGGCTTCGGGCTCCTCTCTTGGCCCCCTGTTTGCCTTGACATGGGTCACGAGAGCTATGGGTGTGTGGAGTAGGAACCTGCGCAAGTTGCTTCGCTCTTGTAATATTCCTTCGGAGGCTTTTGAGATCCTTGATTTGTTCTCTCTAGCCTCTAATTATTTTCTTCACGGCTCCCGAGATGCAGCTAGTTTGTCAGCCCTAACGGCAGCCAATGCTGTCTTTGCCCACAGAGTCCTGTGGCTAAAGATATGGAATGCGGACAGTGCCTCCAAGAAATCCCTGTCCACACTCCCCTTCCATGGCCTTCGTCTGTTTGAAGAATCCCTGGACAAACTCATATCTGAGACGACGGGTGGTAAAAGTACCATTCTACTACAAAAGCGGCCTGTATCCAGAAATTTTAAAAAATCTTCTTGGCGCAGGCAGTCCTTTCGTCCCGCTCCCCAAAAACCATCAGCACAAGAATCGTCCCAACGCTCAGATCGAGGATCCGGTCCCTCAAGGGGCTCTTCCTGGCGTTCCCACTCCAAGCAATCTAAACCTAAGGGACCTCGCCCTGTACAGGCCCCCTCAGCATGACACCAGGTATCCCTCAGATCCGACTCCTGTTGGAGGGCGGCTTCTGCTTCTTCGGGATATCTGGCTAGACCACACTCATGATGCTTGGGTTCGAGAAATCGTCACCTCAGGTTACCAGATCGATTTCCATTCGCTGCCGGCCAACAGGTTTCTGCATTCTCGTCTTCCAAAGTCCAAAACGCAAAGCCAGATCTTATTTCAGGCCATAGCCTCCTTACAGAAAGCAAACGTTATCATTCCAGTGCCCCTGGAATAGCGCGGAAAAGGTTTCTATTCAAACCTTTTTGTCGTTCCCAAAAAAGATGGCTCTGTCCGCCCTATCTTGGACCTCAAAAGGCTGAACAGATCCGTACGGATTCGGACCTTCCGAATGGAATCATTGAGAGCAGTACTAGCCGCCATGGAACCTGGAGAATTCCTAGCTTCCATAAACATTCAAGATGCTTATTTACACATTCCCATATGTGTATCTCATCAACAGTTCCTTCGTTTTGCCGTAGGACACCGTCATTTCCAATTCAGGGCCCTCCCCTTTGGACTGGCCACTGCACCTCGGGTCTTCACAAAGGTCACGGCAGCCGTCATGTCCATTTTACACCCCAGAGGCGTCCTGGTCGTTCCCTATTTGGACGACCTACTTGTCAAGGGGAGCTCTCTTCAAGTTTGCTCAGAAAGCGTGCAGATTTGCCTAGACACGCTGTCAAGGCTAGGGTGGCTTATCAACTTCAACAAGTCATCCCTCATTCCTCATCAGCGCATCACCTTTTTAAGTATGCTGATAGACACGGCTCATTCCCGGGTTTTTCTTCCAGAAGACAAGAGGTCTTCCCTGATCCGGGCCGCCCAATCCCTCCGCTCTCGCCGTTACACATCCCTTCGGAATGGGATGAGAGTGTTAGGCAAGATGGTAGCAGTCATGGAAGCCATGTCTTTTGCCCAATTCCATCTGCGCCCTCTACAACTGGATCTTCTATCCTCTTGGGACAAGAATCCAGCTTCTCTAGACCGGTCAGTCCACCTATCTCGGACTGCGCTCAGCTCCCTCGTCTGTGGACTCAAGTCTCATCCCTATCTCAAGGGAAGTCCTTCCGCCCTGTCCACTGGCAAGTAGTCATGACAGATGCCAGCCTGATAGGCAGGGGGGCGGTGTTTCTCCGCCACACTGTTCACGGACGCTGGTCTCCCTCCGAGCGCTCCCTTCACATTAACGTTCTAGAGATCAAAGCCTTTTTTTGGCCCTTCAGAACTTTCAGCCCTTCCTATTGGGTCTCCCTGTTCGGATCTAGTCAGACAATGCCACGGCTGTGGCTTACATCAACCGTCAGGGAGGAACTCGCAGCAGGGCAGCGATGAAGGAAGTATCCAGGATTCTTCTTTGGGCAGAGATGCACATTCCCATTATTTCAGCTGTCCATATTCCGGGGGTAGACAACTGGGCCGCAGACTTTCTCAGCAGGCAAGGTCTAGCGGCAGGGGAATGGTCCCTCCACGACGAAGTGTTCCATCAGATCACTCTTCGTTGGGGACTTCCAGATGTGGACCTCATGGCGTCTCGGTTGAACACCAAAATACATCCCTTCATATCCCGGTCGAGAGACCCGCTAGCGCTCGGCTCCAACGCTCTAGTCTTTCCATGGTCGCATTTTCACCTGCCCTACATCTTCCCTCCGTTTCCTCTCATTCCGAGAGTAATCAAGAAAATCAAAGCGGAGGGAATCCCGGTGATCCTCGTGGCCCCAGACTCGCCCAGGAGAGCCTGGTACCCAGAGCTTCTCCACCTTCTCGGCGATACTCCCTGGCGTATCCCCGACCGCCCGGATCTTCTGTCACAAGGTCCAATATTCCAAAAGAATACAGCACAGCTGCATTTGACGGCGTGGCGCTTGATTCGTTGATTCTAGCAAAGTCGGGTCTTTCTTCTAGGGTAGTTCATACCATGCTTAATGCTCGGAAGCCCTCCTCCGCCAGTATTTATCACAGGACCTGGAAGACCTATCTTTCCTGGTGTAACCGTCATAATCGGTCACCCCTTACCTTTTCAATCCCTAATGTTTTTGCCTTTCTGCAAGATGGTCTGGACTCGGGACTAGCTCTCAGTACCCTTAAAAGACAAATTTCTGCCTTGTCAATATTTTTCCAGAAGCAGCTGGCTTCTCGCCCTCAGGTCCGTACCTTTCTTCAAGGGGTAGCACATTTGGTCCCTCCTTATTGCCACCCCTTAGATCCCTGGGATCTGAATCTGGTTCTCGGAGCTCTTCAGCTTCCTCCTTTCGAACCTCTGAGAGAAATCTCTCTTCAACGACTGTCTTGGAAAGTTGCCGTTTTAGTCGCTATTATCTCTATCAGACGAGTGTCCGAACTGGCAACCCTTTCCTGTCACCCACTTTACCTGATATTCCATCATGATAAGGTGGTCCTTCGGCCTTCCCCCGCATTTCTTCCGAAGGTCGTATCTTCTTTCCACTTAAACGAGGAGATTGTGTTGCCGTCATTCTGCCCGGTCCCGGTCCACTCCTTTGAAAAAGCCCTTCACACTCTAGATCTCGTCAGGGCTCTGCGGATCTACATCTCCAGAACAGCGCCGTTGTGCAAGACCAATGCCCTCTTCGTCCTCTCAGAAGGACACAAAAGGGCAACAAGGCTTCTAAATCCACAATTTCTCGATGGATCAGGACTGCCATCTCTGAGGCATACAAAGCACGAGGTTTTGTTCCTCCTCAATCTGTGCGGGCCCACTCTACGCGAGCAGTGGGTGCTTCCTGGGCTATCCGCCATCAGGCTTCGGTGGCCCAACTTTGCAAGGCCGCTACCTGGTCCAGTGTGCACACGTTTACAAAAATTTTACAGAGTGCATACACATGCCTCCGCGGATGCTGCTCTTGGAAGACAAGTCCTTCAGGCAGCAGTGGCCCATTTATATATAAATGGCCACTGCTCGGTTTTTGACAGTGTTTTGATATGTGTTCACTGCAGTTGCTAGTCAGCTCTTAGTCTGACGTTATACACTGTTAATAGTTCAGTTCCCACCCAGGGACTGCTTTGGGACGTCCCAATGTCTGTGTCCCCCAATGAAAAGGCGAGAAAGGAAAGAACATTTTTGTGTACTCACCGTAAAATGTCTTTCTTGGAGCCTTTCATTGGGAGACACAGCTCCCACCCTTGTGGCTTTGGTTGTCCTTCGCCTACTGCATTTACACGAAACTGAGCTAGTTCCCACCTAGCTGGGGTATATGCTGTGGGAGGAGGAGCTAACACTTTTTCAAATCTAGTGTCACGCCTCCCTGGAGACAACATATAACCCACTGTCTGTGTCCCCCAATGAAAGGCTCCAAGAAAGACATTTTACGGTGAGTACACAAAAATGTCATTATATAATTATTTATATTTTTACATTAGTTCGCCGTTGATATTTATGGATTTTTTATATATATATATATATATATATATATATATATATATATATAAAAAAAAACAGCTGAAGATCTTAGTTTCCACTTGCATTCATTCAGCAGGGTCCAAAGAGCTCAACCACAAGCAGCTGGTGCAGAGTTACAGTGTATCATGTTACAGACGTACCGTAGTCAACCTCTCCAGTGCTGCAAACCTTTCTTCCCATGTTGCTGTGGACTTCTCAAAGGCTTCATGCTTTTTTAATAACTTCTCCACGTCATCGACACTATTTCCGACATGTGTGGTCAACAAGTAAGGCTCCTTGGCTATTAACCAGGCTTCCGCCATGGAGGCGTCTCTTGCAAATTGACAAACTTCCAATACTATAAAGAAAAAGTGAATATATTATTATTATTATTATTATTATTAACCCTTATGTGCGGCAAATCAGTTTGGCCATATTCATCTATATTATTAAAAGATACGTTTTTGAAGCGAGAGCAGACAGTCACTGATGGCTTGCCATATATATACTGTATATACAGTGCTGGCCAAAAGTATTGGCATCCCTGCAATTCTGTCAGATAATACTCAGTTTCTTCCTGAAAATGATTGTAATCACAAATTCTTTGGTATTATTATCTTCATTTAATTTGTCTTCAATGAAAAAAAATTAAAAAAATTGTCATAAAGCCAAATTGGATAGAATTCCACACCAAACATAAAAAAGGGGGTGGACAAAAGTATTGGCACTGTTTGAAAAATCATGTGATGCTTCTCTAATTTGTGTAATTAACAGCCCCTGTAACTTACCTGTGGCACCTAACAGGTGCTGGCAATAACTAAATCACACTTGCAGCCAGTTGACATGGATTAAAGTTGCCTCAACCTCTGTCCTGTGTCCTTGTGTGCACCACATTGAGCATGGAGAAAAGAAAGAAGACCAAAGAACTGTCTGAGGACTTGAGAATCCGAATTGTGAGGAAGCATGAGCAATCTCAAGGCTACAAGTCCATCTCCAAAGACCTGAAAGTTCCTGTGTCTACGGTGCGCAGTGTCATCAAGAATTTTAAAGCCCATGGCACTGTGGCTAACCTCCCTAGATGTGGAAGGAAAAGAAAAATTGACGAGAGATTTCAACGCAAGATTGTGCGGATGGTGGATAAAGAACCTCGACTAACATCCAAACAAGTTCAAGCTGCCCTGCAGTAAGAGGGTACAACAGTGTCAACCCGTACTATCCGTCGGCGTCTGAATGAAAAGGGACTGTATGGTAGGATACCCAGGAAGACCCCACTTCTTACCCCGAGACATAAAAAAGCCAGGCTGGAGTTTGCCAAAACTTACCTGAGAAAGCCTAAAACGTTTTGGAAGAATGTTCTCTGGTCAAATGAGACAAAAGTAGAGCTTTTTGGGAAAAGCCATCAACATAGAGTTTACAGGAAAAAAAAAGAGGCATTCAAAGAAAACAACACTGTCCCTACAGTCAAACATGGCGGAGGTTCCCTGATGTTTTGGGGTTGCTTTGCTGCCTCTGGCACTGGAGTGCTTGACCGTGTGCATGGCATTATGAAGTCTGAAGACTACCAACAAATTTTGCAGCATAATGTAGGGCCCAGTGTGAAAAAGCTGGGTCTCCCTCAGAGGTCATGGGTCTTCCAGCAGGACAATGACCCAAAACACACTTGAAAAAGCACTAGAAAATGGTTTAAGAGAAGCACTGGAGACAACTAAAGTGGCCAGCAATGAGTCCAGACCTGAATCCCATAGAACACCTGTGAAGAGATCTCAAAATGGCAGTTTGGAGAAGGCCCCTTCACATCTCAGGGACCTGGAGCAGTTTGCCAAAGAAGAATGGTCTAAAATTCCTGCAGACTCATTGATGGTTACCGGAAGCGGTTGTTTGCAGTTATTTCGGCAAAAGGTTGTGCAACCAAGTATAAAGGGGGCTTTACACGCTATGATATCGTTAATGTTTTGTCGTCGGGGTCACGTTGTTAGTGACGCACATCCGGCGTCATTAACGATATCGCAGCGTGTGACATTGACCAGCGACCTTAAGCGACCTCAAAAATGGTGAAAATCGTTCACCATGGAGAGGTCGTCCCAAACTCAAAAATCGGTAAGGGTTGTTTATCCAGGTGGTTCATCGCTCCTGCGGCAGCACACATCGCTATGTGTGACACCGCAGGAGCGAGGAACGTCCCCTTACCTGCTGCCGGCCGCAATGCGGAAGGAAGGAAGTGGGCGAGATGTTACGTCCTGCTCATCTCCGCCCCTCCGCTTTGATTTTCCGGCTGCTTAGTGACGTTGCGGTGACGTCACTGTGATGCCGAACGTCCCTCCCCCTTGAAGGAGGAATTGTTCGGCAGTCACAGCGACGCCGACGACCAGATAAGTATGTGTGACGCTGCCGTAGCAATAATGTTCGCAGCGGCAGCGATCACAAACAATCGCATGCGCGACGGGGGCGGGTACTTACACGCTCGATATCGCAACAAATTGTTAGCGATATCGCTACCGTGTAAAGCCCCCTTTAGGCTAAGGGTGCCAATACTTTTGTCTGGCCCATTTTTGGAGTTTTGTGTGAAATGATCAATGATTTGATTTTTGTTTCATTCTCTTTTGTGTTTTTTCATTGCAAGCAAAATAAATGAAGATAATAATTCCAAAGAATTTGTGATTGCAATCACTTTCAGGAAGAAACTGAGTATTCTCTGACAGAATTGCAGGGGTGCCAATACTTTTGGCCAGCACTGTGTATGTATGTATATATATATATATATATATATATATATATACATACATACAGTATATATATATATATAATATATATATATATATATATATATATATATATATATATATATATATATATATAGTGATAATCTTCTCTCTGTCCACTGGGTGGCGACCTGTGTGTACTTACAAACATTGAGCCATTCCCATCGCTTGTCCCATTTCTCCATCATCTCGGCCCGTCTTTCTGCGAGTTCTCCCAGCTTTTCCTTTATCTAATGGATTATAGAATAATATCATAAAGGAAAGCATGTGCTTATTGGACTACATGAAAAAAATATTTACTGACGTATGCAAAGAATGAAAAGAAAAATATCATTGCTGTATATAAGAGCCCACTGGTGGTGGCCGCAGCTTATAGGGTAAAAAACTGGTGACGGGTTCCCTTTAAATATTTAAAAATCAAATAAAACCATACTATTTGCATGCTAAAACCAGTATTACATCCCAGAGCAGAACTCACAAATCTGCAGTGTTCAGTACATTGAATGAGGCTCTGGGCCATAGAACGGGATCAGTACAAGGTAAGTGATATAATAAAATACTCAACATTACACTATATACAGTGCCAATATAATTCTACACTACAATGTATATAAAATGGTCCAATTAAATGGGCCGATTTCAGCTCGTTTATAAGCAGTGATTGATTATATACAAGTTGATTAGTAGTCGTCTGCCGAGCTCTTTACAAAAACTGATGGGAACAATTGTTTACACTAGGAAATGTGCTGCCAATAACTTATTTTTACTAGTGATGAGCGGGCACTACCATGCTCAGGTGCTCAGTACTCGTAACTAGTGATGAGTGAGCACTACCTTGCTCGGGTGCTCAGTACTAGTAACTAGTGATGAGCGGGCACTACCATGCTCGGGTGCTCAGTACTGGTAACTAGTGATGAGCGGACACTACCATGCTCGGGTGCTCAGTTCTGGTAACTAGTGATGAGTGGGCACTACCATGCTCAGGTGCTCAGTTCTGGTAACTAGTGATGAGCGGACACTACCATGCTCAGGTGCTCAGTACTGGTAACTAGTGATGAGCGGGCACTACCATGCTCGGGTGCTCAGTACTCGTAACTAGTGATGAGCGAGCACTACCATGCTCAGGTGCTCAGTACTCATTACTAGTGATGAGCGAGCACTACCATGCTCAGGTGCTCAGTACTGGTAACTAGTGATGAGCGAGCACTACCATGCTCAGGTGCTCAGTACTGGTAACTAGTGATGAGCGAGCACTACCATGCTCGGGTGCTCAGTACTGGTAACTAGTGATGAGCGGACACTACCATGCTCGGGTGCTCTGTACTGGTAACTAGTGATGAGCGGGCACTACCATGCTCAGGTGCTCTGTACTCGTAACTAGTGATGAGCGGGCACTACCATGCTCGGGTGCTCAGTACTGGTAACTAGTGATGAGCGAGCACTACCATGCTCGGGTGCTCAGTACTGGTAACTAGTGATGAGTGGGCACTACCATGCTCAGGTGCTCAGTACTGGTAACTAGTGATGAGCAGGCACTACCATGCTCAGGTGCTCAGTACTGGTAACTAGTGATGAGCGGGCACTACCATGCTCGGGTGCTCAGTACTCGTAACTAGTGATGAGCGAGCACTACCATGCTCAGGTGCTCAGTACTCATTACTAGTGATGAGCGAGCACTACCATGCTCAGGTGCTCTGTACTCGTAACTAGTGATGAGCGGGCACTACCATGCTCAGGTGCTCAGTACTCATTACTAGTGATGAGCGAGCACTACCATGCTCAGGTGCTCAGTACTCGTAACTAGTGATGAGCGGGCACTACCATGCTCGGGTGCTCAGTACTCGTAACTAGTGATGAGCGGGCACTACCATGCTCAGGTGCTCAACACTCGTAACTAGTGATGAGCGGGCACTACCATGCTCGGGTGCTCAGTACTCATAACTAGTGATGAGCGGGCACTACCATGCTCGGGTGCTCAGTACTCATTACTAGTGATGAGCGGGCACTACCATGCTCAGGTGCTCTGTACTCGTAACTAGTGATGAGTGGGCACTACCATGCTCGGGTGCTCTGTACTCGTAACTAGTGATGAGCAGGCACTACCATGCTTACCATGCTTAGGTGCTCTGTACTTGTAACTAGTGATGAGCGGGCACTATCATGCTCAGGTGCTCGGTACTAGTAACTAGTGATGAGCGGGCACTACCATGCTCGGGTGCTCAGTACATGTAACTAGTGATGAGCGGGCACTACCATGCTCAGGTGCTCTGTACTTGTAACTAGTGATGAGCGGGCACTACCATGCTCGGGTGCTCAGTACTCGTAACTAGTGATGAGCGGGCACTACCATGCTCAGGTGCTCAGTACTCGTAACTAGTGATGAGTGGGCACTACCATGCTCGGGTGCTCAGTACTCGTAACTAGTGATGAGCGGGCACTACCATGCTCGGGTGCTCAGTACTCGTAACTAGTGATGAGCAGGCACTACCATGCTCGGGTGCTCAGTACTCGTAACTAGTGATGAGCGGGCACTACCATGCTCAGGTGCTCAGTACTCGTAACTAGTGATGAGGAGCACTACCATGCTCGGGTGCTCAGTACTCGTAGCTAGTGATGAGGAGCACTACCATGCTCGGGTGCTCGGTACTCATAACTAGTGATGAGCGGGCACTACCATGCTCGGGTGCTCGGTACTCATAACTAGTGATGAGTGGGCACTACCATGCTCGGGTGCTCAGTACTCATAACTAGTGATGAGCGGGCACTACCATGCTCGGGTGCTCAGTACTTGTAACTAGTGATGAGTGGGCACTACCATGCTCGGGTGCTCAGTACTAGTAACTAGTGATGAGCGGGCACTACCATACTCGGGTGCTCGGTACTCATAACTAGTGATGAGTGAGCACTACCATGCTCGGGTGCTCAGTACTCGTAACTAGTGATGAGCGGGCACTACCATGCTCGGGTGCTGGGTACTCGTAACTAGTGATGAGCGGGCACTACCATGCTCGGGTGCTCAGTACTCGTAACTAGTGATGAGCGGGCACTACCATGCTCGGGTGCTCGGTACATGTAACTAGTGATGAGCGGGCACTACCATGCTCGGGTGCTCGGTACATGTAACTAGTGATGAGTGAGCACTACCATGCTCGGGTGCTCGGTACATGTAACTAGTGATGAGTGGGCACTACCATGCTCAGGTGCTCGGTACATGTAACTAGTGATGAGCAGGCACTACCATGCTCGGGTGCTCGGTACATGTAACTAGTGATGAGTGGGCACTACCATGCTCGGGTGCTCTGTAGCCTGTAGCCAAACCTGTTAATATCCGGAGGGTCGGCAGAAATGAGTAATATGTATGGCAGCTTTTCTAAAATTATCAATGACTTCCTTGTTGTGAGATACAAAATGTTCTTCAAAGCATATACAGTATATTTTTTGTTCTTAAGGTGGAAGTAACAGAGAGTGTTGGTGTTTGATTGTATATTATCTTGGTTATAGGGATTCTGTCACCAGGTTTTTGCTATATAATGTGAGAGTACTCTAAGAGCAGAGTCCCCGATTCCAACGATGTGACATTTACTAGGCTGTGTTTTGCTATTTCAACACAATCATTGTTTTACCACAAAGAGATTATCATTTTAGGACTAGATGCCTCTTGGTCCAAAGCCGTCTCTGCCACTGATTAGCAGCTTTCTGTCAATATACAGTGTACACAGAAAGCTGTGATATAGGTGGGTTATACAGGGCTCAGCAATTTGAGCTTTGCTAAATCTGCACAGAAAAAAAATGATTCTATCATAACTGGTGCACCCAGTAAACTAAGTGATACATCGATGGAATCAGGGCCTGTGTCCCTACGTCATAGTACTGTTAGATTACATAGCAAAAACCTGCAGACAGATTACCTTTAAAATTGTTTTAATGTATGTACAACAGAAAAAGTGAAGAAATTACTGAAAAATACATAATTTTAGGATTTTACCTCTTCTGAATCCGGGTGATTACGAGCCAGAAGTGTTTCACCTAGCCGAACACAGCTGTCATACGTCGTGTTTCTGGCCTCAATTTCCGCCCTCAGCTCCTGGTGATGTTTTATTAGGAACTCAACAGACGACACATCTCTGTCAATCAAAAAATAGCACATAAACACATATTCTGGCAATAGTGAAATGCAGCTGTCAGTGGCACGCATGGGTGGCTGCCATGTTGTGGGATGAGCCACACATTGGACTGATGCCTTAAGTCACTTACATACTCATTAAACCAAACTGCATTGAAGGAGCCCATAGGAGCAAAAAAATATACCATTAAATTAAAATGTTAAAGGGAATCTG